>NW_027223752.1:165705344-166097844 GCF_028538775.1 Myotis yumanensis | reverse complement strand
CTGGAGGCAATTAACTGCCCTTCTGATGCTCTCCTTATCAGTTTCCTCCTTGTATCTCCCAGAAGCAGCCTCAAGACACTTCCAGGCTGACAAATACTCCCAGCATTTCAGAAGAAGCATCCCCTGCAAACGGGGATGTGAAGTCCAGCTGTGCACGCTGGCGCTAAGCAATCAAGTCGGGTTTTGGAGGAGGGAATGGGGAGGAGGGGAAGGGGCAGGCACTGGATACTCAAAGCCCCCAGCGCCCCTGCTCTAAAACAATGTCCTCATAATGTGTTTGGGGGGCTTCAAAAATATGTGAATCATCTCATCGGTTTAATCTGATTGCTGCGTGTCACTAGGAAACCATTTGCAGCTCTCTGACTTTAATGAGGGATTCAGAAGGGCCGTGAAAAGGAGCCGGCAGGTAGAATAGCTACCTGACTCTGGCTCCCATCTCCTCTCTGGGTCTTGTATAATTTTGTTCCTATCTTTAATGTTGCCTTTCAAATCTGTCCACCGGATTTCCCGACCACTAGTTGGTACATTTCCAACACATTTAACTGATGTCTATTCAGACCTGAACTCATTCAGATTTTCTAACTTTGGACATCACCCTGGTACATCAAAGGCTCGTGAGCTCTGAGCACACCTGAGGGACCTAATCAGGGTGACACGACTCAGCCACCAGGAAGGAAAAGAGAATCTTATTCATTCATTAAAACCCATGTGCTCGTCCATGGCGTTGAATACACTCTAAAAATCACTAAGTCTCTAGTCACAGCCCACCCAGCGCCCTCATAGGAATCCAGAAGTTCTAGCCTTTGGCCTCTTGAGGATAAATCAACTTGACCTTATCCTATCCTCTAGCATTGATTCCTGACAAAAAGTTTTAGCCTTTTGATTTGTTATAGTGTAGTGTTCAAATGAAACACCTCTGAATTCAAGGCCATAACCCCAAAGACAGAGAGAAAGATACTCCTCCATCCTATGTGACACTTCCATGTCCCAGAACACTGAGCGGTTCTCTTCCTCAGACACCCAGTCTCCTACGCAGACAGAACATTTGACAGCAATGTGGCTGACCAAGCTATTTGGGCTTTGGGAAGAAAGATGTGCGTGTTGTTTTGCATATGGGCAGAAACACATACAAAATTCTTGTGAATCCTTAGAGTTCCGTCAGATTGCCATTCTTTCGCAGAAAGTCGGTGGTCTTTATTGGTCAATCCTCCCACCAAGCATTCAATTGCATTGCAGTTTACGCTGACATTTCCCAGTGGGGACGCCTTGAGAGAGGCTCACCCTTTCTGTGGGGACAAATGAGATAAGTTTCTGACTTTACTCAATCTAAGGTTTGGGCCCCCAATCAAACAATATTTTCTTGAGGTGAAAAATAGGCATTCTATAAACAGGCCATTTGTGCATCCCACAAGGGTTCTCTATCTTTTGGAAGCTGCTCTATTTTTTTCAAGTATGATAGAAAAATTGCAGAGGGTGATGTCAAACAGGAGAAAGGATATAGTAGGGGAGACAATGCATTAAGTGCATGTGGTTAATTGATTGGCTCCACTTTCTGTACTAAAAGGAAAACACAAGCTCTTTCAATCAACCTCCACGGGAACCCAGCACATGGTACATGGATGGATTTTACAGCCCAGAAATGCTATGTTGAGCGGTTGTTTATAAACAACACCCAGCAACATAAACAAGGGAGGCATCCAGAAAAGTCAGTGATGAGGAAAAGGCCCAAACTTCGTTATATAACAGGAGAAACACCGGGTAGCAGCTCTTACTGTGTTGTTTTGCTGTGACTTGCAGCTTTGCTTAAGCATTTTAAAGATTCTTGCAGGTCTTTTTCAAGCTGCCAGCTCTAGCCTACGAATTATGGTAATGTGCCACTTCTGAGCCCTCGGCAGGATTTGCAACAGAGAAATCACATCAGCCTATGCTGATTAACAATTCCATTCCATCCAGAGATTTATATAAAAAAACTATCTTACATTTTGCTTTTTAATAAGAATGATCGCTATCTCAAATTGAGTCCCAGCAAATTTTAATAAAGGCCCAAGGTTGAGTGGCATTTTGCATGCTGATTTAGCTGTGATTGCTGGCTTTTGATGAGCACTAGCCTGGCATGTATAGCTCTCCTCAGAGCAGGTTTAAAGACCAGGAGTAAGGAAAGGGATAAAAATAAAAACTTCCAACTAAAATTCGAGGTCTCTTCTTTCTATGATTGATTACTGAATAAATACCAACACGTACCTTTGGATTCAGCCTCAGAGTAAAATTCCCTACAGCTAAACAGCTGTTTTTTAATGGCTTTTAATATACTAACCTGTCAAAATATGTTAACTCTGATGATGGCAATTATTATTTTAAAAGATGTTATCAATCTATTTATCTATCTTCTGCCCTGATATTTCTTCTCAATCAAATGGAGAGTCACAAACAAGCAGTATTTTTGTTTCTCGAAAAGTAGATTGGCAATAACTAAATATCTCTTGGAAGAAAGTGTTCTTCTTTGTTGAAATAGAAGGTACACTAATTATTCTGAGCAATAAACTAGAAGCTAAGATTTTCAGCTTATGCCAACGGTTGACAAAAGACATCTCCAAAAGTGCAAAGATTATATGGGCACAGCACAGAAGAATGTTTGGGGAGGGGTTAATATATTTTTAAAAACTAACAAATCAGTGGTTGTAGTTTTATGGGATGGCCTTATTGGTTTTTTGTTAGATGTCATTTATCCTCATTGTCATTGATTTCATTGTTACCTAGGTCTTCGTATATAGATTCACGCTACCATGAAAGCCATCCCAACAGTTAAGAGGACATGCAGCTTGCTTGCCTTCCAAAGAAAGGTTTGCTTGAACACACTAAGCAGAATTAAAAAACAAAACAAAACAAAACAAAAACTAAAGAATGTAAATGCGATCCAGCTCATTGGCTAAAAATCACCAAATTTCACCAAGTAGGTAGGCCATGAGTTGCCAAAATGGAGATACTGACCTAGAAAAATGCTTCCATGAAATTACAGAAATAACTAAATCTCAAAATGCCTAAGACCGTTTTTAATATAATTTTAGCAGCAAGAAAGTATCTTTCCAATAGCCAAGCACTTCTTGGATAAGGCATTTTTCTCTACAGGAATTCTTGTTTGGTTTCCGTATATTTTAGGGGACAATGGAGAAATGAGCCAATATAACATTCATTACAAAAGTAATCACATGAATTATTACATAATAACTTAGCTAGCCAATATTATCAAGGTATTTGCCTGATAAGTGAAGTCTATCCTTTTATATCATTTTAACCAGTTGCACTAGAAATATTATTTATAACTATTTTTAAAAATATATTTTATTGATTTTTTACAGAGAGGAAGGGAGAGAGATAGAGAGTTAGAAACATCGATGAGACAGAAACATCGATCAGCTGCCTCCTGCACATCTCCTACTGGGGATGTGCCCACAACCCAGGCACATGCCCTTGACCGGAATCAAACCTGGGACCCTTCAGTCCGCAGGCCAACGCTCTATCCACTGAGCCAAACCGGTTTCGGCTATTTATAACTATTTTTGTCTTTACATTTTCTTTTCAAATTCTGCACAATTTAACTAGCTTTATTTCGGTTATTCATAATGAACATTTTTGTGATGTACTAAATGTAAATATATTTATATTTAATATGATATCATTATAATACTTAAATATTATAATCAATGATAATATAATAAATGTTATACTGTATATTACAATTTACTTTTAAAATAAGTATGTACTGAGCATCTATGATAAGCCAATCACATTGCCAAGTTCTGGGAATACAATGATAAATAAGACATAAATCCTCTCCTCACGTAGCTTACTGTCCACCACAGGAACCAAGAAGAAATAGACATAAAATAAGATGGTCAATGCTGTGACAACTGATTCCTATGGAAACCCACTGACTGGCAAGAAGAGAATCAGGAAAGATTCCCAGTGATACAACCTCCAAGTTGATTCTAACAAATCAATAATAGCTCAGTTAAAAGAGTTGGCATTCTGGAATTAGAAAAGGCAGAAATATAAACAAACTATAATAGCTATAAGTAGCCTGCACTGTTCAGTGTTTTCAAAGCATTTAACAAATATTCATGTGTATCTACTTCTTATGTGCCAGCCACCTTTTCACATGCTGGAGTATTCTGTAGCTATGAACAGAAAAGCTAGTCCCAGCTCTCATAAACTTTACGTTTTAGTAAAGAAAGCCAAAAATCATATTTTATAAAAGGAAACAGCTCTGGCTGGGTGGCTCAGTTAGTTGGAGTGTCATCCCTAACACCAAAAGGTTGTGAGTCCGATCCCCAGTCAGGGTGCATACGGGAGGCAACTGATAGATATTTCTCTCTCACATCTATGTTTCTCTCTCTCTCTCTTTCTCTCAGAATCAATGGAAACATATCATAGGGTGAGGATTAAAAAAAGAAAAGAACACAAATCAACAATACCATATAAAATGGAATAAATACTACGAGGAAAATTAACAAAGAAGATGGGGATTTAGACTGATTGGAGGACTATCTTAGACTGGATGACCATAAAAGCCATCAAGGATTTTTATTGCCTAGGAAAAATTGCTAACAACTAGAGAATTTTAAAACATGATAAGGTTTCCAGTTTAGAAATTCACCACAGCTACTCTGAGAAGTATGACTTGGAAAAGAACAAGGCCGCAGTCAAGGAGACCCAGTAGGAAATTGTTGTCTTAATCTGATTGAAAAAGGAAAGTAATTCCCATTTGTGTTAAGGCAATGGTCCTCAACTAAGGTAGTGGTATCATAGAGAGAACTGGACACAGTCAAAAAATATTGAGGAAGTAGGGTTGACAGGATCTTATCATGTGGGCTGGGCAGGTAGCAGTCAAGGACAGCACTAGGACTTTGGCTAGGCAATAGTTGAGGAGCAGTTACTGGTATAGGAAGTACATGCTTGGGGAGATGATTACAGGTTTTCAGTTTTGATCATGTTGAAGATGACTATGAGTATAAGTCTGGTTATAAGTATGAATGTTATTATAAACAAGATGTGTGTAGCCCTAACTGGTTTGGCTCAATGGATAGAGCGTCGGCCTGCGGACTCAAGGGTCCCAGGTTCGATTCCAGTCAAGGGCATGTACCTTGGTTACGGGCACATACCCAGTAGGGAATGTGCAGGAGGCAGCTGATCGATGTTTCTCTCTCATCAATGTTTCTAACTCTCTATCCCTCTCTCTTCCTCTCTGTAAAAAAATCAATAAAATATATTTTTAAAAAAAGGTGTGTGACATCCAAGTGTATATAACAGATACATAGGTAGATATATAGATCAGAAGCTCACTAGAAAGACCTAGAAATATCTTCTCACAGTGCTAAACGGCTGTGGATCTCTTTCTTTTCTACTTACCTTTCCTTCCTCAATATCAGCTGTTACCTAAATATACAATTTAGCCCATTTTTATTTCCCCAAAATATTGGACATCTTCGCACATTTTGCCTTTTATTTCTGCTCTTTCTTTGGCAGAAAAATTCTATCATTTCACCCTGTTCACCTATCAAAATTCTACCCCCTCACCCTAGCTAGTTTTTTTCAGGGGTTAGAGCATCAGCCCGCAAACTGAAGGGTCACGGGTTTGATTCCTGGTCAAGAGCACATACCTCAGTTGCAGGTCCTACCCAGCCCTGGTCAGGGCATGTGTGGGAGGCAACCAATCTATGTGTCTCTCCCACATCAATGTTTTTTGTTTTTGTTTTTGTTTTGTTGTGTTTTTTCCTCTCTTTCCTCCCCTTCATTCTCTAAAAAAAATCAATGGAAAAAATATCCTTGGATGAGGATAAAAAACAAATTTACCCCCTCAATTAAGGAATTAAATCCAAAATGTAAAAATATAAAAGAATTCAAAGAAAATAGAGGATAATAGGTTTTTTTGAGGGGTGGGGAGAAAAAACTTACAAACAATAAACGCAAAGGGAAAAGTCAAGAATATGAGTAGATCATTTTGAAAAAATTATTTTAACTATGAAAGAATGATTAACCTCACTAAAAATGAAAGGACAGATAAAGAAAACAATAGTGCGAAACTATTTTCATTTATTAGGTTTCCATAAAATTCAAGAAATAATTTTTTAAAAAACCTCTTATGTTGGCAAAGATGAAGAGAAGCAGGTATCTTTATACACTGCTGGTAGGAATTAAAATTTATAGCACTTTCTATCTAGTCAGCCTTAAAAGATTTATGCTTTTTTCCCCTAGTAAAATCATTCTAAGAACTTGTCCTAAGGAAAGAGTCAATAATGTGTATAAATCTTTATGTATATGAATGTTCATTGCAACTTTATTTATATTAGAAAAAAACTACATATCTCATAATAGACAATTAATCAAATAAATTATGATAAATATATAAGATGAAATCACTTAAATAATATTTAATAATCCAAGAATTGTTAGTGATTTATTTTCATTTTAACATACTTATTATTAAAAAAATAAAATGAAAATATAGAGAAAAATTTTCCAAAAAACATATTGCACATATAACAATTTCATATACTATTTTGTGCCCTGCTTTTTTTCACATAATTTTCTACTATAATAGATTCCAAAATCTCATTTGGTTGAAATTACTATCTATTTCTGATTTTATATGTGAATAGAAGAAAATTTCTTTAACATTGTGAAATATTGGATGAATTCTTGTTGAATTGACTGTTACTTTATATTTTTCTGAAAGGTTGAGAAAATAAAGTAAAAAATACACAATCTGTTATATATATACATTAATATGAAAAGATAAAATTATTATTAAAAGATGTATATTTCTCTACCCAGAATCAAGTTGAAAGCTATTAGACAAAATAAAAACACTCAGTAAGGTGAGTGGTTAAAAAGATGTACCACAGGCAAAACTGTGGCGACAAGATCTGTGGTTGCTGGGTTTAATTTAATTAGGGGGACAATAAGCACAGAGGATTTTTAGGGCTGTGAAAATACTCTGTATGATACTATGATAAATATATGTCATTATACATTTGTCCAAACCCATAGCATGTACACCACCAAGAGTGAGCCCTAAGGTAAACTATGAATTTTAGGTGATGATGATGTGACAATGAAAGTTCATTCTTCGTAAAAAAATAAAAATAAAAAATAAAATAAAATAAAATAAATTTAAATGAACCTTTATGGTGACTGATATTGATAGTGGGGGAATGATTACTTTTAAAATCAGAAATTAATAAATACCACATAATTCATTGATCTTTAGTGATACTACCAAAAGAATGGGTTTTCTCCATACCTTGAACCCTCAGGTCTTTATTTATTTACTCACTTATTTGGGGGAATTTACATTTAGTCCAGTTTTATACTCATTGGTACCTTGTCTTTCTGCTAGAACAGTGTTGTAGTTAACTTGCCATGTTCAGCCCCTAGAAAGTACTTCGTGAATTGTACTTTATTAAATATTTCTGCAATTGAATTTCAAATTATAAAAAATTTATACTTAAGAACAATCTTTGATATTTACAACCAAAAAACCAAAGAGCCTATAATTGTCCCAATATTTTGATAAAGATCACATGATTTTAAACTATAAACTCAATATTAATTATACTTTCTAACATTTGTTATGTTTAATAGATTTTAGCAACTTTCAAAAGTAAGTAATGTGAACCAAAACTGGTCGAATCAGCTGTACCTTTTTGTGGCTCAACCCCAGGCCAATTTATCATTCATCAGGCAGAATAGGTACAGAACCCACTGCCTATAATACTTTTACGAAAATGTTTTTATTTAAGATTAGGGGGAGGGAATAAACTTTTAGGGCAGAAGATTATATATTTTATACTGAAACAGTCATAAAATATAAGTTTTAACATTTTTTAAAGAATGAAGGGACCTACACTGGCAAAACTGCCCAGGGACATGGAAGTTATGAAGATGGGCAACAAATGACAAAGTCAGCCCTGAGGTCATCAGGGGATAAACACAGTTTGCAGAAGAAAAGAAGACAGAGGAGCCTAGAATTTTAGTGAGAGTGTTGCACACGTGGATAATGGTGTGGATTTTGAAACAGCAAAGCCCAGTCAAGAGAAAAGAATGAAAAGAGGACAAGATTGAGAAGAGGCAAAAAAAGAAAGTGAGTGGGTACGGGGAAGTGAAAGAAATGGCAAGTAAAGAGAGTGCGGTCGGAGATGAGGAACATCAAAAGTGACATCTTAGAGAGGTACCCATGACAACAAGGCAAAGACAGCTGTGCTGGTGGGAGCCAGTGATTCAGGGTGGTGAAGGTCAGGAACTGTGAGGTATGGCAGTAAACCTTAGGAAACCAGAGGGTCTCTAAATTCAGGGAGCACCAAATCATCTATTTCCCAATGAACCTCCTTCACTGGTGCGGCAAAATTAGGTTCTTGCACAGTTACAGGAAGAGTACAGAACTTGACGAATGAGATGACTGGGTTCCAGGTTCACTTTATCACTAACCTGGTATCAATTAGATAGATGAACTCTTAGATATATGTCCCATATAGAAATGATTCTATTATTACTCCCTTTGCTGAAAGCAAAAGACTGGACATTTTTGATCCCTTGATGTATCCCCAAGCTCTCATTCTTGTTTTTTCTTGATTCTACCCAGGGTGTGACATTGATGACATTATAGGACCTGTTTCCACCATAGTTATGAGTCCAAAAGGTTAAGAAGAAGACAGAACTTATAAATGAATATAAACACACAGGTACAAGAAGAATGGATGTTCCTTGTTTTATTCAAAAAGAGACTGCTTTTTATTATTACATCACTTCTCCCTTTTCAGTAATAAGCCATGAAAGAATATACCTCCACTTTTCCATTTCTTGCTTTTTGAAGTTAATTTCCAATCCTAACTGTAAATCAGAAATGGTGCAATCTTTTGATATGTTACCGAGTAATGAAAATTTAATGTACATAATATCTCCCCTTTTTTAAGTGCTTTGTTCAATTGCAGCAGAAGTAGCTGTGAATGATGGCTGAGTTAAGAATAAAAAGTAACATCAAAGTAATGTCTGTCATTACGATTTCAAACAGCTTGTGCCGCTTGGAAAGGTTTTGGTGAAATATAAAAATGTAGTCGACTAACTGAAATAGAAGATAGGCATATAGAAAGTGATATATCCTATACATTGCTGAATTTCATATAAAGTCTAAAGGACAATTTCGAAAATGAACAAGCCCATTGGACATTACATTCTTGCATGAGTGTGTGTGTGTGTGTGTGCGTGTGTGTGTGCATGTTAAAATTCGGGTCATCATTGTTCAATTACAAATGCCTCATATAGGTTGTCAGCTTCAAAAAGAAGTGTGCTTTTTTGGAAACACCAAGCTCAGGGAGGATTCCTGCCTCCACAGCTTGCCGAGTGCTATGCTGAGATGGAGGTGTGAGTGGGGTAGGCTGCCGAGAAAGAAAGGGAAGCCGGGAGTAGCTAGGGAGGGACACATCACCCCTCACAGGTCACGACTTCATACTCTGCAGAGCATCTCACACCAATATTCACCACTGACAGTAGATCTATAAATTCCTAGATTTAATGTTAATTGGGAGAACACTGCAAGTCACTTGATGAAAGTCAGATTTCTATGGCAATGGTGGGCTTTCATTGGAAGTGAAAGTGAGCTATTTGGACAACAGTCCTCAATGCCAATAAGCTCTTAAGTTGTGCATATTAATAGACTTCTGAGGAGAAGAGAGGTCTATTTTGCTGCCACAAAAGTAATGTGTCTTATGTCAAAGGCTGTCTAAAGCACATACCATGAAACTCGTAACAACACTGGCATAAGTGATGAGCCGAGCCTCTGTTTCAGTGAATCCCGAAAGCGTTGGGAGAAGAAAGGACAGCCACCCTCACCTCCAAGAGCAGAGAGGGGAGGCAGCCCCATTGGAAACTGCAAGGACCCTTTGTCACATCAAATTTCCAGGAGAACCAGCCCCAGCTCCTGGGAGCTCCCTGACTCTGCTGCTCAGAGCCCTGATAAGATGCTATCAGCGGGCCCCTCTAAGTACTTTAAGCACTTTAAGCAGATCAGTGGGACAATTACCATAAAGAGTGAAAGATATGGGCTTTTATTGATGGGAGATTAATATTGACCACAAGGCTATTGATTTTTCTCTGCATCTTATTTCTGATGGTAAATTTGTTTTGAAGCCACCTGAGGTTGGTTGGTTGGTTGGTTGGTTTGTCATTGTATTATAGAGTGAGTGAGAATATATTCAGAAAAAAATTATTTCAATTTTTTTCCAGTATATGTGTGATTCTGTGTATTTATTTTTCTCATGGAGGTGTTAGGAAACAATGCAAGTATCAATGGTACTAGCTAAAGATTGTTATACTATCATTTATTATGTCTACTATATTTCAGGCACTACACTAGCCATTACCTGGAGAGTGCAGTTTAATTCTCACAAAATTATAACCAAGCTATGTATGCTAAACTCACACTTCAGATGAGCAAACTGATGTCCAGAAAGATTGGGAAACTTGTACAAGTCACTCAATGGTGAAGTGGGGATGGGAGCCCTATGTATATTAGTATTTCTGTATAATTCTAAAAGTCATTTTACATCTATTCCATTAATTATTTAACAATTATTCATTGCAAAGATATTGGAGAAGTAAAATTCAGGGTATTCAAAGAATAATCATATCTAAAGACTATTTAAAGAGAAAAAGACAGAATGATGTCTGAACTATCCATCCTAGATCACTAAGAGGATGATAATGGCTTTAAGTGAGATGGGGAAAGAATGAAAACAAATGAGAGTAGCAGGAGGTATGAAATGACAAGTTTAGTTTGGAACAGATTGTTTTTATTTTGAATTTTTAAAATACATATTTAGGTTGTTAAAGTGATGTAATAACAGAAGGAAAATTTGGGGGGGAGAAAAGAAGAAGAATAATAAATCATTCATAATGCCACTTCTTCCAACACAATTATCCTCAACATTTTATCTTCCAATATTTTTAAGTATATCTTTTTGCTTTTAATTATTGTTCAAGTGCACATAGCAAGATGCCTTTTTCTTTGCATGATGTGATATTTCAAAGACATTGCTATATAATCTTTATACTTATCATTTTTCATGGATATCTTCTATCTCATCTAGTGGGTATACTATATTTTCTTTTATTGTTGGGCATTTTGCTTAGTTTTTTGGTACTTTAAATCATCTTGTGTTAAATAAATTTATGTACTCTTCTTCTTAAGTTAGATGCTCTGAAATAAAACTCTGGTAGGTTCATTCCTGTTTGTTTAGTGCTGGTGAATTCAAGTAAAATATGTATTAAACATGTGAGTTGTGAATCTAGCATTCAGGAGAAAAGTCAAGGCTAGACATACAAATCTCCGGGTAGAGATGCAGATGTGGGAGGTGGGTGTGATCATGGGCACTATAATTTTCTTATATGACTCCTCTCCCAATGAGAAGTAGGATCTATGCTCCTGACCCATGAGTCTGGAAGGACTGTAACTGCTTTCAAGAAATGACTTTAATGGCTGGCGGGGGGTTGAGGGAAGGGTGTAGGGGGCAGGGGAGGGGGGAGGAGAGATGGCTCAAATGGCGGAAAGCACATGGCCCTATGTAATAATCCAAAGCTAAGTCCTAAGCGGTTTTGCAGCCTCTGCCTGCTTCTCTCTTGGCATGCTCACTTGCTGGATGTTTCCAGTTTCCATGAGAAGCCCTGGCCACACAGAGAGGCCACATCTAGGGGCTCTGATTGCAGCTCAGATAAAACTATCTTTCATGTCATCCCAGCCCATGACCCAGATATGTGATAGAAGCCTTCAAATGACCTCAGTTTCCCATTGTTTGAATCATATCCCAGCTATCAACATGTTTCTGATATCATAATGTGGAACAGGGACAAGCCATGCTCACCATGCCTATTCAAATTCCTCACCCACAGGTTACATGAGCATAATAAAATGGTCGGTGCTTCATAACTTACAGTTCAGGGCAGTTTGATATACAGCAATAACTAGGACAGAATTTGATTCCATAAAGTGGGTTCTGCTTTAACCAAATCTAAAACAGTGGCAGTGTATTTGGAATAAAGTGATGGACAGAAGCCTCCTGGGCCTCATGGAGGCTGTCGCTGGGGGCTGGAAGAAAACTGAAGACATAGTAAAATTAATGAACAAGGAAAGAGGAATTTTAGAGTGTTGAAGGTGTCATATAGCTTTTTACACCCTAAAATAAAATGAAAGTAAAAGAGATAAATTAAAGAATGAATTACTGTTTTTTAGTATAATTTAGAAGATACGTATGCACTAAATCCTTATTTAATATCATGGAAAGGTTCTTGGAACTACAGTGAAAACATGTATAACCAAACCAGTTTTACCATAGGCTAATTGATAAAAGCAAGAGTTAAGTTCCTGCGGCATCTCATTCATGACATGATGTTACTCAAGGACCTCCTTGAGGAAGAAATGTAACAGCTAACAAACTTGGAGGGAGTGTAACTACTAACAAAGTGTCCTAAAATTAGAAATGGCCTCAGGGCAAAATTCAAATCCTGGGTGCTGTTAAGAAAATGGGGTCTCATGGTGAAGAGAATTCTGAACCTACAGAATCCATGAGAATAAAAAAGTGATGGTTGTGTTATGCCACTAAGATGAGATTTTTCAGATTAAGAGCACCATGGATAGGAAAGGAGAACAATTTGAGGCCTGAGAGAGTGAGGAAAAACATAGTTCGTAAGCAGAATCAGAAGAGATATTCTTTAGAAGGACTGATTGCTCATTAGCAATAAATAAAATATAACTTCTTTGACTCAACATAATTATTTTGAGATTCAGCCATGCCATTTATTGTATTCCATTGTACGGATGTACCAGTGTGGTTATTCATTCACCCTTTGGAGGACACATGAGTTGTTTCCAGATTTTGGTGATTAATGTCACTATAAACATCCATGTACAGATTTTCGTGTGAATCTAAGTCTTCATTTCTCTAAGATAAATTCCTAAGAAGTGGGGTGCTGAGTCATATGGTTTATACATATTGACCTTTGTAAGAAACTCTCAGACTGTTTTCCATAGTATTGGAAATACTTTGCATTCTTACCAGCAATGTAAGAGAGTTCCAGTTGCTCCACATGGATCATCACTTGGTATGGTCAGTGTTTTTTTTAGAGGTTCTTATAGGTATGTAATGGTATCTTATTGAGATTTTAATTTGTATGTACTTCATGGCTAATGATCTTTTCATGTGCTTATTTGTCTATCCTTTATCTTCTTGGTGAAGTCGTTGTATAAATCTTTTGCCCATTTTTTAATTGGGTGCACTAAATCCTTATATAACATCATGGAAAGGTTCATTTCCTGTTGAGCTTTTTTAAAAATATATTTTATTGATTTTTTTACAGAGAGGAAGAGAGAGAGATAGAGAGTTAGAAACATCAATGAGAGAGAAACATTGATCAGCTGCCTCCTGCACACCCCTTATTGGGGATGTGCCCGCAACCAAGGTACATGCCCCTTGACTGGACTCGAACCTGAGACCCTTCAGTCTGCAGGCTGACGCTCTATCCACTGAGCCAAACCGGTTAGGGCTTCTGTTGAGTTTTTAGAGTTCTTAGTTCTGTATATAAATTATTGGTCAATATGTGATTTGCAAATGTTTTCTCTCAATCTGTAGCTTGTCTTTTCAAGTCTCTTAACTGTGTTCTTCAAAAAGCAAAATTTTAAAATTTTTATGAAATCCAATTTACCAATTTTTCCTTTATTGATAGTTTTTGCCAAACCCAGCAGTCAGGGCTTATTCACAATGGGTCAGAATGAGGGATTATTTTTTAGGATATTGGCTCTATACTGTATCCTGTTTGTAGATGAGGTTACGAAGAATCTGTGAACATATATAGACACACAGAAATATCCTCCAAAAATATAAATTTTAAAAAACTATTTCACATTTAACTAATATATCTGGGAAGAAAATAAATGTAAATGACAATCTTATTTTTATTAAAGAAGATATAAAACAGTATTAAAAAAGCAGCCTTTAATCCTGACATATATCTGTAAACATGAAAGTGGTAGAGGTTTATATTCTAACATTCCCCTATTGTTTAACATCATGTATATGCTAATTATATGCCACACTCAACAGCTGACCAATAGCAAAAGAATCGGTTCTTTTAGGAATTTTGCCCAGTAGAAAAGACACGTAAGGCCCTATTGTGTAATGTCAGCACTCTGGACTAAGTATTATAGATGCTGATGTTTCTTGTATGTCTGCTTAATGGTGCACAGGAAAAATGGCTTGTGGAGACTGGTCCAATTGCAAGGTTTCCTTACTACAAATGAGCCCCTGGCAGGAGCCTAAGTAACCCAAAACATTTAAGACCTTTCAAAACCATTCAGATTATTGATTCAGGAGAAGATAAACAAAATCTAACAATTTGGTCTTTTTCTCTGCCTTTATAGCAAGTCAAAGCCTAAAAATCTCAAAAGTCCCTTCTAATTGGTTTCATTGTTTTGTTTATTGTGGTTATCACAGGGCAGTTAGCATTTGCATTTCTAATGGACTATCTTGACATTTCATTTGGTTTTAAATTACCCTTAATGGTTTTCTATGTTTCACCATAAGCAGTGATTCCATTCTAAGGGAGTCACCTCTTCTTGCAGAAGAATTGCTTTTTTCCCCCTATGGCCTTAGAAGGTAGAACTATTAAAGTGTGGGTTTATACATATATTAGAAGGCATATATATTCATTCTCATCCTGCCATTAGCAACACAGAAGTGATACTGGGAGCTAACCAGAGTGGACTACCTGCATTGTCCTGTTTATGTCCAGCATTTTCTCACTCCTATGGCTTTTCTTATGTGATTTCCTCCTCTGGAACACCCTTCCCCACCCTTTCCCATCCTTTCCCACAGAGTCATTCTGAATTCCAAAAGCTGGAACACAGCTCCCTCCTCACCTTTAATGTCACTGTCTTGTTGAGATACCACTGTTATTTTAGTACTAGAGTCCCGGTGCACAAAATTTGTGCACAGGAGGGGGGGGGGGGGTCCCTCAGCCCTGACTGCACCATCTCTAATCCGGGACTCCTCAGGGGATGTCCGACTGCCAGTTTAGGGCCTGATCGCCCCTAACCACCTCTGCCTCAGCCCCCGCCACTGTGGCTTTGTCTGGAAGGATGTCCAGAAGATGTCCAGTCTAATTAGCATATTACCTTTTTATTAGTATAGATTAATTGCATCCTTCTTCACATATGGTTTGTTACATATTGATCTCTATGTCCATTCAACTCCAGTTTCTTGTAGAAAAAGATCCTGCCTTATCCAATTTTCTGTCTCTCAAAGTGCTTTGAATGTTGCGTCCTTTGTCTGGTCAGTGACTTGCAAGTGTTTTCTCCCCATTTGTGGCTTGTATTCTCACTCTTCATTGTGTTCTTCAAAAGGAGCAAACTTTGTAACTTTAATGAGGTTCAATTTATTAATGGATAGTGTTTCTTGTGTCAGCTATATCTAAAAACTCTTTGTCAAATTGAGTTATTACAGGTGGGGAGGTGCATCTATCTACAGTATGATGGAATATTTGGGATATGTTGTAATTGTTCTGCATCCTATTTGTGGTGGTAGTTACAAGAATCTGTGTGTATATTAAAACTCAGAACTATACACAAAATATTTATTTAGCACTTCCTAAAGTGCATAGAATATATTTGCTTGATTTAATTGTATTACTAAAGAAATCACTTTTTTTAATTTACCTTGATAACTTACCTTCCCTAACCATAAGTCACACTCTCAGGCCGCCAGCAAGCTAAAGGAGCTGAATAAAATAGTGTTCCTCAATCAGCAGTCTAGATTAAGCATCTACTCTATGCAAACGTACTTTCCCTCTTTTTTTTTTTCAAATTGCCTCAAATGACAGCCAGACATGTCCCAGTAACCCATGAACTGTAACAGAATAAAACCATAGCCCAGCTTTGGAGACTTTCTTATTCTCCCCCCTCCCCAAACCTACCCCATAAATTTGGAGTGATGGGTAAAGGTGCCCCATCCACACTGCTTCTCCACATTATTAGCCTCTTCCTGGAAGGAAAAGAGTGATGTGCACGCAGGAAGAAGAGGCAGAAAGCAGAGGACTAACTTCTCAATGTCTTTTTGCTCCCCTCTTCAAAGCCCGATTTGTGAAGAATCTGGAACACTTCCTCCCCAAGGCATCCAGGGTGCAGCTTCTTGCTATCTTCAGCTTTGAACAGCCTGCCAGGGGCCCTGCCACCTTGGACGTTGGTCTGGCCCACCTTGCAGAGGTCTAGTTATCTCCTGGCTTCCTGAGTAACTTTGCAGGATTACATCTGCACTGGAGATGAGGGTTGGCAAACACAGAAGAGGAAATGCTGATGGGCTCCCAGATCTCACAAGTGAAAAGGAACATCACTTCTCCTGACCCCGCAGCCTGACAGCTTCTCACAATGAAGCCTTGTCTCCGTTTCCTTGGCTATGGGCCAAAGAGGAAATAGGACAAAATTTATGAATGTTGCCCAAAATTTGCCACACCAAGGTTAAAACAACTTGAAAAACAGATGAAAAACAGGAGAAATTCTCTTGGGTGTGCACAGATTCACTCTATGACTCAATCACCTGTTATTTTCAGTCAGAGGATCTTTCTCGGGAGAGAATGAATGAACCCTTCCTCTAATGACTCAGTCACCTTATTTTGATGTGATGGTCCAGGTACATTGCCATCATAAGAGGACAAGCTGCTCAAAAATGTCATGTTGATTCATGTGCATGGTTGACTTATGGCACCTATGGTACCTTAAGGTCCCTGGGATCCTGCACAAAATCTAAATTTATAGCAATTAATCTAAATCCATTAATTAGTAAGATGAATTAGAGATTTAATCTTCTACTGACCTAGAAGAAAACTGGAAGGCCTGTGTAGTTAGTTCTTAGACCTTGCCCCTAACAAATTACACACAGTTCTTTGCAGCATTGTGTATGTACTCCACCCTTTCCTAAGTGACGTTCAGTTGAGCCCACGTGGCTCTGTGATAACATAGAGCCAATTAGTCCAAGACAGCAGTGAAATGGAATTCTGATTGCAAACTCCTTACAGCATAGCAAAACACTCCATGAAAGCCTATAGAAACGAAGCATAGATTTAGGTCTCTGCTGAGCAATCAGTTAACGTTGCAGCCTGTCAGACCAATTTCCTTCTCTTCCTCTATCGTGATTTTATGTGTCTGAGAACTGGCAGGAAAAAAAATGCCATTAACTGCCAATTTCTTTCTAAGGACAAATAGCTTCCATGGAAAATAAAATTAAAAATAAATAATATCAGGCCCTCTTATGATAACACTCCATTTTAAGGAGTTTAAAAACAAACAAACAAACAAAAAACCCCACAGATAAATAAGCTAAATTTCCTTTTACAAAAGAATCAACTTGTTTGCTGCTTTTGTTTTCTTAAGAATATCTGAAATAGTAAAGTAAGATACTTAATATCATTTACTTTACTAATTTATATAAAAAGAATAGTCAGTCACCATTTACGTTAAATATATAAACTTTTCAGAACATCTATCACTGAAAAGAAAAAGAGAGATAAATCTAGAATAAACCATTGAACTCAGTTACTCAAAAGAGGCACAGACGGTAAAGTGAGTCATTTATTCCATCTTTTACCAGATCACTGTCTGAAGAAAGATGAGGCATCAGGGAGAGAGTATTTACAAGGTCAAATAACATGAAAGGCAGAAAATTTAAATGGTATTTAAGTATTCATTTATTCAATACCTATATATGAAGTGCTCTTTCTATGCAGGACCTTTCAGAACATTGAGATATAGTAGTGAACAGACACAACAGTCCCTGCTGTTATGGAACTTACATTCTTATGAGGGAGACAGACAATAAACAGTAAAGTATACAAAATATCAAGAATAACATCAGGTAACAAAAAGTGTGATGTAGAAAAATAAAAACAGAGCAAAAGAATAGAGAGTGGTTGGGGCAATTACAACAGGATGACAGGAGTATTCCTCTAAAAGATTTCCTCTAAAAAAAAAAAATGAAGCCAGGAGGGAGTTATATGAACAAAAAAAATTCACATAGATGTTATTGGACAAATCATCCCGGAAGGAATACTTAATTATTCTGAGGGAAAACATTAGATCTTTATGTTACATTTTAAAGCAATATTAATTCCAAAATGGCTGTAATTAGTTAAATATAAAATGGACAGACATTGTTAAACATGAAAGAAATATAGGTAAATAATTATGTAATCCTAGATTATGAAAGGATGAGCTAAACATCTGAGCAAAACAGGAACTCTAAAGAAAAGGCTAAATTATGCAAAACTGTAAAAGTCCTGTATGTTTGAAAGTGCTGTAAGAAACTAAGTGGATAAATGACAGAATGGTAAAATACTTGAATATATGGATTCAAGATGTCAATATACAATTTTCAAATTAAAAATACTTTCAGATAATAATATTATCTGAAGCTTCAGGTAATATTAAGAAGCAAATCACAAAAGAATAAAAACTTTCAGCTGGTGGGAATGCAGACTGGTGCAGCCACTATGGAAGACAGTATGGAGTTTCCTCAAAAAACTAAAAATGGAACTCCCATTTGACCCTGTGATCCCACTTCTAGGAATATATCCCAAGAAACCAGAAACACCAATCAGAAAGGATATGTGCACCCATATGTTCATAGCAGCACAATTCACCATAGCTAGGATCTGGAAACAGCCTAAGTGTCCATCAGTAGATGAATGGATTAGAAAACTGTGGTACATCTACACAATGGAATACTATGCTGCTGTAAAAAAGAAGGAACTCTTACCATTTGCAACAGCATGGATGGAACTGGAGAGCATTATGCTAAGTGAAATAAGCCAGTCAATGAAGGAAAAATACCATATGATCTCACTCATTCATGGATAATAAAGACCATTACAAACTTTTGAACAATAATAGATACAGAGGCAGAGCTGCCTCAAACTGATTGTCAAACTGCAGCAGGAAGGCCAGGGAGGGTTGGGGGGAAGGATGGAGGGGGGTAAGAGATTAACCGAAGGACTTGTATGCATGCATATAAGCATAACCAATAGACATAAGACACTGGGAGGTAAGGGAGGCCAGGGGATTGTCAAGGGCGGAGGGGAAAAAAAGGACACACATGTAATACCCTTTGTAATACTTTTAGCAATAAAAAAAAAATTAAAAAAAAACTTTCAGGGAACATAAAAAATAATACAGTCTAACTTGTGCCAAAAAATGAAAATTAAAACAGTTTTGCTATGTTATCGTTTACATTTCAAGTTGATAAATAATTTTTAAAAATAATACAGGGCAGAAAATAGGCACTTCATACACTGCTGCTGGGAATGGTACAACCTGGTGGGCAAATTGACAACATATGTGTGTGCATCCTAAGTTTTCATAACTGTGTATGCAAACTAAAATTCACAAATAAGAATATTGAAGCATAAGTTATCTCTCCAAAGCCACCTACTTCAAGGTGTGACATGAGAGAGAGAAGTGAGGAAAGAGAGTAGGATATTTGATATGAGATTTTAATTCCAAACAGACCAGATAAACTTATACTTGTTAAACATGTTAACATTCTAAGTAAGCTTAGAATTGCAAAGAGGTTCATTAGCAATGTATGTATCTATGTAATTTGAACTATATGTTATATATGAATAAACACATAGTGCAAATTTACATAAAAATCATAAGTAATCAAATATTTCAATATTAGAAAATTGATTCAATCATCAGTTAACCATATTTTAAAGCTACTAGCTATCATATTGTTCATCCAATATAATAAAAGCCTAATATGCAAATCGACTGAACAGCAGAACAACCGGTGGAATGACCAGTCACTATGATGCGCACTGACCACCAGGGAGCAGACGCTTAACGCAGGAGCTGCCCCCAGCCCCCAGGCCCCAGGTCAGCCAAGGTGGGTGCCAGCAGGCCTCAACCCCTGCCCCCCTGATCGCCCCTCCAGTTGTCCCACAGATTGGCCCTGATCACCAGCCAGGCCTAGGGATCCTACCCATGCATGAATTTCATGCACTGGGTCTCTAGTACTTAATAATTTGGAAAATGTCTGTAATTAATTGCGGGAGGTATTTTTAAATTACAAAATAGTACACAGAATATAATCCCAATTATGTTTAAGGAAAAACACCTATTATTTATGTATAGAAAAATAATAATGAGTTTAGAAAAGAACTAAGGTTGCACATTTCTATAGCAAAATAATAACAATGGTTATCACTGGGTAGAAGAATTGCTAATATAGGTAATAAAATTAACATTTTTAAAATAGTAAATTATAAGTCATTGAGACATTATATATGGTGATCCTAAAGGTTTTCTATTATATTTAATTAATATATATAAAATAATATACATCAATATATTATTAAGAATATTGTAATATTAAATCACAATCCATAATTGTATAATTAAATTATTAAAATAAACTTAACTTAGATTACATATCAATGAAATATTAATCTTATATAATATACATAATGTAAATCACATAAGAAATAAAACTCTTCTTTGAAAAGACTCACAAAGAGTGGTCTTGGTTAACTCTGATTTTTACTGGTTATTTAATTAACAAAAACCAGAAATATATTTCTCTTATTTCTTAATCGTCTCTATACCCACTATACCCAGATGTTTCTTTTTCAGTTCAGGAAATTATTAGTGTACATACTTAAACAGGCCAGAAATGAGAAAACAAATAAGGAGATAATTGAAGAATGGTAAAAATTGCCAATATTTGTATAGTGCATGGTGTTTTTTAGACAGTTTCTTACATATAATCACATTTAAATTCAAAACCAAGTGTGTAATATAGCTGGGGTGGGCAAATGCCTGTATCATTTTTTTTTTTATGGACAGAGGAACTGGGAGGCAAGGAGTTGAAGTGACTGATTCAGGAAGCGATCTTTGATTCCCTGCCTTCTCTTCTACTCCACATTGAGTTAAAGTATAAGATTTTAGATAATTGTGTACCTTATAATTACCAAGCCAAGCCTAAGACAGTATTTTATTTTAAATATATGACATACAGAAATTTACTGTTAAACTCCAATGAATAAAACCAACTTGATTTTGATACTTTTGAAACTCTACCAAACCCCTAAAGACAGAGGGGAATATCCTCAGATCTTGCAAAATGAAGAATAAGATTGCTGCCCTAAATAGGAAAGTGCCTATTTAGCCAAAATATGAAATATGCATAGAATTCTATAGAAGAAAACACAGAGGCCAAAACCAGTAACCAATAAGTTTCAATATGCTCCCTACTTTCAGGTCAATAAAATAATGAAATATTAAAATATGCTCAAAGGTATGTACACTGCTGCTACCAATTTCACTTATAGGGATGTGAAACTAATCTTTTCAGAACAGGCTTGACAACAGGACAAGTTTATTCCAAAAATATTCAGAAATTTTCTGCTAAAGCAAGCTCCAGTATTTTCCAATGCTGCGTTGGATGCAAAGAGCAGCAATTGCTTACCACCCATAAGAATTCTACTAAGTCATCTGACATGCAAGGAATTTACCCAGTTTGACTTACATACTTTCCACAGGCATCTCAAACTAAAATTGCTCCATTGTGAACTGGTTATTCTTCCCTTCTTTGCATTTATCACTGTTTATCTTCGGGATGGCACCATCTACCTAGTAACCTCAATCAAAACATGGGTGTAATCTTAAACTACTTTTTCTCCCTTAAACCCCCTCTCTAAACTCTCACAACTGCCCCATGCCCTTCACCAAATCCTGTCGCATTTGACTCTACCTCATCAGCATATATCAAACCCATTTCACCCTATTCTTGCCCACACTGTGGTTCTAACAGCCACTGCCTTAGCCCACCATCTCTCACCTGTAAGGTTCCAGATGAATTTCACATCATCACAGTGCATGGGCTTTATTGGAAAAAGAAAAACTTGTGTGACTGGATCAGCAAGAGGAGAGAAGACGTGAGTCCTTTGACTGCCGTCATCCCAGAGAGAAACACCCTGTCCAGAGAGCTTCTACTCCTGTAGTGTGGGTCTGTGTTCCACTAGAGGGCTAGTGCTTAACCTTTTCAGAAGACAAAAAATGAAAAACAGCCTTGTCAGTTGGACAATACGCAGGCTACTTGGAAATCAGCAGTTTGGAGATGGAGATACCAGCTGTTTCTTGAATTTGCCTGGTAATGCCAGCTACACAGCATCTGACATCCATAGCGCAAATAGGATTTTGTAGAACCCTTAGTTTTGGGAGGTACCTTAAGTCTAGTAGAAAGATGAACTTGGTTGCAGTCCCTCCCATTAGGAGAGGGGACATCTCTAAGTCTCAGTCAACTCTCTAGCTAATCCAAAACAAATACCCAGATTCCGTGTAAGGCAATTTTGTTTACTTCATCGCAGACAGAAAGGGGGCTTGAAGATCTTGGCCTAAAGATATACAAGGTCTAGTTAAAAGATTTGCTTCCAAGTAAATCTAAAGGGAATTCCTAATTTAAAAAAGAAAAAATATCTAGTTTGCCTTTACTAACACTGCAGTGTTTTGAACAATACATTAATTGCTTTACATGTATTATTTTATTTGATTCTCTTAATAACAGCATGGCAGGGAGGTTACACTTTCCATTTTATAGATGACTAAACTTAAGCTCAGGAAAGCAAAATCATTTTTCCAAATTCCACAGATCTGGTATGTACCAAAGTAGAAATTCAAATTTAGCCTAAAATGAGTTTTCAACCAGTTTTTTGTTGTTGTTGTTGTTGTTTAATCCTCACTTGAGGATATTTTTTCATTGATTTTTGAGAGAGTGTAAGAGAGTGGTAAAGACAGAAATATCAATGTGAGAGGAACACATCAATTGGTTGCCTACTGCACAAGCCCTGACCAGGGAGAAGCCTTCAACCAAGGTACATGCCCTTGACCCACATTGAAACCTGGACCCTTCAGTCCACAGGCCAACAACGCTCTATCCACTGAACCAACTATGGTTCACCCAGTTTTCTTAACAACTACTCTGCTCTATCCATTTTAAACTGTTGATCACCCTTGTGAAAGTGTTCAGAAGCTAGAGTCACTGAGTGATTTTTTCATATTTAGTGCATATCCTGATACCAGGCCTTTAAATATGAGTGAGTAAATAAGAAAAGACTAAATGGAAAAAAAAAGAACTAAGAAATTTTAAACTTACTGAATATACTGTTTAGTATATGTGCTGCCGAAGCGAGCACATTACTGAATATACTGTTGCTAAATATTTCTGCTTTGGTTTTGGTACATGCTGTACAACTGCCTTAGAGATTGGACTTAAATTGTTCTGAGAAAGCAGAGTTTGTGTCAGGCCAGGTGCTATAAAGTCAGTTTTACCCAGATATCTCAGCAATGCTGTAGGTTACACGTTTATTTATTTATAACAACATACAAGGGCATAAATGAAGACAAGACGAATGAGGATGCATTCTCTAAATTAAACCTATTAGAGGAAAATATATCTGTAACACAAAGAAATCCAGAGGAAACTTCCCTTGTGATCATGAATTTGGAAAAATATCAAGAAATTTGGAAAGTGATCAAATTCCTTTTACCTTCAAGAAAGAGAAGTAGGAGGTCTATTACCTTCAAAAAACTAGGAGAACGAATATATGAAAAAAAACAGTTGAAGATATCCATAATTTCTTGGACTATCTGTGCAAACAACAAAAAGGAAAGTCTTCCCTTCTGTGGTGCTGTTTTTTCTTGGAAATAATTGACTGGAAGAACTAAGTATAAACTGAGATTAGCAGCTCTGCAGATCTCACAGGCAGATAGAAACAGAGAATGTGAAACCCAGTGAGGTGCTTGAGGTCTTCACCACAAACACCGAATTCCAATCTTTATTTCCAGATGAAATTTTCCCTGAGTCATCCAAGGAAGTTGAACACTGGATGTCGGGTAGTCATGGCTTAAGTCTCTATGGCTTTATCTTTGAATCCTGTGAGTAATAATAATAATAGGGGTAATGACCCTTTTCTACTTCACAAAGATGTTTCATAGATTAACTAATTAACGATTGTAAAGTGGTACATCTTATTAAGTTTATTATGATCATTAAGTTCTCATGATGAAGAGATAAATGCTGAAACTTGCTGTTCAGTAGGTGGCGTTCTTCCCTCTGGATCTTTCGTGAGTCCCTAGGTTCCAAGGACTATCTCTGGGGGCATTTAATCTTGATTGTTAAAACGAAGCTATCCACTAGCACTTTTCCCAGGCTCATGGAAGCTTTAAGGAGCACATGGCTATATCTGATTATGATTTGAATATCATTTGTACAAGCTTTGACACTGGATCCCTAAATAATATGTTATCAAGTATATGTTTTCCAATATACTTTTAAATATACAATACTAGTACTATATTACTATGTAAATTAAAATATGTAAAATGTATATGTATTGTATAAAATATGTATTTGTGTAACTATATAAATACAACAAAATATAATAATAACAAACATTCATGAAGCATTTAGTTAGGTACTATTTAATTGCCTTATATTATTTCATTAAACCAACTCAATACTTCTCTTTTAACATTGATAGAAAATTAATTTATTTATTACTTGCTTTTATCCCATATCATTGGATGGATTACTTGTTTTTATCCCACACCATTAGTTCAGTACCTACTTTGGACTTTGGACCAGTCGGTTCTCAAAGGTGTGCTACCAGATAATTTGAATAGTTCTACTAAGATAATATTTTTAAAGCTGCATCTCCCTCCAACTTCTCATTGTTCTTCACTGAAATTTGCCAATCAATTTACCCCAATTTCTTATATAATGAGAGGATGATGGCTATTGATTGTTTGCTGAAATGAACTGTTTTAGCTTAAGCACATCTCTAATTGAAGGACTTTTTTAAAGTTTTATTTTGCAGATGAGAAACTGAGGAACACATAATAAGTAATTTGCCCAAGGTCACACAGTATGTAAGCTGTAGAGCTGTCAATATGAACCCAAATTTTCTGAATCTAAACCCCCTCCTCTCAACTGCTAAGCCTTACACTCTCCAGTATTGCCTATCTGTCCCCTGGCTGCCAGGAGAAAATGCTTACAATAATTTTATTTTAAACACAGAACATAAATTTTACATTTCTTCTATGAAAAAAACATAAAAATTGTTATTGAATATATTTAAAAATTGGTTATGGTGGTGCTATATTATATATTGAAATTATTTTTATTTTTAAAAAGCTTGAGTATACTTTCTAATAAACAATTTTCTTTTTACATACATAAGTATATGTTCTCCTATTGCTAAACTTCTGAAATAATGTTCTTGTTTTCTTTCCCTATTAATTCAGGGAGTGTCTGTGTGGGGAACAGCTCAGGGAGGGAGGGGCAGTGAGACATGGATTATTGGCTTTAGAACTTCTGGATGAAGTTTCCTGGAGATAATGACAACATCAAGCCTCTGTACTTTTCCTCCCCAGGTGGGGAGTTTGGCCCTAGGACATCGTTTAAGTGATGGAACTTATTGGCAAGCGAACAGAGAGAAATGAGCGCAGCCTATTTCAGAATGCCTGGTGAATACCACTGTACTATCACCTTAAGAATGTTAATCCTTGGTATAAGCAAATGATCCTATTAACATATTTCATATATATATATATATATATATACATATATATATATATATATACACACACATATACACATACATTTTTCTGGCCTCCTCTAATAAGATTAAACAAAAATATTGATTTATAATTCGGGTGTGGTGTTTTTTTTCAGTGTAGAATATGATGAATAACTAAAATAACCCAAAGTTTATGGACTCTGGTCTGTCATTAAAAAATATAGGAAGCATCATCAACTGTTTTTTAAAGATAATTTTAAACTATAACTGCAGCAAAAACAATATCCACCAAATGCTAGACTTCATAAAACATGCATCAGAAAAAAAAACAAATGCCTCCACAACTTATATAAAGTTCAATGCACTTTCAACTCAAGCAACTGGAAAGGTAGCACCAGTTTTAAAGAAAACAAGGACAGTCTGCTGCCCCTGCTCTGGGTACACTGTTGTTTCAATGGAGGTGAATGGACCTCTTGCCTCTAACTGAAGAGGCCAGAGGAAAGCTGACTGAAGTCAAGCCTGAATCAGCAGCCCAGAGCTGAATCTCAAAGTGAGTTTCTTTCCTTCTTTCTTTGCCTTTGCTGTGCTGGCTAATTTTAACACACCCTGCACCGCCCCTATAGGCCGGCTGCATGCTTCCTTACTTATCCCAGCAGGAAAGGGGCTCACTTTTAAGTTAGAAATGAAAATAAATAGGACTCTATGGCAAAGGAGGAAAAGATGAGGAAGAAAAAAAGATACAAGTGAAATGCACAAAAAACACAAATTACATAGATAAGCAGAATAGGTTGCTTTTCACAAAATAGCCCCAAATACCCTAAGATTCACAGTTAAGGATAGTAGGGCTATAACGAGTTGCTAAGGAAAAATCAGAGATATTAGGAGTAGTTGTTCAGTCTGTGGGGGTTGATGTTGCAAACAATCTCTCAGGAAACATCCCATTGGTGGCTGTCATCCAGCTTGGCAATTCTTACCACATCCATCACTGGTGACATGATCGCTGGCTGGGCTCTAAAATAATAGGTCTGACATTATTTTGAAAGTGCATAGTAACTGAACTGTGACAAAAACTCTCTGCAGGTGACACAGGTAAAATAAATCATAACAATATACACTTTTTAACATTGTTTTTCTGAATAACCTATATGCCATACAACTACAGCTTTACATTTTCTCAAACTTATGTAAAATTCACCGTAGGCCATCTTCACATGTGAGCTTGATAAAGCATCCAAAGAAATTGCAAAGGGACAATCTTTCAACAGCCAAAATAACTCCTGAAAGGTTTTCTTGCCTTGAAATTATAGAATCTCATGACAAAAGCTTAAATATATATATATATATATATATATGCCATGTATACAAATCACTTTTTTTATAAATCTCCTAGGTAAAAACATTTATACTTGGATTGAGTTAGAAAAATATCATGAAATTTCTGTCCCAGTTATCTCAACTACATATAAAGTGAAGATAACAGTTGTTCTACCTAACTCATTCGGATTAGGAGAGTTTATTTAAAGCTCAGAAAAAATATAAAACTGTTCAAACACTCAACTCAAATTCGTCTGTTTTGAATTTGATGAGGGCATCATCCTCAAGCTAGGACACCATTTCTAAAGGAATACATCTAGGAGGGAGAGAGAAGGAAGAGACGCATGCCTAAAGCAGAGTAAATTAAGCCAAATACGCTCTGGCCACTAGTACAGAGATAGTCATGGAAGTCAGATTGCTCTACCTGCACCTGCTTCCCATCACTATCACTAAAAAGTGCTGATGTATCACACTACACAAAAAGCTGGGGGAAAGCTTATATTCTCAAACTTAATGTTTAATTCGTAGAAGAGGGGACATTTTATGCACCGCTCATTGCAGATGAGTCCTTCCTCTCCACTACAGTCCTCTCAGAGCTGGGACATATTCTGACATTCTTTCATCAGTCCCTAATTCATACTTTTAGTGTGTCAAGCCCATTTCTATCTCAGGACCTATGTTGTCCCCCATCTAAACAGCAATTTTCCCAGGTCTTTGCACAATTTACACCTTCACTTCCTTCTGGTTCCTTCTCAGATGAAATTACCATGGAGGCCTACCTTGACCACTCACCTGAAGGTACAGGCTCTATTTTCCTTTCCCTTCCCAGCATGCTTTTTCTCACCTTTCCTGCTCTATGAAGACAACCTGACTCCCTGAGTTGCATTCAGTTTGTTTAATAGTTAGTAATCACTCACCAAATGCTCCCTGTGTACCAGCCTTGCTAAACAATTAATGCACATTATATATCTAAATCTTCACCACGGCGGTATCATCACCTCCATGTCACAGGTAAAGAAACTGAACCTAGAGAGGTTAGGTAACCTGCCCCAAATCGTAGAGCAAAACCAAATACTAGTTAACTGAGCATCTATTATGTGAAAGGCATTTTGCTGGCTGAAAATATCTAAATTGACCCTATTTCACCTTTGCTCTCAAGGGACCTTCCAATCTAGTTGAGAAGAAAAGCCAAAACCAGGTTGTTTACAATATGTGATAAGTGAAAGGGACAGACAAGAGCTGTAAGGGCTCAAAGAAGAGATGAATCACTTTAAAGTTGAAACAGAAGGATGTCACAGATGTTGGAGACTTAATGTTTGTACTCCAAATTTATACATTGACAATATAACCCCCAAGCGATAGATTTCAAAAGTGGGACCTTTGGGAGGTGACTAGATTAGAACGAGGTCATGAAGATGGGGTCCTCAAGATGAAATTAGTGCCCTTATGAGAAGAGACCAGAGAATGTGCTCTCTCTCTGCCTGTCCACTGTGTGAGGAAACAGTGAGAAGATGGCCATCTGCAAACCAGGAAGAGAGCCCTCATTAGGGACTTACTCTGCCAACACCTTGATTTTGGACTTCCAGCCTCCAGAGCTGCAAGAAATAAATGTCTGTTGTTTGAGTCATTCGGTCTATAGTATTTTGTTATAGCAGCCCAAGCTAGGACAACAGACAAGCTCTAATGTGCACAAACCATAAGGGGAAATAGCATTTATTTAATCCTCACCCAAGGAGTGAGGCTATTTTTTCCATTGATTTTTAGAGAGAGAGTGGAAGGGAGGGGGGAGGGGTAAGGGGAAAAAAAGAGAGAGAGAGACATGGATGTGAGAGAGACAAATCGATTGGTTGCCTCCTGTACGTACCCTGACCAGGGACAGGAATCAAACCTGTAACCCAGGTATGTGCCCTTGACCAGGAATAGAACCAGCTCCCTCCAGTGCACAGGCTGATGGTTCAACCACTGAGCCATGTCAGCCAGGGGTGAGAAATAGCATTTTAAAAAATGAAGTGACCTTCCAGGCAGGGAGAGTGGCTATCAATTCATAGATTTATATCATATTAAACAAATCAAGATAAAACTGGATTTAAGGAAAAACAACTTAAGACTAACAAATGTCTGTGTTGCTCTTTAAAGATATTCATAATAAATCTGGAACATATATAGATTTAGAGAAATTAGAATAATATATTCATATAAACTAGAAAAGTGAATGAGTGAGATGCTACCAAGTGTAGCCCTCTTTCTATAATATTGGAGAATATTTGTTAAATCTTAACTTTTCCTGTGGTAAACTGGAGTTGCTGACTATGAGTTGCAGATGTATACATTTCATTTTGTCAGACTTTTAGGCAGAATTTTCCCCCAGAGAAGCACCTGTAGATGATATTTTTTGGTCTTCATGATTTTAGTTCAAAATAAGTTCAGTTGGGCAAGTTAAAACAGGAACTTTCCAACTACCAACCATGCAAACTTGACCTGAGAGCTGAACATTCTACTGATGTTTTTCTGCCTCTTACATCATTATTACCAGGAAGAAAAACTCTGACCAAAAGTTAGCTGACCACTGAGTTCATTATGCCGATGGCAAAAATAACAAGCACATTGTCCAACAGCGGTCCTAGTTCTGCCGTCCTGCACAGGTGTGGGATAGTGACCTTGAGAAGTGTGCCTTAAGACAGCCCGGGACTGCTCAGCAGCTGTTGACTTTGGCCACACAGTATCACCTGGGATCTTTTTAAAACCCCGAATGTTCAGGATCTCTGGGAGCAGGACTCAGGCATCTGTATAGTTGTTAAAGTTGCCCAGGTGGTCCCAATGTGCACCTAAGGTTCAGAGTCACCACTTGTCTGGTAGTTTCAACACTGCACCTACATGAGAATTCCCCGGGGAGATTTTACAAAACAGTGATGTCCTGATACCACCCTCAGAGAGACTGATTCTACTGGTGTGGAATCAGCACTATCTAAAAACTCCTCAGGGGATTCTATTAGGCAGCCAGGGGTGAGAACTCTTGTGGTTACTAGTCCATATTTGTCACTGGACTCATGCAGTTCCTTTCCAGGAAAACGCTGATGGAAAAATTAGAGTCAGATCCTCAGTAATACAAAACCCCAAAAGCAAAGGGCTAAAGCTAACCCTCAAGATTGTAGGGAAGTTCATCTCTGACCAGGGCTTTATGAGACTAAGCATAAATTAGAGTTTATAAGGAATCTTGGGTAAGGAAAGCTCTTTGCTACTCAGAATTTTCAGGTTCAGAAATATCAAACCTTCAAAAAAATTTTGAACTCTTGTTCAAGCTGGAGGGAAAACGGGATTTTTTTTTTTTTTACCTTTCTTGCATTTTTGCTCCCCTTTTCTCCTCAGTACTCACAGCTCCTGATTATTGAACAGTTTGATGTCCCATCAAATCCTAATTTTCAGCATGTGGAGAGCTGACGTCCTCTCACACTACACCGCTTCAGCCTTCCATTTCACTGTCTCCCCAGTGGCCCCACAATGTATTTTTTCTGTCCAAGCTCAAAGCTGGGTGTCCCTTTCTATTAATTTCCTCTCCTGAATCAAGTTAGAAATGATCTAAAGTCCATCCTTACCTCTGAAACTACACTATGCTAGACCCTCATTCTCTTCCATTTGTGAATTGCTGAACATTATCACCCTTATTCTCCCTCCATCCTCCTCTCAGAATCTTTTATCCATCATGACACACTCAACTTGCTGGAGCATACATTTCATCTTGTCACTTTCTTATTCATTAACCTCCCACAACTTTTATTTTTTAGCACTTCTACACTAAATCTTTTTTTTCAAGACATCATCCATCAACTTTACACTACTTTTCAAATCTTATATTTTAACTCCCCCCATGGGCATTTCTTTCTTTATTTCTCCAATTAAGCCTTGAAGTCCTCCACTCTCCCCTCTGCCTACCCAAATCCTATCAATGCTTAAATCCCCAATAGATACAAAAGCCACCATCACAAAGTGCTCTGGCTTTGAAGCTCAGTACAAGAACTGAAATAAGCTGAATTTAAAACTTGATGATTAATCTTGTCAAGTAAATCACAAACTGCATTTGAAGTTTCAGATGGAATGAAGAACAGCCATGGCATTGACACCCATTTCCACTGGAACCACCTATGTACATCCAGTTCTGCTGACACAGATCAGGCGACTCTTATTAACCTCAAGGCTGCTCAATCCAAGGAAGTCCAGAGCAACAGGGAACAGGAGGGAGCAGTGCTCCAGAATAACTGAGCCCTAGAAAGGTGGTACATCCTGAAAACATAGTTAAGATAAAAAAACAACAACTAGAAATTAAAGTATCACTCCCCAGCTTGAATGGCCCTCCCTCTCCATGAAAAACAGTTGAGATCCATGAAGCCTATACAATATCATAAAGCACAATACCTGAGCACTTTGTGACTTCAACATTTCTAGGGGAAACGGAAAGTATTTGTTGTTGGAAATTCATTTTATAGATCACTTCCATTACACGGAATCATTCTGGACTGCTCCTCCTAAAACGAAGAAGTTTCCAGAATGGCAATTTCCATTGAGTTTCTGCATAAAGCAAAGGACTCCAGCGGAGATGGCGCACCGCATGGCAGGCAATGCCTAGCAAAATGAAATTACACTGCAGCCCAGCATTTCATGAAAGGGCATGCATCGCTCCCCAAGGGCTGTGTGTCTGTGTTTCCATTTTCAATTTGGGGCCTGTCAGGGTATGCGGGCCAGGGCACATTATTATCTCCTTGTGATGTCAGATCTTTGTAGGATTTTTGTTTCTTTTTGATATTGAATCACCCAGGGTTGTATACAGCCGTTTCTATTAATAAAATGTGTTCTGCTGAGTTTGATATATTTCTTTTCATTATTTTCAAAAGAAACATTGAATTGCTTTTCTGGAGCAAGGTTTTCAATCCCTTCTGCATTTTTCTTCTGTGTACACTAGAGGTTACGGAGCTTGGGAGAAAAAAACATTCAAGAATAGAAGTGGAAGTCATGTTATGAATAAAATTTATGTGGTGAGTTCCCCCCCCACACACACACACACACACAAAGAGCAGCTTCCCTGACACCCCCCACATTTGAGAGTGCATCCTCTGAGCTGCGTTGACACCATGCTCAGTCCAATCATAGCACTTATTATTCTGCGCTGTCATTTCTGTCCCTTCCCCGATCTCTCCCACTAGACGTGCATCTCCTTTAGGACAGTAACTGTATCACTCATCTCTGTATTTTCCTTGCCTATGACAGTGCTCAATAAATGCTATAGAATAAATCAGAGATATAATTATGTGCTTGCAGACATGCAGGAATCGGAACTCATATTTATGTGAAGAAAAAACAAAATAGAAACCATTCCTGCAGGAAAATATTAGAAATGGTTATAGGAAAATTTGAGGCCATTATTATTATTTTTTACTTCTCAGAAACATGGAAGAGTCCATGCAAGAAAAACTAACAAGACAGGGCTCTTCTGTGAGGCCAGGTTCAGGGTCTTGTGGATCTTTACACATGCTTAGTGCCCTCCTCTGGGGACACTTTGGAAACAAAAGTAAATGCACTCGGGTTTCTCCAGTCAAGGAGGAGATTGTCACAGGAGGTGGGAGGTGGGGGAGGCAGGGAGGAACGAGTGAGAATAATTTAAAAGGTTAAAAGTGGAAGGGTTAGAATTTTATTATACTAAAGTTTGCCCATGCACAAAATTTAGATATTATTGAGATTAAATAAAACTGGCTAAATCTAATGAACTTTTTGGCACTAGAATAAATACTGTTGTGGCATAAAAATAGATATGCCAACACCTCCCCAAATGGAAACAAAAAAAGTTTCTTTTTTGCAAGAGCTACCTTGGAATGCCCCCTAAGAATACAGTGTTTGAGTATCTAAGGATTAATTTTACATAGTTTTTGAGGGGTACAGATTCTGGAGTCAGATGACTTAAATCCAAATACCAGATTTTCTGATCACAAGTTGCGTGACTGCAAAAGTTTCTTCATCTCCCTGTACCAAGTTAATTCAAAGAAAATGTGTGGTCCTATCTTCATTTATGAAATTTTTGTGAGAATTAAGCAAGATGACACATAGGAAGCCGTCAACAAATATTGGATCTTATTCTAATAATCATCTTATTTAGGGTTGTTGTAATTTATGTTCTTCATAAGACCATTTAATAGTTCCATAATGAAACTATGGAGAAAGCTGAGAAAATTGGTGGCATAAATGTGGCCCTTAAATTCAAGATTAACAATGGAGGAGGAAAGACAGTTCTCCCCAAAGATGACCTTACATGGAATTGATTAATCTGACGGTGAGACGATTTTATTAACAACTAGTGACCCGGTGCACGGATTCATGCACATTGAAAGGAAATTAATTAGAAGGTGGCCAGCAAGGCGGGACTGGGTAAGACAGGCCAGACACACCCTGGAGCCATTCCCCATGGTCCTTCCCCAGCGTCTGCAGAGTGAGCAGGGTCCCTCAGGCAGGTGGGGTCCCTCAGCCTGGCCTGTAGGGATCGGGCGGAAACCGGCTCTCCAACATCCCCCAAGGGGTCCCAGAGTGTGAGAGGGCACTCTGCAAAATTGCTGTTGTACAGGGTGTAGAATGCAAACCCAAGTGTTCATTAAACCAGATTCAGGGCTGACAGTGCCCCAGCAACAACGCAACACATGGCTGAAGGTCGAATCGGGTTCCCTCCTCTCGTGGTTTCGGGGTGCGTCATCCAAGAACTGCCACTGCCAAGTCACTGCAGCTCGGCATCTCCTGAGTAGAGTATCTGCCTGCTGGTGATCAGTGCAGGTCATAGTGCCTGTCAGACAGTCGGACACTTAGCATATTAGCCTTTTAAATATAGATATAGATATAGATAGATATAGATATATTCATTGTTTTCATGCAAAAGTAAAATTTCAAAACAATAGAAGAAGGTAAAGAATTAAGACACAATGAATCAAATAATTGTTAGTTAACATCTCTAGATGAAGAAATTATATGTGATTTTTGCTTCCTTTTTTATACTTTTTATATATTCCACATTTTTTGGTCAAAATATGATTCTGAGGAACAGGCAAATTAATTAAGTTCAAATCATCTAACTTATCTCAACAGAAGTTGGAACTTTTCATTTACTAGGTTTTTTCCATTACTTACTAGATTTTGAGACTTATCTCTACATGAATGAATTTTCATTCTTTATGTTATCAAATATTAAAATTCATTAACAATAAAATTGTCAACTTGATAACCAACACCTATTTAGAATACTCCCAGGGAATGTCCCAAATGTGTTCATTGACTCACCTAGAAAAATCACTGTGTGTTTTTATACAAAATTGCAGCAGTAACTGATATTCTTTGTAGTATCTAGACATGATCACATTTATATTTGCTTGGTGCTTTGCAGGAGGAAACATATCAGAGATAGTTAATTAGAAAGAGAAAAATTCATATTGCATATTTTATGTCATTAAGAACTTTTTAAAGACCTGGTATAAGCTATTAAGTCTTTTCATTAAGTTATGTGTCAGGTAACAAACACTTCTTGGTGGCATAATCTTAGGTTCCTATGATCTGGACATTAAAGGCCACTTTTGATAGTCCTGTTACCCAGGTAATTTGATCTAAGTAGCAACCCTCCCATTAGATGACCTTGAAGGTTCTTCAATGTTCTTTAGTTTTGTCTCTTACAAGACTCATGTTTATAAAATATGATTATATCATTTCACCGATAGGAATTAACAATATACCTTTACAAAATAAAAAATAAAGCTTATTTCACTGTAACCGAACACCATTTGTTCCATTAATTCCAGGCATATTTTCCCCCATGGAAAGTATGAATGGAAGGATGTGGGTCCAAAGTGAACTCTGGGCAGAAAGGAAAAATGCCTGAGGACTACTGATAATAGATAGAAGCCCACTTTAAAGATTCAGTTCTCTGTGATTGTGTGGCTCAAAACAGTAACCAAAGAGAACTTTTGTGTTTGAACTAAAAATTTCTCAACATTAAGGAGGCAATTGCCAGCCCTGGAACTATGCTTATCTCCTCTGGGTCTGTCATCATGCCCAGTGCTCCAGGTGATTTTGGAACTTCAGATGAAACTCGTTGCTCTCCCTAGTCTTCACGATTTGATTAACTAGGCAGTTGTGACATTCACATTTTTCTCTTGAATGATAGGATATGGAAATGTAAAAAACCTAAACTGTCCTGTGCTTGACTTTCACTCACAAATCCCAGTAATTCCCTCTTGAACTATGTAAGGCTTTGACTAGTTGACCAGCATGTCCCCCAGAGTGGCTAAATTGAAGGACATACAATGATCATTGAATTTATTAATTCTACCCAATGATTTGAAACAAAGAATATTAGTAAAAGGTCATGTGGCTAATGAAAAGAAGGTATAAAAGGGAGGCTTGGTTTGTTAATAGAGCAGTTGTGCACGTTAATGCAATGACAGAAAATGCTGAAATGGAGGCAAAAATCAGCTTGACTGACATGAAGGGCTCAAAATCCAAAGAGACTGAAATGGCATAAGGAAATGTGAAGATAAAGCACAGTGAGATTGAGGCATGACTAATAAAAGATCAGTGATATCAGGCACCTGAAGTGTATGAGGAATTGGGAAAACTGGTCTTGAGCCCCAATCTGATCTGTGTTTGTTTGTTACCCAAGTCATGTAGCTCTCCTCCTCTGTAGTTAACCAGGAAGACAGTAAGTTAAGGAAGCCCAAGCTGCTAGTAAACCTAGCAACTCCCTAAATTAATAAATTCTCTATAAGTGACACCCCTCGACCATGGAGTAAGCTTCATAACTCATGTAAGAGTGGAGAGAGAGAGATTTGTGAGTGTGTGTGTGTGTGTGTGTGTGTGTGTGTGTGTGTATAAAGTACAAAGAACACACTCCAGGCAAAACAGTTAAACTTTTACAGGGCTTTGCCAGCCTCACTCTCATGGACACTTTTTCTCCAACTTGGCTTAATTACCACTCTAAGTCAACATAGACAAGAGACACCAATTATTTAGGCAAATTATTTCATCCATTCATTCACTCACTCATTGGCTCCTTACACTCCAGCATGAATGTGTGTCAAAGTTCTCTTTCAACCAGATAATATCGCTTTTCATTTCTGATTTTGGAGTTAAAAGGTTTTATGCTCCATTGAAGGCATTTCTGACAACAAGCAGATAGTGAGAGTGGATTTCAGGAATTCCTAATCCAATCCAGACTCTGAAGATGACTTGACTTACTTTTGGTTAGGGAAAGTAGAAATAAGAAAGAATGTCCTACAATCTCTTCTCTTTCCTGCTAATGATATCCTGGCACCTGACTGGCTCCAGGTGGCCTAATCTCAAAAGTTGCTCCAGGCAGAAAGTGTGTGTGCCTGGCTTTGTATCCTAGTTGAGGCCACCCAGCAGCCCCTCCAGAAGAATCCTCTCAATTCTGCTCTTTTTTTTTCACCATCTACTTTCTTAACTTTTAAGCCTTCTCTCTGCCATCAACTTCCCAGAGAAAATTTCCATGTTTTCTAGCATAATTGGTGTTTTAGTTTGTATTAAATTATATTTTTTCCGTAATCCCCCCACTTTTCTGATACCATATAACAATCCCCGTGACCTTTATATTTCCCCCCACTTCTATAATTAGACCTTCTGAGTATCAGAGAAAGGCAGTAAAATACATTTTCTATAGTTTTAGAGGCATTCCCATTTTTAGATCTATTAACTGAGCATCCATTGATAAATTTTTGGTCCTTATTTCTGTGAAAGATTTGAAATACTGGAGGTAAAACACTGACTAAGCCTTTGTCTGAACCAATATAAACATAAAAAGATATACATAACCACCCATCTCTTCTTTATGATTGACACCAAAGTCAATTAATTATTAACAAGCAACAGGCCTCAACCATAGCTGATGTCATGACTTCAGGCCGACAGCTCAGTGCAAATAATACAACATTGTAAGAGGGGATATGAAAATCACCCAAAGCCCAACCAGAAACATACCAAATGCATGCTTTGAACGAGACTTATTCAGCACTTTGTTCTGGCACTTTGCAACACAATTTGCCAAACAACGTATGTTTCTATACTTACTGAACTAATCATGAAAAGTCTAAATAGGTTTTTGGTTTTTGTTTATTTGTTTGAGGGGGCAAGGGGGCTAGGAATAGAGGAAGTAATGATTTGGAGAAATCTTGAGATTCTTCTTTAGGATAAATATTGTTAATAAGACAAGTGTTATTGGTCAGGTATTAAAAATACACCCCAATGAACTGAACACCTTTGGTGGCTGAGAGGTTCCTTCAGATGCTAGAGCACCTTTGTGGAGACTTAGGGCCCCTAAGAGTCACACCAGATGTGACCCACTAGGGATGAAGTGTCTTTTAATCCGCAAGTATTGGATAAAATGTAAGAAAGCCATAATAAAATCAAAGAACATAGGATTGGAAGGGACCTTTATAATGCATCTGATCTGCCCTCCTGCCTTGAGGAATGCTGCCCTTAAACCATTTCTGAGAATTGGAATCTACACTGTGGGTGAGTCTTATGTAGCTGCGCCCATGTCACTCCACCAGCAACACATGCTAGTCATTACCGCCATTCTGCTGATGTTTGCCTTTGTAACTAACGTTAATTCTCCCTCCTAGGATTCTCTTCCATGGAGATGATGGATTCGTGTCCAGAGTTCTCTATATTGCAACATGTTTTGAGTTCGATGAGGGTAAGTTACTTCTCAATAGCTTTCTTTTTGATGTGGACAATTCACATTCATTTCACTTTTATTTAATAATACAGTTTTCTAACCCTTGAAACACAGCTGCCTCACTCCTTTAACTTTTTTTTTCTCAGAAAGAGAGGTTCAAATATATCCTGCAATTTCTGGTGTCCATAGTATTTAAGGTATTTAGGGAAACATAGAGTTTAAGGCAAAGTCCATATCCTCATGCAATTTCTAATCTACTAGCAGAGAATTGGCAAGTAACTATAGTGCTATAGAAAAAAAAATCCCCAAGTGATTAATCAAGAGATTCAGAGAAGAAATAAGTTTTTTAAATATATAGAAAGAGGTGAAGAGAAAAAAGAAAGGCTAACACCGTATGTCAGACATGTTTTAGCGTGGCTCATTTCCCTATGGCGTGGCAGGGTTGCCTGGGAGGGGCAAAGACCTAGAAGTGGACATATCAACTGGGGTGGAGCAGTGACCGGGGAAGCAGAGCCAGAATCAGGTGCTGGAAGAAAGTCTAGTCCAACAGGCAGAACATGATGTGTGGAGAGAATTGGAAACAAACACAGATGATAATCCAGACTGCCAATCTTGGGGTATGGAAGAGGTGGCATAGTAAGAGGGCAGGGAGAAAAGGATTCACACAAACCAAAGGGGGAAACTGACATGTAGGCAGAACAGCAGCAATGAAAACATGAGAAATGATATTTAGAGGTACCAATGTGAAAAGCCATTAGAATTGGGAGCAAAGCCACTGAGGTTCTCAGATACAATGTAAAGAATGACACTAACAGCAAAGATTTCTGGCACTGTATATCAGGCATAAATAAGGATATCATGTGTGTTTGCTCACCTACCCTTCACAACAGTGTTACTGAGTGGGTGTTATCATTGCCATTTTGCAATTAAGAAAATCAGGGGTCAGATAGGTTTGGTGACAGACCCGAGGTTACCCTGAGGTTAGTAAAGGAGCCAGGGCTTGAGTTCAGCCTGAATATTTTCAAGAGGAATATTTTCCTGGGGGGATGGTGCCTCCTCTGGAATCCTGCATAGGTCTCAGCAGGAAACAATCAGGTAGGTTTCCCTTTCCAACCCGTGTTGAACAGCACATCCAGTCCCAGAGCTGCATTTTGTTTCCAACTTTGCAGGCACACACAGGAAAGATAGAAGCTTAAGGAAAGGAAATGGTTGGGAGAAACACCATCTTGCTTTCAATATCTTCTTTGTGAATAAAATATTTCATTGGAATAAAAAGGAAAACAGAAAGAAGACAGTGAAAACAACACAATGAGGTACTGAAATGCCAGTTACACTAAGCAAAGCTAGAATGAAAATGAAGAAGCAAAGTTTATCCAAGGAGAGAAAAAGCAGTTAGGAGACCTAAGAACATAGTCACTTGCCAAAGTCACCAAACGCTTTAACCACTAAAAGAACTTCTCCTCTGTTGATAGGGGAGAAAAACTGCCAAAACCAGGATTAGGGAGGGGAAACCAAAAAACAAAAACTCCAGGGTTAAAAAAAAAAGAATAAAAAAAAAGGCGAAGAGTGGTCTTTGGGCCAGGTTCAAGTAGAAGACAGTGTTGTATTGATTTAAGGAAAATTAGAATAAGAAAAAGATGTCAAACTGCTTGCATACATGTCAACTCTACCACAATACCAGTCATCATTTTACTGTAGGAAAACCACAGTTTAGGTTCAAATGTGTTGATATGAATTTCAGTTTAACCAGGTTAAGAAAAGAAATAGCTATCCTTTTTCTAAACCATGAGCGTTTGCCTTTTTCTTGTTTTGTTTTTTCTTTTCTTTTGTACTGGTGAAAGTTTTACTTCCTATATAGAATTTGGGATTAAAATCTGTAGAATGACTTTCTAATTTTCTCAGCAACTTTACTGTCTATAAAACTTGCTTTTCTTGGTAGACATGTAACAAGGGCTCAAATGTATTATATACATATATTTATATTCAGTGATTTGAAATGCTAACTGAATTTTTTAAATGACTAGAACCATGTTTCAGCTGGGCCAGCAATGTCAGCCTTTTAGAAATCCATGCAAATCACCATGAATCAGTCCTACAATGGCAATCATTGTCAATCAATAAGACAGACAAGAGACTGTATCAATTATATACCAATCTGTGTGGAAGTAAAAGATATGGACAGGATACTGCCGAAAGAACTGTATATCGGCTTAGTTATAATTGAGAAATGCGGAGCATGAAAATAGAGTTCACAGAATATACAAAGTACCCTATTGAATCAGCCCTAGGACCCATCTAACCCATGATTCAGCATTCATACACATTCTGAAACATGTTGGGGTGGGGTGGAGTGCTGTCCCTCCAGACACCATCTGTAAGTACTGCACTGTGGGGAACTGATATAAGGTTAAGCCTCGGACTGACCTGTTGGCAAAGTCACAAACAAGTCCCAGCTTAGAGGGCACAGTCCTCTTAGCATAATTAGGCTTGACCTTATAACACTCCCCAGATCTTATCTGGGAAGCTAATGGGCTGAGGGAAGTGCAGGAAGTGTAACTATGGTCAAAACAAGTGAAACTCACAAGAACTGTGTAACTATGGTAACCACTACCTTGTTTACCTCTGACTATAAAAGGTTGATGCGGCCTGAGCACCAGTGGAAGTCCTTCTCCTTGAGTTGGAATTGCCCGCCTGGCCCCCAATATTCCCAAATTATCTCGTGTCTTTTCTCTTTCTTTTTTTTTAAGTTACTTTTTTTAAATATATTTTTTATTGATTAAGATATTACATATGTGTCCTTATCCCCACGTTACCCCCTACCCCCGCCCCCCTGGCTCATGCCCTCACCCCCCCCCCCTTGTCCGTGTCCATTGGTTAGACCTATATGCTTGCATGTAAGTCCTTTAGTTGATCTTTCCCCCTTACCCCCACCCTCCCCTACCTTCCCTCCAAGGCCTGACAGTCCAATCAATGCCTCTCCGTCTCTGGATCAGTCCTTGTTCATCAGTTTATGTTGTTCATTATATTCCACAAATGAGTGAGATCATGTGGTATTTATCCTTCTCTGACTGGCTTATTTCACTTAGCATAATGCTCTCTAGTTCCATCCATGCTGTGGCAAATGGTAAGAGTTCCTTTTTCTTCTTCCTCTTCTTAAAGAATACCTTTCAGCATTTCATATAATGCTGGTTTGGTGGTGATGAACTCCTTTAGCTTTTCCTTATCTGTGAAGCTCTTTATCTGACCTTCACTTCTGAATGATAGCTTTGCTGGATAAAGTAATCTTGGTTGTAGGTTCTTGCTATTCATCACTTTGCATATTTCTTGCCACTCTCTTCTGGCCTGCATGGTTTCTGTTGAGAAATCAGCTGACAGTCATATGGGTACTCCCTTGTAGGTAACTGACTTTCTTTCTCTTGCTGCTTTTAAGATTCTCTCTTTGTCTTTTGCTCTTGGCATTTTAATTATGATGTGTCTTGGTGTGGTCCTCTTTGGATTCCTTTTGTTTGGGGTTCTCTGTGCTTCCTGGACTTGTAAGTCTATTTCTTTCACCAGGTAGGGGAAGTTTTCTGTCATTATTTCTTCAAATAGGTTTTCAATATCGTGCCCTCTCTCTTCTTCTGGTACCCCTATAATTCTGATGTTGGTACGCTTGAAGTTGTCCCAGAGGCTCCTTACACTATCTTCCTATTTTTGGATTCTTTTTGCTTTTTCGGTTGGGTATTTTTTGTTTCTTCGTATTTCAAATCTTTGACTTGATTCTTGGGATCCTCTTGTCTGCTGTTGGATCTCTGTATATTATTCTTTATTTCAGTCAATGTATGCTTAATTTCTAGTTGGTCTTTTTTCATATCCTCCAGGGTCTCACTAAATTTATTGGCGGTTTCCAGAAAATTCTTGAAAAACCTTATAAACGTGGTTTTGAACTCTATATCCAGTCATTTTCTTTACTCCATTTCTGTCCTTTGTGACCTGTTTCTTTGTCTCCGCATTTTTTATGCTTCCCTGTGTTGGTAGAGTGGTTTTGTGTGCTAGGTGTCCTATAGGGCCCAGTGGCTCAGCCTCCCCAGTTACCTGAGGTGGACACTCTTGGTGCACCCCCTTGAGGGCTTTGTGCACAGTCTTCTTGTAGTTATGCCTTGATTATTGTAGGTATCACTGGGAGGAATTTACCTCCAGGCCAATTGGCAGTGAGAATCAGCTGTGTCTGCAGTGGGAGAACTTCTGTGCTGAAGACACCCTTCTGGGGCAAGACTTGCTTCAGTGGGGCTTTGGTGCTCACTGAGTCTGCCCCCTGAGTGTGTCCCTTATGGATCTGAGGAGTTGTAATCTGGATGGTCCCACTCTGACCACTGGGTACACTGGCTCTTGGATCTCTAAGGAGGTGCTAATTTAGCCTCTGCCTGAGGTTACCCAGCAGGAGCTACGAAGAGATCTGCAGATTCCCCTTCCTTGTTTGGGGTTTGGAGGTGCCCATATGAGGCCCAGCTGTGAAGCAATGCAAGCTGCTGTGGGGTCTTGGGCCTTCTCTTGGAAGTTCTGGGTCTGTCTGGCCCAGCTGCAATTTGTTAGGTAATTTTCAGGTTGCAAAAGGCCAGGGCATTCATATGCAAAAGCCTCTGCCGCAGCCTGGGTGGGGCGGGGTCTTGGAATCAACAGGGAGGAGCAAGCAGCTATGGTTGATCCTCAGCCCTGCCCTAAGGGGCAGAGAGTCTCAGTGTCCCGGTAATTGCTGCAAGCACCTCTGAGGGAAAGCCGCCCTCGAGTTCCGAGTTCTGCCTGCTGCCAGACAGTCTAGTTTCTCCCCGTATGAGCCCTGGGTCCCCAGAGACTCACCCAGAACCGGAGTTCAGAGCAGTCGGGAGCTTGTGACTCCCTCCCGATTCAAAAAGACAGCTGCGTCCTCAGGTACCAGCCCCTTTCCGTGCGCTCGAGCCTCCGTACCTCTGCACTTTACTTCCACACCTCCTCTGAGTCTCAGTGTGCTTTTCTCTTTCCTTCTAGTTGTAGAATTTTCACTCAGCCAGCCTTCCTGTAGTTCTGGATGATGTCAGTTTTGTCTTTTAGTTGTATTTTTGAAGTTGTTGTGGGAGGCAGCAATTTCCGGTGTTTACCTATGCCGCCATCTTGGTTTCTGTGTCTTTTCTCTTTCACTTGTGTGCGGCTCTTCTTCCAGATCCCAAACCCTGAACCACGCAGGACGTGGAGGGAAACATTTACAACACTGCACACCCTCACCACCACCACCACCCAGTAAAGAACTGAGCTTGACTGCAAACGTTGGCCCTACCATCCAGACTTGTCTACCAAGATGGCAGACTACCAAATACGCCTCAGCTGTAACCTGGGCTCTCATATGTGAAGTGGCTAAATGCTTTGTCTGAAACTGGAGCTGATAGCCTTAAGTATTATCACCATATTTCTGGACATGAAAGCTAAATCTAGGCTTTATCCCAAGTCTTTCAGGCATTTTTTTCTTAAACAATCATGTTCATCTCCTAATATATCCAAAGTCTTCACTCTCCTAGTTCTTCACACTGTACCACTGGCCCATTATTCCCCCAAACTCCCAACAAAATGACCTTCTGAGATCTAAAGTGGATGGTCTCGGCCTCCCTCCTATGCATAAATGAGTCTGCTGGCTTCTGTCACCTTTTGGAAAATGGGCCTTAATTTTCAAGGGCTTACAGTCTATCAATATCATGCCCCAGTTTAGGTCACAATTTGCTTTTAACATTTTCCTGCACAAACCAGCAAAGAAACACACCTCCTATCACCTCTTGCAAAGCTTAAAGTCCACTTCATCAGTCAACTTTGTCCATGAAGCCTTTACAGTACTACTCTCCATACAAAAATAACCCTATGGTCCTTTATGTTCTCACAGTACTTTGGCCATTCATTTATTTATCCATTTAACAATTATTAATTGAACATCTACTATGGCCAGGTGCTGTTCTAAGCACTGAGGATACAGCATTCAACAAAATTGACTGAAATCTCTACCTTCAGAGAGCTCCCGTTTGAGTGGAAGAAAAGAGAGCAAGGGGTAGAAGGGGCATTGTTATTTAAATTAGGCTGATCAGGGAAGACTTCATTAAGAGGTGAGATTGAGCAGAGACTTGAAGGAGACAAGATTTTGAATCACATAAGATACCAGATAAAGAGCATAGGCCTTAAGGTGAGAACTTACTTGACGTGTTCTAAACCCCTCCAGAAGGACAGTAAGCTGAGTGAAGTGAACAAGGGGCAAAGTGGCAGGAAATAAGGTTAGGAAGGTAATAGGGAGGGGGAATCACAGAAGGCAGAGGCTTGCAAAACAGGCAAAGGACTGGGCCTGTTCTTTGAATGACATGAGAAGCTTTTAGAGCACTTTGAGCAGAAGTGTCATAGTCAGATTTATAGAAAAGAATTCCTGTATAGAGAATAATTGAAGAGAAGACCGCAGCAGATGCAGGGTTGCCAGTTAAGGGGATTACTCCATTTGTAGAGCTGAGAAGTGTTGGTGGCTTAAATAGAGGGAAGGGTGGATAGGACAAAAGTGTCAGAATCAAGATGCACTTTGAAGATAAGTTTTGCTAATATATGAGCTGTAGGAGTCTAGGATAACTCCAAGATTGTTTGCTGGCTGACATGGAGAATGAAGAAATGATTTCTTGAGATGATGGAGACTGGGAGGAGCAGGTTGAAATGGGAGCAAGGGGGAAAATCAGACACTTTTTGTACAAGACATATTTAAGATATCAATTAGACATCCTAGTGGACACAAGGACTAAGCAGTTGGACATTCAAGTTTGGAGTTTAAGGGAGAAGTCTAGCTTAGAGATATAAATGAGGGGTGGGTTGTCAGGTATTTTAAGCCATAAGATTGAAGTTCATTGATAACCTTGAGAAAACATTTTGTCATGTGGTGGAGGCAAATCCTGATTGGAATTGCTTAAGACAGAATAAGATGGTAAGAAGTGAAGAGGGTGATTGTAAAAAAATTCTCTCCAAAAGTTCTGCTATAAAAGAATTCAGGAAAACAGTGGCATCAATGAAAGAAATTTTTTAGACAAGAGATATTTCAGCAACTTTGATGCTAATGGGAAAGATTCAAACAGAGAAATACTTGATAATGCATGAGATAGATGCTGAAGTGATGTTATTGAGTAGGTCAGAGGAAATTCGATCTAATATAAAAGAGAGATTGGCCTTACGTTGAAGAAGGAATAGTTTATCTATTTTGTCCAGACAGAAGATGCTGATAGGGTAATAGTTGTGCTGGTGGGGACACTAGGAAGTTTTTATGATCGTTTTAGTTTCTTAATGTTTTAGGAAGCATGATCACTAGCCACAGTGTTGGGTGAAAGAGGAGGTGCGAAATAGTTATCTAATAGAGAGTGGGAGAGTGAATAGACTAAAGAAATGGAGTATGATCCCCTTGAGCACCTCCTACAGGTTGTGAACTTAAAGAGAGATCATTGAATTTGGTTTATGCTCCCAACACATCTCTCTCTCTCTCTCTCTCTCTCTCTCTCTCTCTCTCTCTCTTTCACACACACACACACACACACACACACACACACACACACACACACACACACTGTATTCAGGATTCAGGTTCTCTGTTCATCTTATTTCTCTCATCAAATTCTAAACACTTAAAATATACATATTTTAATCATTATTTTACTTCCACCACCTAACAAAAATGTCCAATAAGTATTTGTCAAATCATGATTACATGAAAGACTAAACACACATAAAACAGACATATTCCTATCCCTTCTATTATGAGGCTACATAAATCAGGCTATGAGTACTTCTAAGTGAAGGCAGTGTTGTATATAGCATTTTACATCTCAGCACACAGAGCACAGAGTGTTGTATTTTAGTAGGATTGAATAGATATTTGATTAATAAGTGAGTGAGGGAAGCTTTTTTAGGCTCTATTATAGATTCCTGTGTATTAGAAGACTCAAGTTCCCAAGGTTTTCCCTAGCCTAGTCAGGAAAATAGCCTGTCCTTATTCTTCATAATAACAATAGATTTCAAAATTTTGAGGTCAGCAAGCACACCAAGACAGGCTTCAGAGAAAGAACTTTTATGACAACCTACGATCAGCCCCAGCATATAGAGGCCATACAAACCTAAAAGTCACCAATCTAAACTCCTGTTTAAAAGTTGTCCAGATATAATCTATGATATGCTGGTCTTCAGTCTGCATTTGAACAAACGCAGTAGTTAAATAACACTTTCCTCCAACATTGCTACACATACAGCATATTTACTTATTTATTCAATACCTCATTCCACTAACAATTTGAGGAGGCATATAGTTTGATATTTTCCACAAGTAGGAAAAAAGGTGTCAAATCTTGCAAGCTTTGCAAATCCTATTGGGATTCTGATGCCTTGGCTATTTGTCCAGCTTGCTATATGCATCCTGTACAACCGGTTTACAATCATCAAAATCCACCCTTTCACATTCTCTCTGCAGAAGTAAAGTTTCTATCCTAATTCTTCCCAAACGGGTGAGGAAAGAGGGATGAAGAAATGTCCACAACCATCCCAGGAAACATAATCAGAGCCAGATGCCCAATTTTCTGAATCAAGTAGACTCACTCATATGCCATAAAAATGAGTGATGCATTTATTATAGGCTTCTAATTAACAAAATATGGTTTTAACATGCAGCCAACAAAATGTATTCCACTGTGTGCTCATAAAACACGCCGGCAAATTGGAAGAAACATAACAGCTCAGTCACTGCAATTGTCATCACATTAAGAAGACTCAGCTTGAGTTTTGGGTTACATCCATCTAATGTCACCACACAAGGAGCAAAGCCAAATATCTAGTCAATGTTTAGTACATAATTCACCTAATAAAAACGTTTGATTATATACTGTAGGCAAAACTAACATACACGGACTCATTGAAAATAAAAGCTAGACTCAATTTATAGCCCAAATGTGAGACATATATGTAAATCAGAACTAGTTAGTTTAAAATTTTGTCAAATGACCATTTTGTAACTAATATACTAAACTGATTGTTTAGAGGCATAGGATAGACAAGACCATTGGCCATATTATTCCTCAATTGTTCCTTGAGAAAATCTATTTAATTGTTACTTTTTTTATTGTCTAAAGTTTTACATATGTCTCCTTTTTCCCTGATTGACAACCCCCCCCCCCCCAGCCATTCCCACCCTGGGCAAGCCCCCACTGCCCCAGTGTCTGTGTCCATTGGTTATGTTAATATGCATGCATACAAGTCCTTTGGTTGCACTCTAACCCCGACACACACACACACACACACCTCCCCTGCCATTTGTCTCTGGCTCTATTTTTGTTCATCAAATTATGTTGATCATTATATCCCACATATGAGTGAGATCATGTGATATTTATCTTTCTCCGACTGGCTTATTTCACTTAGCATAATGCTCTCTAGTTCCTTCCATGCTGTTGCAAATGGTAAAAGTTCCTTCTTTTTTATAGCGGCATAGTATTCCATTGTGTAGATGTACCACAGTTTTCTAATCCACTCATCTGCTGATGGGCACTTAGGCTATTTCCAAATCTTAGCTATGGTAAATTGTGCTGCTATGAACATAGGGGTGCATATATTCTTTCTGATTGTTATTTCTGGTTTCTTGGGATATATTCCTAGAAGTGGGATTACTGGGTCAAATGGGAGTCACATTTTTAATTTTTTGAGGAAACTCCATACTGTTTTTCCACAATGGCAGCACCAGTCTGCATTCCCACCAGCAGTGCATGTGGGTTCCTTTTTTTTTCCTCATACTCTCCAGCTCTTGTCATTTGTTGATTTGTTGATGATAGCCATTCTAACAGGTATGAGATGGTACCTCATTGTTGTTTTGATTTTCATCTCTCAAATAATTAGTGACTTTGAGCATGTTTTCATGTGTCTCTTGGCCTTCTGTATGGCCCTTTGTATGTCCTCTTTTAAAAATTTTATATTTAGGTCCTTTGCCCATTTTTTGATTGGATCATTTATCTTCCTTTTGTTAACTTGTATGAGTTCTCTGTAAATTTTGGAGATTAAACCCTTATCTGAAATAGCATTGGCAAATATGTTCTCCCATGCAGTGGACTTTCTTGATGTTTTGTTGGTGGTTTCTCGTGCTGTGCAGAAGCTTTTTATTTTGATGTAGTTTCATTTGTTTATTTTCTCCTTAGTCTCCATTGCCCTAAGAGCAATATCGGTAAAGATATTACTATGACAAATGTCTGCTATTTTGCTTCCTATGGAGTCTTGTAGGATTTTTATGGTTTCCCCTCTTACATTTACATCTTTTAGCCATTTTGAGTTTGTTTTTGTGCATGGTGTAAGTTGATGGTCTAGTTTCATTTTTTTGCATGTATCTGACCAAATTTCCCAGCACCATTTATTGAAGAGACTGTCTTGACTCCATTGTATGCTCTTGCATCCTTTGTCAAATATTCATTGAGCATAATGGCTTGGGTCAATTTCTGGGTTCTCTGTTCTGTTTCATTGGTCTATATGTCTGTTCTTGTGCCAATACCAGGCAGTTTTGAGAACCATGGCTTGGTAATATAGCTTGATATATAATATTGTGATCCCTCCAACTTTTTTCTTCTTTCTCAGGATTGCTGTGGGGTCTTTTTTTTTATTCCAGATGAATTTTGGGAGAGTTTGTTTTAGATCTTTGAAATAGGCCTTTGGTATTTTAATGGGGATTGCACTGAATCTGTAGATTGCTTTGGGTAGTATGGATATTTTAATGATGTTGATTCTACCAATCCATAAACATGGTATGTTCTTCCATTTGTTTGTGTCTTCCTCTATCTCTTTTTTCAATGTCCTGTAGTTTTCCAAGTACAGGTCTTATTTAATTGTTATTTTTAAAAGGACAGTTTAAATGACTTCAGTGCTCATCAACTCTTCCTTAATTCTGTTGTATTGAATTAATACTTAAGAATGGTGATAATGATAATAATGATCAGATCATAAATGATAAAGTACATTATCTTTTCAGAGTACTTTGACAATTAATTGATTGAGGCATATACAGGCTATTTTGTTTTTCACAACTGGCAGGTGTATCTTTAATAAATCCCAGGTCAAAAGAGAAAAAGAAAAGTCTTTCCTGGCCACCGAAGTCCATAATCTCCCATATACACAGCATTAGAAGGGCTCTGGGACAAGGCAAAGCTTTCCCCTGCTCTGTTTCTTAGTGGGCACCACCTACAAACATAATGGCAAAGAACTGCCTGCACCTGCCAACCAGGGCTAACTGTGCCATGAGAGAATTAAAAATCATTGCCATTCAGTGCAGTGACTGCTATGCAGAGAGCTGACTCCCAGCAACAGAAATGCCTGCAGCCAGAGGAGAATTAAGGATGATGGACACGTCAAATAAAATCGTGTTTCTGGACTCATACTTGGTTTTGAAAGCTGAAGATCTCCTAATTGTATTCAGTTAACCACATACGGAGCTGCTGTGTTTTCTCTGCTGTGAAAACACAGGTGTTACCACACCAGGAAGTTGGTAGTATAGGAGGTTGCTCTCTAAAGCCTCGCCTCTAGGACTAAGGTCCCACTTACTTGCAGTCAGTGCCCCTAGCATGCTCTCCCACAGTCTCTCAAGCCCCGTGTAGAAATGGGAATTGAATAAACAAGACTTTATTCAGAAAAAAACAAGTCTTCCTTATACATATTCATTTCTGGAGTGTGATTCATTCTTTCCTGAGATGGGCACTGAGAATGCCCTGTAAAAATTCAACGTGCCCAAAAGCAGAGCACAGCCTCTGGAAAGAGCTTCCTGGTGCTAGAGACAACAAGGGTATGATTTCTATTAATCTGTGAAAATTCACTCATTGAAATGACAGAAGTTAATGGATTAAAAAATCTATCAGGAGAGAAACCAAGATGGTGGATAGGAAAACACCGGAAATTGCTGCCTCCCACAACAACTTCAAAAATACAACTAAAAGACAAAATGGACATCATCCAGAACTACAGGAAGGCTGGCTGAAATTCTACAACTACAAGGAAAGAGAAAAGCACACTGAGACTCAGAGGAGGTGTGGAAGTAAAGTGCAGAGGTACAGAAGCGTGTGCGCGGAAACGGCTGGCAACTGAGGACGCGGCTGTCTTTTTGAATCGGGAGGGAGTCACAAGCCCCCAACTGCTCTGAACTCCAGTTCCGGGAAGTCTCTGGGTACCCAGGACTCATATGGGGAGAAACTGGGCTGTCTGGCAGTGGGCAGAACTCAGAACTCAAGGGTGGCTTTCTCTCAGAGGTGCTTGCAGCGATTACCGGGACACTGAGACTCGGGGCCTCTTAGGGCAGGACTGAGGAGCAGCCATAGCTGTTTGCTCTGCCCTGTTGATTCCCTGAGACCCCGCCCCACCCAAGCAGCCTGCAGAGGCTTTTGCATATGAGTGCCCTGGCCCTTTGCAATCTGAAAATTACCTAGCAAACTGCAGCTGGGCCAGACAGACCCAGAACTTCCAAGAGAAGGTCCAAGGCCCCACAGCAGCTTGCATTGCTTCACAGCTGGGCCTCATATGGGCACCTCTAAAGCCCAAACAAGGAAGGGGAATCTGCAGATCTCTTCGTAGCTCCTGCTGGGTAGCCTCAGGTAGAGGCTAAATTAGCACCTCCTTAGAGATCCAAGAGCCAGTGTACCCAGTGGTCAGAGTGGGACCATCCAGATTACAACTCCTCAGATCCATAAGGGACACACTCAGGGGGCAGACTCAGTGAGCACCAAAGCCCCACTGAAGCAAGTCTTACCCCACAATGGTGTCTTCAACACAGAAGTTCTCCCACTGTAGACACAGCTGATTCTCACAGCCAATTGACCTGGAGGTCAATTCCTCCCAGTGATACCTACAACAATCAAGGCTTAACTACAACAAGACTGTGCACAAAGCTCACAAAGGGGTGCACCAAGCGTGTCTACCTCAGGTAACTGGGGAGGCTGAGCCACTGGGCCCTATAGGACACCTAGCACACAAAACCACTCTACCAACACAGGGAAGCATAAAAAATGCGTAGACAAAGAAACAGGACACAAATGATAGAAATGGAGGAAAGCAAACTACTGGATATAGAGTTCAAAACCACACTTTTAAAGTTTTTCAAGAAGGAGAGAGAGAGATAGAAACATCAATGATGAGAGAGAATCATTGATTGGCTGCCTCCTGCACACCCCCTACTGGGGATCAAGCCCACAACCCAGGCATGTGCCCTTGGCCAGAATCAAACCTGGGACCCTTCAGTCCACAGGCTGACGCTCTATCCACTGAGCCAAGCCCCCCAGCAGGGACCCTGAAGCACTGTCTTCAGATCAGACATGTTGCGAAGAGACTAGAATGATGTGGTGACCACTGTACAGGATGTGGTTTCAGAGAATTTGTCAGGAATAGGGGTCTCAGGTTGTAAAGTGTGAGGATGGATGGACTCATTTACAGGGTCCCCAAGTGTATGACCTGCAGAGGCTCCTGGAGATCATCTGGTCCAACTCAATATCTGTACTGAGTAGAAATAAGAGATTCAGATTCAAAGTAACTTGGCAGGAACAACACTGTGTGTAGCAGATTATATTTTCCAAAAATTTTAGCAGCAGTATTTCTGCAAACAGCCATCAGCCCCTCACCCAGGCTGGCCAGCCACCTCACGGGGGAACCCCACCCTGAAGGGGCTGTGGCCAGCCTGTAAACAGCCATCAGCCCCTCACCCAGGCTGACCACACCCTCATGGGGTGAGGGTCCCCGCTAGGGGGCTTGGCCAGCCTGAAAACAGACATCAGCCCCTCACTCAGGCTGGCCAGGCAGCCCAGCAGGACCCCCACTCTGATCTGGGACACCCTTCAGGGAAAACCAGCTGGCCCCCTTCCATGCACCAGGCCTCTATCCTTTATAATCCTATATAATAAAAGGGTAATATGCAAATTGACCCTAACAGCAGAACGACTGGGAATGACTGGTCACTGTGACACACACTGACCACCAGGTGGCAGACACTCAATGCAGGTGCTTCCCCGTGGTGGTCAGTGCACTCCCACAGGGGGAGCTCTGCTCAGCCACAAGCCAGGCTGACGGCTGCCAGTACAGCCATGGTGGCGGGAGCCTTTCCCGCCTCCTCAACAGCACTAAGGGTTTCCAACTGCAGCTTAGGTCTGCTCCTTGCTGGCAAGTGGACATCCCCCAAGGGCTCCTGGGCTGCCAGAGGGATGTCTGACTGCCAGCTTAGGCCCAATCCCCTGGGGAGCGCGCCTAAGCCAGCAGGTGGTCATCCCCTGAGGGGTTCCAGACTGTGAGAAGACACAGGCCAGCCTAAGGGACCCCCCCCCCCAAGTGCATAAATTTTTGTGCACCAGGCCTCTAGTATAAGTATAACCAATGGACATAGACACTAGTTGGGGGGCATGTGCTGGGGGGTGGAGTGGCCAATGGGGGAAAAAGGAGACATATGTAATACTATATGTAATACTTTAAACAATAAAGATTTTTTTAAAAAAGAAATGGGGTCCATTTCCCCTCTCCTAGTGGCAGCTTTGACAAAGAGATGCTGTATGACTTTTGAGACTGGGTTGTAATTGACCATATGGCTTTTACATGGTTCTCTAATTGATCTCTCTATCTCTGTCTCTATATCTCTAGCTCTAGCTCTCTATACATCTTTGAAGTCCTGAACCATCACGTAATAATCCTCCAGAAGCCAACACACTGGAGAGACCATCTAGAACAGCGGTTCTCAATCTGTGGGTCGTGACCCCTTTGGTGGTTGAACAACCCTTTCACAGGGTCGCCTAAGACCAACCTGCATATCAGATATTTACATTACGATTCATAACAGTAGCAACATTACAGTTATGAAGTAGCAACGAAATAATTTTATGGTTGGATCACAACATGAGGAACTGTATTTAAAGAGCCAGAAGGTTGAGAACCACTGATCTAGAGAGACCAAAGAGGCATCTGAGATGTCCCACTGTCCAGCTGTTTGAAACTTCCAACTCAGTGACAGACTTTCACATGAGTAAAACCACCTAGCTGATCCCAGAACCATAAGAAGTAAGAATAAAATGGAATTATTTTAAGCCATTAAGTCATTAGGTTTGGAAATACTAGTACGGTGGTTGGCAAACCGGGGCTCGCAAGCCACATGCAGCTCTTTGGCCCCTTCAGTGTGGCTCTTCCACAAAATACCACGTGTGGGCGCGCACATACAGTGCGATTGAAACTTCATGGTCCATGTGCAGAAGTCGGTATTTTGTGGAAGAGTCGGTATTTTGTGGAAGAGCCACACTGAAGGGGGCAAAGAGCCGCATGTGGCTCGCGAGCCACGGTTTCCCGAGCTGCAGTTTGCCGACCACGGTACTAGTAGTGTGTCACTCAGTAATAGATAATTGGGACACTGCATTCCTTCAGGGGAGGGGAGGAAGGGAACAGGAGAAGAGCAAGACCTCTGCTTCAAAGTCCCTCCATTCGGTAGATAGTCTTTAATTTTCTTTCCCTGGAATTGCCTTGATGTGCAATGATAACAGAATGTGGTCAGGGCAAGACTCCAAATGAGAAATTCTCTGCAGAAAGTGATCAGATCAAATGGAAAGTCCAGATCCTTTCATCGAATTCTTTTACCTGTACCTCCTCCTGCCCTGACCATTTGTTCTTAGTGCCTTCCTTTAGTGAACCTTAGAAATGAGTGCCCCACACTAAAAAGGAAGGCACCTGTAACCAGGCATAAGTCAGTCCTTCATGAATGTGGTAAGGACCACTAAGAAGCAGTGGGCTGCACATTGAACTCATAATTTCAGTGAGAAGGGCAGGTAGAGTCATTATTAGGTGTTCATAGAAAAAAAGTTATACTCTGAAGAAATTATCCCCTGCAGTCCTTTAAAGTAAAATAAAATCAGGGGTTTCTGGGGTAACAAAGAGTATTTAAGACCACAGAGCTAGAAACCGATTAATTAAAAAATTTTGCCAATCTATTATTTACTCAAACCTAGATAAAATCAAGCAAAAATGTCTGAAGGCACTTGAGCAAAAACAATGTCCTGGGATTTTTGTTTTCTTGTTTTTATCAGACTTTCTGGGAATTTTTGTTAATGGGGAGAGTAACACCAGGCACTCGTTGCAGGTGGAACTCCTCTCAGCCCCCCAAGTGGATGTTGATAGTTGTATAGGGTGCAAGAGGAAGGGGAAGAAAATGAGAATGTCGTCTCCAAAGGAAAGTATTATGGTCCAAACAATTCTTGGTGGATAGATACCTAGGGAGAAAGGGTAAAAATAATTCTGAAAAAATAGGACTCTAACAATGGAGTTTATTAAAAGTTATTTTTCATTGATTGCTCAATTCTAAACTGGAAAATTGGGGGAGGTCATTGCTACGTAAAAAGTTGAATAGATATTTTGCCCCCAAAATCTGGCTTTGAGAAGATAATATTCTGGTGAGCAGTGGTGTTTCTGGGACTACGAAAGAAAGTCCTTCCAAAATAGCTCTGGGCATTTGGTGCCAGGCTCCACAGTGCAGCTCTTGGAAGATGGCTTGCGGTTTTCATGCTATCTCTGCAAAGGGAAGTGAGCTGCACGGACGTAGCAGTGGAATTTTCCCCTGGCTACCAGGCCTGGTTTCTCAACGGGAAAAAGACCGAAACTATGGAAAAAAGGAAAAGGTCAAGAGACCTGGTTCTGGTCCACGCCCTGATAAAACTAGCTGTGTGCCTCTGAACTAGTTTTTCTGATTCTTTATCTGAAAGAATCGTCATTGGGCTCATCCAATCACGTCCAGCTGTAGAACCACTGCTTCCATGACACACATTCAAGATGTCTTTCCTTAATCTTTCAGTAGTAATTTTTGTCAAATGTAAAATTAGACTAGAGGCATTCAAATTTCTAAGAGGAATATTCCCTTAAATCTAAAAGGTGTACCTGTTGGCCACTACTCATTGAGAACTCATTTCTCTTTGGCAGCTCAGAGTTCCTTTCCCACACATGAACTACAAGTGCCGTTGGTGACCTCTGTGCCACTCTGTGACCATGAAGGATGCCACACCTTGGCAGGTGGGCTGCCCAAGGAGCACTTGAGCCCATCAGCAGTGTAGCCTTCCTGGTCCTCACCTTATGGCAGTCCAAGAAGAAAACAGGTAAGAGTCTGCCATGGGATTGAATTCACTCAGAGGCTGGGGAGTTAACCAGCTCATGAAGGCATGACTCTCTCTAACATGAAACCACACCCAGGTCCAGGAGTTGTCACAACACTGAGCTCCAACACAGTTAAGGAGGAGCACTTGGCAGCTGAAGAGAGAGAGTCGGGGCTGTCACAATGAGAGGAGAAGGATTATAAGAGTATTTTTAGAAGGATGCAAAAAAAATTTGAATACAGTGAAGAGTGGATGGGAAGGAGGCTAGCAGAATAGGAAAAGGCACGGCATGATAATGAGGCAGAAAATCAAGATAGTAAAGAAGTGATCCTGATCGAGAAAGAGAAACCAAAATAGTACAAGAAAAAAATGAATATGACTGGGCTGGGCAGAAAGGAGAAAGGGAGGGAAAGACAGAGAGAGACAGAGACAGTCTCGACTAGTGTTTGACCAAACAACAGGGCTCCATAGCCTAGGCAAGTTGACATATAAAAGTAACCATCAAAGATACTGTGAGTTAAAAAGGCTTACACAGAGCAGGGACCCCAGAGAGCTCTCTTTTCTGTCTCTCTGTCTCTATCTCTGTGTCTATCTCTCTTTTTTTTCTTAGGTGTAATTAACATTTAAATCAGTAGACTTAGAGTAAAGCAGATTATAATCCCACTTTTGGGTGGTCCTCATCCAATCAGTCAAAAAAGCCTTAAGAGCAAAGAGTAAGGTTTCTCCAAGAAGAAGGAATTCTGCCTCAAGATTGCAACATAGCAGTCCTGCCGGAGTTTCCATTTCCAGCCTGCCAGCCCCTACAAGCTCAGGAGCCAACTCCTTAAAGTAAATCTCTCTCTGTAGGCATATACCCCTTCTTGGTTCTATTTACCTGGAGAATCCTGAATAACCTAAAGTACTATTCACAACTGCCATGCTAAGAGGGCATCGCTGACCTATCTCACAGATAAGAAAGCTCCAGAGAGTTCACCTTCCCAGTAACCTCTACCTTACTAACTTCCCCCAAGGTCTTTCATCTGGAAAGAAATAGTCATTTATTCAAATCTAGGTCTGTCTGACCTCTAAATCCATTGCATCGTAAGCCTGGTAAAGGCTTTTACAGCCATTTTGTCCCACTTGAGGCATTTGAAGCTTTTTAGGAATGTCATTTGGCAACATCTGGCCAAAGGGGCAAACATTCCGCTCCACAATCCTGAGGCTCTGACAATTACATAGTCCTGTTTCTTAAGTGGCCTAGCAATGGAGTTCAGGAAGGAACACTGGACCCGAAGGAACTCACTTACTTCACAAACACCAAGACCTAGAAGAAATACCATTTCAAACAATGGCTTCCTCACATTCAGCCAATGCTGTAGCTAAAATTCTGGGCCATTTCCCCCTCTGTTTCATGTTCTGTTCCCTACCTTGATTAGTATGAATTCCTATTTTCAACCTTTCATAATAGGGAACAAGCCTTATTCACACACATTGTTGAATTCTAAATTATACAAGAGATCAAATCCATCTTACCACAAGTTTTGTACTTTTCTTAACTCACAGCTTACCCCAGAGTATATTCACCATGCCTAACATTAATGAACTTGAACACATTTGTAGCTCATAGATCAGTCAGGTGTCTCACAGGAGCCTAAAGAAGGCAGGGGGTTAACCACCAACGGAAGCTCAACTTCAACAGCCTTTATTAACCCTGCAAGTATCTGTAACCACTACCTCCAGGATACAGCAATGGGACCTGGTTTCTCTCACCTCCCAAGTACCGCAGCGCTGATATTTAGGAAGGAAAAACTGTCAGTACACCTGTAAATGTCTCATGTGGCTTTTGCTCCCTATCAGTGTAATCAAGGTAATCACTTTTTTTTCTTGATTATTTTTATGCCAGAGGTAAGTGATTTATTCTGCTCAGGACTTTTTCTTATGCTCTCAAGTGTCAATACTGACTCTCTTTACTATCAAATTATCAACCAGCTTTTTTTCCTAGATCTCCAGAGCGAGGACTAAAAATTTGATGAGGCAACCCAGCTCAGTACCCTAAAAAGATCATGAGAGATGCAACCCATAATTCAGTCATTTAACCTCTTTGGATTCCATTCAGTTTAAGTCAATATTTATCGACTCTTTTCATATGTACTGGGCATTATGTTGAGATCCAGAGACATAAAGACTAATGAGCCACCCATTGCCTTGTCTCCAGAGAATCTAAGGTCCACTGAGGGGGGCAGCCATGTCTAAAAACAATTGCAATAGTAGATGACACAACTCCACAGGAGGACATATGTTGACCTGGGAAGTACTAGTTGCAATGGTTCGTTCCAGCTAGGATAGTTTTAGAGGATGTTTCTTAAGGAAGGTGATACTTCAACAGAACCTCACATATAGAACAAAGAGGCTGAAGAAAAGATTCCCAGGTCTCCCCCCACTTTCTTACAGCTCTGAAATTCAGTAACTTTATGGATATATACAAGAAATTTAGCAAACTTGGAACAGGTTTAGCAAACTGGGTCAGGAGGTTTTTGAGGGGAGTGGGGTTTACAGGGAAGCTGTACAAACTAATGCCTGCTAAGAGCCAGCTGTTGGACAGAACCCCAAAGTCAGGTAGCTGTCCCACGCAGTTTCTCCCAAATCACAGGAGTACATGTTACCCTTGCGACAAGTGAGCAAATGTACTCCCAGCGTCCTCACTGCAGACTCCATGCTAGAACACAGGTTAAAATGTTGTCTACACTGGGGACCCCACAGCCTGACAGAGGGAAAAGGAATGGAGGGGACGGGGAAGCTCAGACTGCAAACCAGGCTTCAGGGGAACATAAAGAGAGATGCCAATAACGAGTTCATTAACAGGAAAATGTTTGCTTCCAGAAGAATCAGAGGCTTCATGACATACAGTCTTCCAACTAAAAAGCTACCAAAAAATAGAGAGATACCAGGAAGAAAGGAAGAGCATTCTACACAGAAAAAAGATGTGAGGAAATGGGGGGTGAAAAGGAATAAAGAAATTTTAGGAAATCATAAGCTAATTTAGACTGTAGATATGAAATATAATAATACTTATTATTATTACAAATATAACTTATTGAGTGCCTACTCAATGTGCCAAGAATTTAAATGCCTATTTCACTCTTCACTCTGAGGTAAGATATGGGTATTACCCTCATTTTTCAGATGAAACAACTGAGGCTTAACTGGCCAAGCTGGGATTTTAACATGGTGTTTCTAATTCCAGAGTCCACATTCTTAAGGACTAATAAGACTATCTTGTTTAAGATGCAGTAGTTGATTCCCTGCTGGAAAATAGATGCTTAACCCAAAAGGCAATAGAAATAGTGTCATTTTTTAAGGAGAAAGCTAATATATAATAGCAGATAAATCTGGGGGCAATATGGGAAATGATCTGGAGCAGAGAAAGACTAGGGATAAGGAGACCTTTGACCTGATTGCTGACATATATATATACATATATATATATCATGAAAGGTTCTAAAATGAAGCAATAGCAATAGCAGTGGAAAAAGAAAGAAGAAAAGAAAGATACATATAAAAAAAATACATTGTGGAGATAGAATCACTAGGACTAGGTTAGTGATTGGATATGATGGTAGAGGTGAGAATGGGACCTTGGAGAAAGTATACTGGGTCCCTGTAAGGCTTTAACCAATACCTTTTTTTCAAATCACAACTCCAGAGTCAGGAGTTGAGGAAAAAAAACAAAATAGGACATGAGGACATAGGCTTAAAATGAAGAAAAAAAAACATGTGTATTCAGAGATCGGGAAGAGAGGTTTTAGCTGGGTCTGTCTTCTGATACTTGGTGTGGCTCCTGATACATGGGAGGGCCTCAGAAAGCATTTGTTGAGTGAGTAGATGAATGTGTGAGTCAGCTCATGTAGATTGGAAGATCTTAGTGGCACATACTTGAATGAGGGAGTTGGGGCAGCCATCAGTCCCATGAACCCCACATGCTACTGTGATTAATGTTGCTTTTTCCCAAAGTCTTGGCCTGAAAAACCAACACTGAACACCTGAATTAAAAAAAAAAAAATCCCATTGGCAAAGCTTATTTTTCACAGTAGGAGACTCCCAGAAGCATTGCCAAAATCCCGGAGGCCCAATACCTTTCTGACTTAGCAATAACTCCCAAGTTAAACAAATTGCCAAAGAGTTATAAGCTTCGTATTAGTTGGATGGATTCCTCCAATTGCTCTGTTGGCTTCACTTTCCCTGCACACATGTTGGTGAGTTCCATCGATAATTCGTGTGCCTGCAAGTTCTCTCTGCTACTGAGGAACGCTGGCATTTCTCAGTTAGCATCTGCTCTGTGATCTATGATCTGCAGTCTCCACTCCCTCTTGCCTTCACTTTGAACTGAAGTGCTGTGTTAAGCAACCCCACTACCCACCACCAAACAAGCTGAGACCTGAGTCTTCATTAGTGTTACAACACTTGCACTTTATCCCAGGCTAACCAGTAACACCAGTATTCAAACTGCAGTGCGACACCAACCACAACACCCCAAATGAAAGGACATATACCGTTTCCAGGATGTCCAGAGCAGGCGTGCCACTGGAGATAGCTAGAACACAGGTCTGGGAAGGTTTAAACAGACCAGGTATTGGGAAAAGCTCAAACCCATGAAAAGCTGGAATAGGAAATTAATGTTAGTGTGTAGCCTTTAATTTACCCAGCAAGAACTAAAATGGAGAACTCATAGAGAGAGGGTATATTTCACCGGAGTAAAGGTCAAACTGATCCTTTTGGGGGGGGGGGGGTGTGAAATCCACTTTAAAAATTAAATTGTCCATTTCAGTTAACAGCCCTAATTCATAAATTAATACACAATCCTCTATTTCATTTTGAGTTGAGCAAAATTTAGCTACCATACCAAAGTTTGTTTCTGCACAGATTTCTATATATTGTAAGATCAGTGTGATGGTTTCATTATACCATAGGAAATGAAAATGTTCCATTCAAAATGTATTCCTCAAGGGAAGCTCCTTGAAATGAATTATAAACTACATTTTCTGTTTTGCTTTCTTTGAAAAGTACAAGTGTCTATAGTACACTGGTTATGACAAGGGACCACAGGGTTAATTTCTGTGCACTATTTCCATCAAGTTAACAAGTGGGATGAACAGAAACAATTATTTTATTAACTACAGTAAAAAGTTAATGGAGAAAATAATGAGTCCACCAGATATCCATAATTCCATCTTTCCTCCTTAGCGGTGTTATCTTATTTCATCTAGAGTGTTTTCCTAGGCACACAATGAGATCTTTCAGAGGGTGGGCTGAGGAGTGGGAAGAGGAGGAGAGGGAGGAGAGGGGCAATGCACCTGTACAAGATGTGCATAAACTAGCAAGGTCCACACAAATGTCTCTGATACTCAGGTCCTCGATCTGAAATAGAGAATGGGCTCAGATTGAAATTGGACATGGTCATGACCCAATGCTTTCCGAGAATTGCTCTCTTCTTCTCCTAGAAAGTACTATAATTTGGTAACAGAGGACAGTTCCTCAGTAACTGCCATCTGTTACCTGCCTGAGCTCTTTTTCTGCAACTTCAAGAAGACAGAGAATGGAAAGACCTCCTTGGGGTCTCTCCATAGTAGAGAAGCCTTTCCCTCAAAGTTCAGTGTTTTCTAATTCTTTGTAATCACTTTATTTTGTTAGTAAAATTAATCTGCCACTTGTGGTTTTCTAGAGGCTTTATGATTTATACTTCCACATCCAGAAATAGATCCTAATAAAACGATATTATTTATAACTGTACACCAGACACTAGCCAAAACTGTACTAGTCTAAATGATGTACATTTGATGTAAAGAAGACAACCTGGAATAAACTGGCTAGGGTCACGCTGAAGAAAATTGCTAAGATCCATAGATATATCCCCAGATCTAAAGCAGGAAAAGGGAGTGAGGTTTAATCTAACCTTTGCTTGCTCTTCATTAAGAAAGCCATCTTGCTATTGTACATCTCAGTTCATCCACCAGAGTATAAGTTTAAATACAAAATTATCCTTAAAGTGAAGAATAAAAGAAACCCCAGTTAGAGATTCTTAAAAATTTGGAAAAAAAATACTAAACATCTTATTTATCCTAAGTAGGCAATTATGTGGTTTCCTTCAGAGTGAAAAGAAAAATTAGTTCTTAAAATGGATGGTAGTTCCAAAGTAATGTAGGATGTTCCCATTAGGAGAGACTGGGGAGTGGTATGCCAGAACCCTGCATGATCTTTTTAACTTTTTTGAAAACAATTTAATGTTTCACAATCAAGATTTATTTAAAAGAAATACAGTATGGCTAGGAGGTGGGAAGAATAAACCAGGGGCTACAGGAGCATCAAAGAATTGGTCAAAACTCTAGTCTTAAATGACAGGTAATAACCAGACAATGCTCCATCTGAGATGTGCGGAGGACCGTTCTTTGGTGACATAAAAACACAATCTCTAGATTGGTCTTATCTCTAGAGAACAGAGAGTTCTCAATACCTCTGCTGGGCAAGGAAGCCTCTGATCATTTTGCACAGAGCAGCGTGACTCTTCAGCCTCTGCAAGGTGTCCTCTCCGAGGGTCCTTTCATTCAAGTAGCAGGTATTTTCCTAAGCTCTTTCTCTCCAATTATACATGGCGCTTTGACAAGTCATTCTCTTCCTCCAGCAAACACAGCTTGGGTGTGTAATCAAATCCCAGAAGTTACAGTGAGCAAAGATATGTGGTATCTATGAATCGCTTCTGTGTGCGTGTATATTTTAATCTGTTACTTAAGTGGCCAGGCTAACTGGGGAGAGGAAAAAGAGAAGAGAAGAGCTGAAGGCAGTTCTATCAGTTGTTTAAATAAATTCCGTTCGTGTGGCGTGGTGCAGGCCAAGATTCAGTGTGACTGAGTGCTTCCGTATGAGGAAAAACCCAGACTGAAACAGAAAACTGTCTCTCAGTCCTTTGCCAACCTTCTTAAAATAACTACCATTGTGTTGGATTAACAGGCATTTGCTGAAGATTCTGTGAAGAATTAAGCTTATTTGTTGTTCTTTTAAAACAGAAAGGAGAATAATAAAGCTGTTAGTCAGCATCGTCTTAGAAGATAAAGCTTTCAAGATAGCAGAGGATCTGGGTCACTTGGGAGCTTCCCCGAATCTGCTCTTGATTGGCAGCTCTTCAGAATCTCAGCTGCAAACTTAACACATCCTCCCAGCCCCAATTCCAGGGCTCACCAGACCTGGTCACTGAGACGTGGTCTGTTCCAGTGTTCTTGGGTAAGTGGCATCACTCCGTCTCCCCTCGCCAAGAGTTCAACTGTGACCTCACCAGAGAGAAACAGAGAAAAGTTGAATTTGGCAGAAAGAAACTCCAGAATATCACAAGTGCTCTTGGTTGCTTTGAAGCTGTACCTGTTGGTTCTTCTTCCATGTCTCTGTGACAAAACAAAACAAAATGGCTCCAGGACGCTTAGGCATAAGAGAGCCCCAACAAAAACCCACAGGATAGGTGGAGAAAGCGTCCTGTTCAGGCACAGGCCAGAGCCCCTGCAGTGATGGCAGCTTTGACAACAAGCAAGTCAAGCAAGTCCTGTGGGTGCTCAGCATGGGGCCCTCAACAGTGTCTCCTTGAGACAGACAGACTAAGGAGAGGGGGTTAATTCTTCCCCTCCTGAAGGCTGGAGGCACTTTCCTCAAATACCAGAAAGGTTTAATTCAGATAGCGTGAATCTCTGTGCTTTCAGTTGGCTCTCTATATAAAAATAATTCTAGTGTAGACATCTCTCTTGAGCAGTGGTTCTGAAACTGGGTGAGTTTGACCCCCATGAGACATTTGGCAATGTCTCAAAACATTTCTGGTTGTCACAGCTGCTATTGGCATCTAGTGATGAAGCCCAGAGATCAGCTCCTGCAATGCTCTAAATTCCTAAATTCCTACAAAAGCACAGACAGCCCTGCACCACCAGAAAGTATCTGGCCTGAGGGCAATTCTGCCAAGGCTGAGAAACTCTGCCCTAGAGGATGGAATAAAAATTAAAGTTTCTTCGTGTTCCCGTGATTTTTTTTTTAAGTTTTTAAAAATCCACATGAGAATGTCTCAGTGTTTAAACACCTGTTTGTCATTCTACCATGCATACCAGGACCTTCACAAGCTGCTCAAACAAAACGACTAGCAAATAATCGCTGATGGCCGAAAACAGATATTCTGAATATATACCATAACCTGTTTCTCTAGTACTTTCATCAATGAACCCATCAGCAAACATGTTGGATGCCCACCGCATGGTCAGCCCAGTGCTTGCTACCATAGGGAATACAGAAAGGTATAGGAAGTGCCCTGGCTGGGCTCCATTGGTTGGAGCATTGTCCCGTACATCAAAAGGTTGTAGGTTTGATTTCCGGTCAGGGCACATGCTCAGGTTGCTAGCTCGATCCCCAGTAGGGGCCATGCAGGAGGCAGCTGATTTTTTTTTCTCTCTCTCCCTCTACCTTCCTCTCTCTCTAAAATCAATACAAATATATTTTTTAAAAAGAAAAAAAAGGTATGCGAAGCAATCAAAATGGAAAGAGGAACACACTTATGGAAAACTGACAGTATAGAACAAGAAAATCTAATAAAGCACACATTTAGCTAAATATTAAAATTGGCAAGCTAATATTGATGTTGTACATGATTATTTTAAGAAAATTAAAAATTTAATGACAAAGAAGTTTAATAACTAGTGATTATTTTGCTTGGGTGATTATTAAACCAGTGAATGCCTATTAGCATTACTTTTTAATTTTCAAATTTAATAAATAGCCACTGAGAGATTGGATTGACCCAACATTACCTAAAAACAAAGTGATAATTCCAGGATAATACTCAGAAAAGGAATTTATCAAAAACTTGTAATTATACTAAAAAGTAGTATAGAATTAGGTGCCAAAAGTAAAGTCTTTTCAAAGTGGACACAGAAACTCTCTTTTAAGCTTAACTTCACTCAAAAACAAAAAGTAACATTGAATAGCATATATGAGCGTATATGCAAAACCCATAGACACAGACAACAGTGAGGTGATAGCCAGAGGGAAAGGGGGGCAAGGGGCTGGGAGGAGGTGGGCAAAGGGGACATCTGTAATAGTGTCAACAATAAAAATAAAGTTAAAAAATAGATCAATAAAAATAATTTAAAAATTTTTGAAAATAAATGAAATTATAAAAGAAATCAAAATAAATGAGATTAAAAAGGAGAACATTAATTTGCATGAAAAAGAATTTCCCATGATCTAACAAATATATTGAACATACTAAACTGAGCTAAAATAGCTCTTGTAACTTTGCATCTCACTCTTTTCTTCCTTGTGTTACTAAACCTAGACCCTGAAATTGCTCTACACGGCAGAGGCAAGAAGCTGACAGCAGATAGAGCCTTCAGTCAGATGAACTGGAGCTGCCCACTTTCCTTGGAAAAGCCTCTGACTGGCAAAGCCTGAGAGGAGCTCTGGATCTTCAGGTGTCCCCTGGTGGGACTGGAGAAGACAATGGTTTGTGGCTTCTCCTCTGTGCTGACACTCTGACAGTTTAGTGAAAGATTATAAACCAAATCCAGAAGCTCTAGGAGCCATGAATGGTGTTGGACTAACGAAATGGGTGTGGTTTTTGTTTTTGTTTTGGTTTTGGTTTGCCATTGGTGTGTCCCTACCTACCAGGCAAGAGAGGAATAAAAACTTGAGATTGCAGATCTGGGAGGAATCCCTTTACCTAATGTTGGCACCCATCCCTTTGCCTCTTTAATTGTCTGCAGCGGGTTCCATTGGAAGGGTCAGCTCCTCATAAGGCATCTCTGCCAAAGAGGCATTTCGGTGCTGCCTGGCACAAAGGTACTTCTTGTTTGCATGCTTATACTTTACGTGAAAACGGAGCGAACGCTGGTGTGACACCAAACACTTTCAGTAGCAGCACTCAGCAATTGTCATCTCTGTGCTAGACTTGAAAAAAAAGCCACAAAAGGAGATGGACATCTGTTATACCATGAGTCTGTCTAAGTAACCCAGACAACACCAGCCTTGTAAGGAAGATTGCTGTCATGAGAGATTAGGAACTTGTGAGCTTTAATAGACCATATCTCACAGGAGGGAGCAAACTCAAATAAGAGTAGTTGAGTCCCAGTTTTTAAATTTTCTATATATGGAGGGCTAGAAGGCACTTACTGTGACCTTAAAATAAGAAACAAAATATACATGTATGTGTGTATGTATGTATATAAAATTCTTTTTTCAATTTGAAAATTACCAAAATAAATGTAAAAAATCACAGGTACTGTTTTTTTAAGGCAATTATAGCCAGCTGACTTCTAAGAATATAAGAGTTTAATATCAATAAAATAGATACTCCATGACCAAATGGGTATCCTAGACTATCGGGAACTCTGCTTCCAACATTGTAGAGGCATGATCTCATGGAAAAAGCTGGACTTGAGCAGACTTTGAAAACTTGACAGCAAAAAGTGCACTTTTCATTGTTTTTTTATTGTTTGTGTTGATCTAAAAAGCCACCAACACTTTAGTCCTTCAACAGAAAGTTTGGCAAAGTGGCCTCAGATTTCCTGTATATGCAATGTAACCTCTTATGTAACCACCTCCTGCACTGTACCCCTCTCAATGGACCGTCTGCTGGACTTGGCGTGTTTTTGTTTGTTTGTTTGTTTGTTGTTGTGGGTTTTGTTTTCTTGTGTGGGTTTTTTTTGTTTTGAGGGTTTTTTGTTTGTTTGTTTTGCTATGAGAGTGTTAATGTTTCCATTTGGTCAATTTTGATGCCAACAGCAGCATGCTTCTGCAAAATCACCCGTCAGGTGAAAGGGGCACAGACTGTGGCCTTAATAATAATACATTCAACTACTATAACTTTTCACTTACCAAAATTTTATATCATGTAGATCAGTTAATATGCATAGAGAAGAGGAAAATGCTTTGACCCACATAGAGAATCAGATATGTAAACCTTGATCTACTGCAGTTGAACCTCTAACCCCCAAAGCCAACTTGCTACAACCCCAGACAACTATTACCCCTTGTTTAAGACTGATGAATATCATACTATTCCTTGTAATACATCAGAATGTGCTGATTAGAAAGTGCCTTGCATTTTGCCCTTCAAGGCCACTAGATGGGTAGTCCTACAGTCAATGTTGTCACGGAATCACAGAGACAAACTAAGGCTCTTTGACCTCCATAGAAATATAGAGTTTTAAAAGTGGGAGTGACATAAGAATACCACCCTCTATGGAATATGAGAATTATCTTTACAGCATCCCAAATGAGTGGCCTGACAGTTTGCTAGAATGCCTGCAATGATGATGACCTACTTCCTTCTTAAAATGTAGGCAGACAGTGCTAATATTAATGAGCTAATATTAATGAAGTTATTTCTATTATCAAGCTAAAATAAGCCTCCCTAGTAGTTCTTCCTACTAATCATAGTTTTAGCCTCTGGATACACCCAGGGTTCTGGCTTCAGGTGGAAGGTCTGACAATTCAGCTTCTCTGTAGTGCTACACCTGCTACCAATGCATGTCCACTGGGAACAAGGAGTTTCTTTGGATCCCAGTCCTACCAGGAACAAACTCTTGTTGAAACCTGTAAAGAATTACTCTTCAAAGCAAATCAGAGTCACTTACAACTCATAAGCAATAGTTTGTTTAGCGATAAGAACAAAGTTGAATGAGAGCAACAGCATTTTAAAAAGAGAAAAAATACACTGATTACATATAATCACATATGTTGAACTATTTCTAGGCTAGATGTAATCTTAATATAATGAGTATTTTTACAAGAGATAAAGATAACAATAGTAATAATATTATTTATAAACCATTTTCCAGCCAATGTGCTTGAGGCATTGCATGATCATATACAATGATTAAAGCACTATTCTTCAGATAAAGTGAAGTGATGCTAAAAGAATAAGGAACTAATGTTAGAAGTTCCCAAAAATGTGAATACCAGGTATTAGGAAACCTCAGAGGATGACTTCTTTTTCGTGATTTTTTTCTACTCTAGTTGCTCTAAGGAAAAAAAAAATATTTTAAATGCTCTTTATCATGTCTTCTAATGTATTTATTTTCTAAGTACTTACTCCCTTTTTAGTTCCTAAACTAAGGTTAAAATTTCTCTCCTTCCTATATCTAATTTTTTGTCAATTCATTCAAATTCACATGACAAATAGGTTTGTCTAAAAATCTAACAACCAAACAAACAAACAAAAAAAACCCCAGAAGAGTCATTAAGCTACTTCTCTAATATTGGTGTTTTCTTGTGCTTATTATGCATTTAGACCAGGGGTCCTCAAACTTTTTAAACAGGGAGCCAGTTCACTGTCCCTCAGACTGTTGGAGGGCCGGAATGTAGTTTAAAAAAAAACTATGAACAAATTCCTATGCACACTGCACATATCTTATTTTGAAGTAAAAAAAACAAAACGGGAACAAATACAATATTTGTATTTGCATGTGGCCCGCGGGCCGTAGTTTGAGGACCCCTGATTTAGACTATATGATCAATGACAATGAAAAAAGAAAACATGGTCAGTGCCTGAGCATAAAATCTATACAACTGTAATTTCCAACCTTTTAGCCAGCATGACATCCTCTGATTCTGAGTTTTGCAGTAACCACTAACTCCTTCCTCCTTTCAAAAAGATGAGGATGGTGTGAAAAACACTGCTGGTTACCTTCACCACAACCATTTCCTCCCCCACCCCACCTCCTTCTTTCTTGCTAACAGAACACTAATTTTGTTCAAGTATCAAGGGGTCATATGCTCATGGAAAGTGGTCCCCTCCTCAACCCCATGGAGAAAATGTTGAATCTAAGACATTAGTGTCAATTCCAGTCTCCTTTGCCAGCAGTATGTCTGGTCCCAGATTTGTAATGCCTCTCTGGCCAAGAGACATAACAGAAAGTCTGACAGGAGCTTTCCAGGAGAGGTCCTCCTGCCTGACCAGCCTCCAGCGAGGTGTAGGCAGTGATCTTCAGAGTCAGAGCAGCTGTCTTGGGACTGTGAGGTGCAAAACCAAAGGACCACGCTATCACACTGGTTTCAGTGGAGTGGAAAGATGGAAAGACAATGGGGAATTTATCCAGCCAAGCCTGCAACCACCCTACATTGCATTCATGATTATAGCAGACCATTTTTCCTCCTTGTTTAAATAAATTTAATTGAGTATTCTTGCACTGGCAGCTAAAAACATCCTATCCAACTCAAAGGCATCTCTGTTTATGTATTTGAAATGAATCACATTTGTATTTTTAGGAAACACTTTCACACAACTGAAAATACTTGGGATCTTTTAAACCAATTAGAGTATCACTGGATAACATTCAAAAGCCTAGTATCTACCAAGCATATCAATATACATCATATTATTTAATTTCCATAATTTTTTATAGATAAGGGGAACCAGAGAGATCAAGCAATTTGCTTAAGATTACACACTTTGGAAGTGTTAGAGCCAGCATTTGAAATCAGATTTTCTGAGCTGAAGTCCAGATCTCTTTCCACTCCACCAAAGGTATGTATACTGAATTCTTATTTTGGCTACACTCCTAGACTGACTATTGATAATGATTTTAACCCAGTTTATGTTACTGCTGACTGTTTGTGGAGTCATATTGGAACTGGGGTTGAAATGCTAATGTGAAAATTCTTTACTTAGTAAGGTTTCCTCTCCCCTTGCAAAAAAATAAAAATCTAATTTAACAACATATTTAGTGAACTGCATATTCCTATAAGAATTGGGGCTCAATTATTAATGACAAATGCTTAAAATATGCTCTTCACAGTTTATGTATTTCTAATTAACTAACAAAATTTAAAAGACAACTAAAGACTGCAGGAGTAGTTTAATCAGATTTTTTTTACCCTTCTTAACTGATCATTTTTAGGCAACTTGGTCTTTATCTCATGGCATAACTCCAGTGAAAAAGAGTCACTGGATCCTTTGATAATCAAAGTTTGTGCTGCTCAATAAATAAAAACATTTTAATATTTCCTACTAGTTGAGCTTAAGTATTCTTTGGTTCATTGCCTTTGGGATGGCACAAGATTGATTTAAATTCATTTGTTTGTTCAACAATGAAGAATGATGTAATCTGATTTATATTTTAAAGCCATTTGCCTGTTGTGTGGGAATGAATGAGAGAGAAAAGTGAATGTTGGGGAAACTAGTGCCTTCATCCAGGCAATATATGACATACCTGAATTAGGGTGATAGCAGGAAAAATTGGGGGAAATAGATGGATATTTAACAACATGAGCCAACAGAACTGCTGGTGTATTAGAAGTAGAAATTGCCTTAAAGAAAGAAATGCTGAAATGGTAAAAAGTGGTAGATTTGTGAGGGGCAAGGGTACACAAGTTTTCAAGGAAGTTGGAGAAAAAGATGTATTTTTAAAGTGTTAATTCTGCAATACTTATTAGATATCCAGGCAGAAATATAAGAAGGTGGTTGAAGAAGCCTAGTGTATATAGGAAAGTCCAAAGCTGGGGATAAAAAATGATGAGTCATCAGCAGTGGAAGCCATAGGCCAAGGTAAGATCATCTCTAGAAGTGTACAGGTGAAGAGAAGCAGAAGTGTACACGTGGAGAAGGGAAACAAAAAGAGCACAGGACTAAAGTCTGAAATGGAAATGACAACATCTGGGAGATTCCCTTGTGGAGGTTTTCCATTACTTAAAATTTTGGACTTCACCTATTTTCAGAAATCTGCATTTCTCTAGCCTCCTTCTATATATTTTCAGTCAATTTTAATTTTCTTTCTTTAACAACATTTTCTCCAAAGCATTCACTGATCCTCAGACTGGGCTCTCCAGACCTAAAACCATTCTCAAAAGTCTTTAAACTCAGTCAATTTTTCAGTTTATTCACTGTTATGATATATATATTTAAACAATTACACAAACTAAAATATGTATCATTTCTAAACTCAAAGTTATTTTTTATCTCCTTTTTTTTCTGACTAAAGGCAATGGTACTTGTGCAGGTGAGAGTCAATGAAAATCATCTCTGGTTAACATTTTTCAAAAATATTCTGGGTGCATGATAGTTCACTGGCACACAATTTGTATTTTAACCTCACATCACAGCGGTGGTCCAAACCCCCATTCCTAGAACAACTAAGCAGTGTTTGGTGTCTTTTGATGACTTAATTCTAATCCCTTGGAGGGAAGATAAAGCTAGAGATGAAGGGAAGTCACTCCAAGGGGAAGATAGAATTATGAACTGAGGATACCCATGAAGACTCTTTCTAGTGTCTTGACCCAATTATCTGGTTGAAGTCATTGATCCTAGAAAGATATGGAAATTATGGTTTGATACTAAACCACAGGCTAGTAAATTACGCAGGCTAGTAAATATGATTAATTTATCCATTAATCATATCACATATGTCAAACTATTGCCAGTCAAGCCTAGAACTCTGCCCTAAACCCAGGAGCCCAAATACTGTATCCTCCCTATTCGTGACAAGCCTTTTTAGCTGTGTGGCTCCCACAGCTAATAGTAGGTCATCTGCTTATAAGGGTCTTTCCGCTATTTGTTTTCTCATGTTCTTATCACAGAGGTAGATGGTATTAGATATGTTTCTTTTCAGCAAGTATGAGGTAAGCAGAGGTCAACCCAGTGTCAAACAGAGCTGTAGAAAAGCAGATATGGTTACAGTGCAAACCCTCCATCCTAAAGCAAAAACAAAATAATTCTCTCAGCGACACTTCAGGGAACACTTTCTAGATAGAAGTCAAGCCAAAACCTTATGCTAAAGAGTTCTTCTGTATTGAGTGGGCAGAGGTAAACAGATGACCACTTCACTTCCCCTGTCTCAAATCCAGGAATGGGTGCCACTCTAGTACTTTCTTCAGCAGGCAACTAAATCTGAGAGAGATTGTAAACAAAACCTAGAAAACCCTATGGTGTCCAGCCTTTAGTCCTTTAATGCTGAATCTATTCCAATCCTTAAGGTGGGAGGAAGGCAGCACACTTCCTCAGCCACTGTTCACTCAAAGCAAGAGAGCAAAGAAAGAGTAGGAATGTTACTATGCATTTATCTCCTCAACTATAAGCCATAAAGTGGTGATTGCCTCACCTTTCTTTTCAACACTATTCAGTTTCCAGGATTTTGCACACAGTCAGAGCTCAATAAATATTTCTGGAATAAATTCCTTATCTTTTAAAATTCAATATCTCAATGTCCTTGTATTTTCAAATTACAGTTAATGAAGTGCCTAGACCTAAAAGTATCTCTCATTTTATCCTCTACTTTCCATGCCATTTTATTTTGGCTAAACCTAGTCTCATTAGTTCTTTTCTTATTTCTCTCTTTTCTCCCCCCCGCCCCATTTTTTCACAAGCTGTGAGTTCATTTAATTACACCCTCCCCCGCCCCCCTTAGGTTCCCAACACTCTCTTTTCTTCCTCCTGCCCACACTCCATCTTTTTTCCTGGTGATTCTTTCTCTTCTGTCATATATTTTATTTTGTTATCACCCTCACTGACAGTCATCATGCTCCTGCTTCTTTATCTTAGCAAGGTGACCTGGGAAGAAATCGTATCATCTTGGGGTCATAAAAAGTGCTGAATTGAGTATTCTAAGAAACAATGTAATTCAACTATTGCTCAGGGGCTATTTCCAGTCTGACTCAAGTTTTTACTGGTCTACAACACTTTACCACCAAAAACCCTTACCTCCCCAAGCTCTAAGAATTTAATACACTCAATGTTGACAGATTAGATTACAGCCTCACTTGCTGTGATCTATATGATTTTGTTCATTACCTCACTGTTATACTAAATGCATGAAAATATGTAAGCAAAGGTTATTATTAGTTAAATTGATTTATAAATACATTTTACTAACCTTGAAAAATTTTAGATAGTTAACTGTTTGAGTTGAGTAGTTCCGGTCCAATGGATGGAGCATTAATTTGCTGTGCAACTTTGGGTACATAATTTGACTTCCTGGATCATAGGTAGAAGATGAAAAAAAAAATTCATGATAACAATATTTCACCAGAGACTCCTATTTCTCTTTCTAATTTGTCCTTAAGTGAAATCACTTCCAAAATAAAAGCCTCAGTCTGAAGAGTTGCTTGCAAACCCAGCCCATTGCCTGGCCACATAAAGACATTAATAAATGTTGACTAGAGAAATGAATCCTAACATCTTATCAGTTTTGTGAAGATAAAATGCACTAATAGATATAAAAATAAAACCTTGGGAACTATAAAACAATATGGAAATGTAATAAATTATTATTAGGGGATACTAAATGCTCCTTTAACATGGCGCCAATTCACATAAAGAACTAAGTAAGGTTCAAGCGGAAAATACTGTGGAAGTATAGTGGAGGTAAACATTGATTGAAATTGAGACTACAACATGGATTCATTTATGGAAAAGGCTAATTAATCATAGCAAATCTTTCCAGATTATAACATCTGTTATGGCACCACCAAAGTCAATGACACATGTTTTAAATTTTTTGTTATAATAGCACTAGAGGCCCAGTGCACAAAAATTTGTGCCCTCGGAGGGGAACGGGGGAGGGTCCCTCAGCCCGTCCTGTGCCCTCTCGCAGTCTGGGACCCCTCAGGAGATAATGACCTGCTGGCTTAGGCCTGCTCCTGGGTGGCAGAGGGCAGGCCCAATCCCTAGGTGCAGCCCCTGGTCGGGCTCAGAGCAGGGCCGATTGGGGAGTTGGGGCACTGCCCCCTGTCATGCACAGAGCAGGGCAGATCGGGAGGTTGCAATGCCACCCCTAGTCACGCTCAGGGTACTACCGATTGGGGGGTTGGGGCACCGCCCCCTGTCACACCCAAGGGTCGATAGGGAAGTTGCGGCGCCACCCCCTGTCAAGCACAGAACAGGGCCCATCAGGGGGGTTGGGGCTCCATACCCTGTCACACACAGAGCAGGGCCGATCAGGGTGTTGAGGAGCTCCTCCCTGTCACCCACAGAGCAGGGCCGATCAGGGGGTTGGGGCGCTGCCACTGTCACACTGAGGGCAGGGCCGATGGGGAGGTTATGGCTCTACTCCGTCACACACAGAGCAGGGCCCATGGGGAGGGGGGTTGGGGCGCTGCCCTCTATCACCCACAGAGCAGGGCCGATCAGGGGGTTGGGGCGCTGCACCCTGTCACAAACAGAGCAGGGCCGATCAGGGGGTTAGGGCGCTGCACCCTGTCACACACAGAGCCACAGGGTGATCAGGGGGTTTGGGCGCTGCCCCCTGTCACTCTGATCCTGGTGCCAGGAGGCCTTGCGGCTCCGCTGATCCTGGTGCTGGGAGGCATATTACCCTTTTACTATATAGGATAGAAGCCTGGTGCACGGGTCGGGGCTGGATGGTTTGCCCTGAAGGGTGTCCTGGATCAGGGTGGGGATCCCCACTGGGGTCCTGGCCAGGCTGGCTGAGGGGCTGAGGGCCGTTTTCAGGCTAGCGGGTGACTGAAGCTCCCAACCGCTCCTTTTTTTCTTTTTCTTTTTTATTCTGGGCCAGCTTTAGCTCTGAGGCCTCAGCTGCTGAAAGCAGGTTTCTGGCCTTTGTTTACCTTCTGTATTTGATACAATGTTGCGGTCCGGCTGGCTGAAGCCTGGCTGACTAACGCAGGTTTCTGGGGGTTTGTTTAGCTTCTATATTTGCAACATAGTTGCTTAGAGTTGCAGCTGAGAGACCTGCAAGTCAGGCGGGGAACGTTGGAGTCCTCAGTCACTGGAGCAAGCAAGCCTCCCTGTTCGCTTCAGTGCATGGCTGCCGGCCACCATCTTGGCTGGCAGTTAATTTGCATATCGCCCTGATTAGCCAATGGGAAGGGTAGCGGCCGTACGGCTAATTACCATGTTTCTCTTTTATTAGATAGGATTCTTCTTCAAGTACCAATTCTTACATAGCTAGAATAAAAGGCTTAACTATTCTTGGAGGATTCGGGGAATCAATAATGTAGTGCTTTTCATAACAAAGAGGCTTATGTCTCTTTCATATAATAGCCCAAAGTAGGTAAGCAAACTCTTCTACTGCACGTGGTCCTTCATAGATCCCAAATTCCTTCGATATTGTTGCTCAGCAGTTCTGGATGGAATTATCTTCATCTGTATGGTCAAAGCTGGTTATCAGCTTATCAGTACTCCAGTTCAAAGGAGAAAAAAGATGACTAGCACATGGGAAATATTGTAAGGCTTAAGCCTGGGAACTGTAAACATCACTTGCAATTATATTCCACTGACCAGAACTTTGTCAGATGACCCTCAGTGTCACCTGAGAAATACAATTTCTTACTGGCAGCCACATTCCCAGACACAACTTTATGGCACAACAGATTTTGGTGGAATATTAGCCACCAAACTAGAAGGCTTTGTGAAGAATATAGAATTTGAGGTAGGCATTGAAGAATATCTAAGATTACAATAGAAAGTCTAGTAACAGCCATAATTATCAACTGGAAATTGCTAGGTATCTTTCTTGCTGCTACCAAGGATCCTATTTCTTACTTAAATCCATGCATTCTTTTTAAAAGAAGTCTAGAGAAAAAATAATAAAGCATTTTTTCTATAAAAAAATCATATTGTAGAACTATAATATAATGTTTAAACCTTTATAATAATATATAAATAATAATGTGCACAGCAAAACAATTTCTCCTCAGAATAATCAGACATATAAGAACATGTCTATGAAAAATATTTACCAATATTTAAAGTGTTTATATCCTGGCTGATTTGGCTCAGTGGTTGAGTATCAACCCAGGAACCAGGTCATTGGTTAGATTCCCTATCAGGGCACATGCCCAAGTTTAGGGCTTGATCCCCAGTAGGGGGGCATGAAGGAGGCAGCCAATCGATGTTTTTCTCTCTTTGATATTTCTTAAAAAAAAACATATTTTTATTGATTTCAGAGAGGAAGGGAGAGGGAGAGAGAGATAGAAACATCAATGATGAGAGAGAATCATTGATCGGCTGCCTCTTGCATGCCCCACACTGGGGATCGAGCCCACAACCCGGGCATGTGCCCTGACCAGGAATCAAATCATGACCTCCTGGTTCATAGGTTGACACTCAACCACTGAGCCACACCAGCAGGGCTCCCTTTGATATTTCCATCTCTCTATTCTTCTTACTCCCTCTCTCCCTAAAAATCATTAAAAACATATTTAAATAATAAATAGTTTATAGAAATAAACATTAATTTATAGTAAAAAATAGCAATAGTTTTTCATTGCAACAATTTCTAAGTAAGTTCTATAAGTAGTACCTACAATTTTGATTACAAAATCAACAGACACACACACACACACAAAAAAAATATATCAATAATTTTTAATTCCTTAATTATATCCTGTGCTGGGAGCAATTCAGTGACATCTCTCCATATTCATTGATTAGAGAAGACATCACCAAGAATTCGGTGGGCAAGTTATAAAGGATAGCTAGGAGTTTGCCAGATGGATAAGAGGAGACTGGTCTTCTAAAGAAAAAGAAGAACAGAAGCTTCAGCTCTGGCAGGCACTGTATGAATCCCTTTATACAAATCTATGCAACTTAATCTGCATGTAACCCAGGCTTGTTTTTTGTTGTTTGTTTGTTTGTTTGTTTTTAATCCTAAAACTGAGTTCCAGTCAAGTTACACATGTAGGTAATTAGTCTAAGAATTTACAAAGAATCAGTCACAGACCCTGGTCTCTAGTCCTTCAGACCCTCCGCTACCTCATCATTATTTGCCTACCACTGAATCATGGTGCCAGGTACCTTGTTCACTGAGAAGCCTGGGGAGAGGTATTCTATGAGTCTTCTGTGTGGTCTTCCTTCTTCTGTCATTCATCTGGCCCAGGAGGCCCCTCCTGGATTCCCTGCTTTGCTTCTTCAGTCTCAATCTGCAACCCCATCCCTCCCCACTACCTATATTCTAGGAACCAGGCACACTAGCTCCTTTTCAGCTCCTCAGATGCCCCCAACCCTTCCTATCTCCACCCTTCCTACACACTAGTTCTGATGCCTAGAATGTCCTTTTCTCCTCTTTGTTCTCCCTTTTTCTTGAGACTGCAGCTAAAATGTTGACTTCTTCAGGGATTTCTACTGAATATCTAAACCTGAAGTATGTCCCTGCCCCTTCATGCCCTATTACTTTCTCTCACAGTACCCTATTCTTCTCTTCCAGAGGACTTTTCACAATTTTTAATCGTATATTCAGATGTAGTATAATGCCTATTTCCACCACTACACTATAGCAATTGGAAGAGCAGGAGACTCTAGATAAGCTGTTACAAGTCCAGAGAAAGGAGTTATCTAAAATGTATCGTTCATTTTGTTCATACAAAAAGTGATAACTGGGCACCTATTACGGGGCCCAACTCCTGACCTCCAAAAGCTTTAGTCTACTATTTGGGTCAGATCCTTGTTCAATACATGTATGTATCTTGAGCACACAATCCCATCTAGGAAATTTTTGTTTTCTTTCTCAGTGTCTTTCATGCTGTAAGACTACCATGAGTCATTTCCTAAATCAAATGAGAAATTCAAGACAGCTGTGGAATAAATTCTATGATCCACTGAAATTCTACTTCTCCACTGGTGATTAGTTGAATTCTCCTATTTGAAGAATTGGAATCATAGTAATAGAATCTGGTAGTACAATCATAATAAAATTTACTGGACTACTTGACCAGGGATTAAAGAAAGTCAGGCCAGGACCTAGGGAGGGTCAAGACAGAAAGCCTGAGAAGAATAAAATATGCCCCACTCATGTCTCTACTGTTCCATTCTGGTTTGTGTTTTACAAACATTATTTTGAAAATGGGAGAAGTTAGTAGGTGATCCTTGACCACCCTGAGTTGGTCAAAGGTTAAAGTACCATAATCAATGGTACAAATATAGTATAAATGAGTCAGATGCTGCAGTAAAGAGATTCGGCACAAAATCAACAGTTCAAGATTTTGGTTGTGGGCCACCCTCTGCAAGACTGAGCTCATTCCATAGATATCCATCCATCCATCCATCCATCCATCCATCCATCCATCCAGGCCTTTATTCATTTATTTAGTCAACAGTTATTTTATTCTACACTCAAACTTTTCTGAGGGATATGACAAATTTTAATGTATTTGGCTCTTCTAATGAAAATAACTTTCTTAAAATCTTGGAAGGCATGGCTTAAAAACAGTTGGCAGTAATGGATGTTAACTAGACTTGTGGTAATAATTTCACAATATACACAGTTATCAGATCATTATGTTGTACACCTGAAACTAATATAATATGTCAATTACTTATCTTTTTAAGTTGGGTAAGTACTCAAGTAAATGTCTATTTACCTCTGGCTCAGCTGTGAGCCTCATCCCCTTTAAAACCATCTCTCAAAGGTGACCCAGGTTTTAGGCCCCAGGAAGTGGAATATTTCCTGCAATTATTACTGTTAAGCAGAGATAAGAAATCCCCCTTCTTGCATTAGGAGACAAACACCTATAGGCAATCATCTCATAGGGCCAAGGTGCTCTTCAAATGAAATTCACAGGCGCACACACACACACACACCGTCACAGACAATGGCTCCAGAATGCCTGTTTTCTCCGAAGGATTCTGTTTGTAAACTCCACCTCCCTTGGAGAAACACAAAGTCTTCATTTACAGGAGCCTTTGCTGGTATTTATTTGCAGGACTGTAGAACAAACAGAACAGCACACAGGGAAAGAAGGAAAAATAAATAAAGCTCCTATATTATCTCCCAAGATTTGCCCCATTTTGACAAAAGACTGCATCCTCCCACCTGGCTCCCCCAGCCAGAAGCAAACACATGCCCTGTTCCAACACTGTGATTGGGGTTAGATCTGGATGTAGACAGAAAGTCTAAATTGATAGCATTTGGCTGTGTCTGCCTTCAGGGCAGCTTAGAAGAAGTACCTGGTGGGCTGTTAAACTGTTGACATTTTTACTACTAACTGCACTATTGATTAAACAAGGAGTATTTACTGTAGTGACTTCTGGCATAAATTGTTAAAAATCACCCATTCAGTTAGCTGCAAAGATCATGGTTAGGAGTGGGGCTCTGAGCTCCAAATTAACACGTGCCATACTGGAAATCTAAGATCGCCTTAGAAAAAGCAGTGAGTACTTAACAAATAGCAACAATTCCTGATACTAGAGCAGTGGTTCTCAACCTTCCTAATGCCGTGACCCTTTAATACAGTTCCTCATGTTGTGGTGATCCCCAACCATAAAATTATTTTCGTTGCTACTTCTTAACTGTAATTTTGCTACTGTTATGAATCGTAATGTAAATATCTGATATGCAGGATGTATTTTCATTGTTACAAATTGAACATAATTAAAGCATAGTGATTAATCACAAAAACAATATGTAATTATATATGTGTTTTCCGATGGTCTTAGGCGACCCCTGTGAAAGGGTCGTTCGACCCCCAAAGGGGTCGCGACCCACAGGTTGAGAACCACTGTACTAGAGTGATAATGATAATCAAATGCCTTGCTCAGTCATACAGCTCCAAATTCTTTGTTCTAGGTGAGTGATTTTCAACTAATGTGCCACAAGAATTTTTAAAACGTGCAATACCTTACTATTTAGTCCAGGGCACTGGCCTCTTTTCCATAACATTGTCAAATAAAAATAAAAAATAAAAATGATGACAGCCAACACACCAATAGCCATCAGTGTAAATGAATCAATATTATACTTTTTTTTGTCAAATAAGCAAAAATATATTTTTTGATGTGCTGCAGAATTTTAGTAATTAGTTTATGTGTGCCATGAGATTTTAAAAAAAAGGCTGAAAATTGCTGTTCTATAAGAAAACATAGACATGACTTATTCCAAGCCCTCATTGTTATAAATATGCAAAATAAAGCTCGGAGAAGACATAAGCATCCAAGGGCACACAGCTTGCAAAGGCAGGACTAGCTTTTGAGGCTCTTTCCTGGGGACTGAGTGACCACAACCTTAATTTCAAATCAGGATATGATCCAAGTATATACATTCAAGAGTAAGCCTAGAGATGATGGCACACAATGTTTGCAGTCAAGACCAGGAATCCTGTCACCGAAATCAGAGCATCTGCTCTGCTTCTCAGTGAGTCCAAGCCAGAGCCGGGGGCAGAAATCCTCTTGGAAAAGCTCCTCTTCCCTCGGCCACATTCTATGCCCAGTCCCTCTTTTAAAGCAAACCTGATCCTGTTCTAATTCCTTAGCCACACACTCACCCCTAAATCCAATCCTGGTGCAGAGCTCACTTCCCAGCCTTCATCCTAACCCTTTCCCGCTGAAGAAAAAGGCACTACCATTGTTTCTGTAATTCTTATCCTTGATCCCATTGGCTTCAAGAAACTGGATTTTAAAAGCTAGTAATAGCAGGAAGGAGCTATTGTGTTTCTGTCTCTATAGACTGTGTTTGTCACATCAGAATGCTTGACCCTTAGGGAACAATAAACCCATTATTATAATAGTTGTAATGCCTTGTAGCGTTTGCATATTTTGTTGGCCTCATTGACTATCTAAACACCTCTGAACAGTACTATGAAGGACACCACATCTCTTTAGTTCACATTTTTATTTTCAGAATACGAGACTTGGAAATAGGTCCTATCAATATGCAAAAACTGGATAAAAACTGGATATTTGCTTTAAGCATATATAATTTATCCCAAAAAGTAGAAACACCAATCAGAAAGGATATATGCACCCCTATGTTCATAGCAGCACAATTTACCATAGCTAAGATTTGGAAGCAGCCTAAGTGCCCATCAGCAGATGAGTGGATTAAAAAACTGGTACATCTACACAATAGTATACTATGCTGCTGTAAAAAGAAGAAATTCTTACCATTTGCAACAGCATGGATGGAACTGGAGAGCATTATGCTAAGTGAAATAAGCCAGTCAGAGAAAGATAAATATCATATGATCTCACTCATTTATGGAATATAATGAACAACATAAACTGATGAACAAAAACAAATTCAGAGACAGAGAAGCATCAATGAAACCATCAAACCTCAGACGGAAGGTAGGGGAGGGTCAGGGTAAGGGGGAGAGATCAACCGAAGGACTTGTATGCATGCATATGAGCCTAACCAATGGACACAGACACCAGGGGCAGTGAGGGCATGAGTGGGGAGTGGGGTGGGGGGCAATGGGGCGATAAGGACACATCTGTAATACCTTAATCAATAAAGAAAAAAATGAAAAAAAAATAATTTAAAATAAACTGATGAATTATACAAAGAAAAAGAGAAAAAAGGGGGTTAAATCATTTTGGACCTATTAGCTCATTGTATTCACAGGTGGTCTTCCAATGTATGTTCCCTTGTGTTTCTCAGGTTGGCATACATTTTTGTGTAAATTGTGGAATTATTCTTTTACATAACTATGTAATCAATTCCATAGAGGATTATTACAATCTCTGTAATTATTGGGAGTGGGGGTGGTTTAGCATTTCCCCAAGTGTGTTCCAAGGAACATCAATAGTAAAAAAAAAAAGGGGGGGGTGGGCAGGGGTGGTTTCCATAGACAAATAATTTGGGTAAAAACTGGGTTAAATAAAATTAGCAGGTTTCTTATAGCCTTTACTAGGTTAATGTCATTGTGATTCACCAAGAGGTGAATCAATACAGACCATTTCTTTACTCTAGTTGGTCATGGCTTTCTTTTTCAGAAACTGTCTCTCTGGACTAATGCTATTCAGATTAATATTAATAATAATAACAATGATGACCATGATTGCTCTGTACTAGGCATTGGACTAAGCTTTCACATTGTACCTCATTTAACCTTCCCAATGACCCTTTGTCATAGGTCCCATTTTATAGAAGAAGAAATAGAGGCTCAGAGAAGTCAAATAATGAGTCACAGGGATGGCAAGCTGCAGAATCAAAATTCAGGTCATTTTGACTCCAGAATTTCTGCTCATGATCATTCTATCATTTACCTGTCCTCATGAATCAAACTAGAAAAGTAATTCCAGTTCTTGCTGAGCTTGGATAAGAACAATAGCATAGAGAGGGGAGGGGCAGAGGGAAAAGAAGAGAGGAGGAGGAGGAAGAGAAGACATCATTTGATTAGATTAAAGCAAAGTGATTAGGCAAGTCATTGCTGTTATTTTTAGGGAGTGCAAAGCTGGACAGAACCAATTCATTCCCTATTGGCCAATGGAAAAAAGAGTGGGTTTCTGGTGTTGACAGGTATATACTAAGTTAATCTTTTTCCAACAAGGTGCAAAAGGAAAGTCAGAGGGTTGTTTTATTTTGTGCAAATGTTTCACATTGCCAAGGTGACCAGAGTGACATCCCAGCCACAAAACTAGTACAAACCACAGGTAGCCAAGGGAAACAAATGCAGTTTAAAAGGTAGATTTCAAAGTGAAACTAAAAATTTGAAAAATACAATGCGGGCAGGGCAGGGGAGGGAGAGGCTATATCACAGATTTTTTTTTTAAAGACTGTCATTTAAAAAAAAAGTTTTTAACTTTAAATGAAGCAAAAGTTTTTTGGGGGGCCCATATTTCTATAGGCTAGTCCCTCCAGTACAAACCTACAAATGAAACTGCCAACCAAATGGAAAAAAAAATAAAACCTGCCTTGTAGAATTTAATTGAGTGTCCTGGAGGGACAAGCTGAAACCAACCAACCTTTCCATCCTCCAGAAAGGAATTTGAATCCCTCATGCCCAGTGGAAGAGAGAGACCCCGGGAGTATTCAGAAATTAAAAAATAGGGAGTGCTTCCCCTGTCCCATTTCTTTTTCCTCATTTAAATTAATTTTATTGCTCACCAAAAGTTCAGACTCTCTGGCCCAGAAAATAAATTGAGTTAGAATGTCCTTGAACGGACAAGGATAGACAAGGAAAGAGGGAACCACCCCAGGCCAAAGCCCAGAAGAATCCCTGAGAACCAGCACCTCCCCACTCCCTCTTCCTGCCTCCCTCACCCTTTATGGCCCTTTGATGGAGTGCAGCTGCTCTCCCTCCTGGACAGGGAAGGAAGACCCAAGGGCTTGAGGCTCCTAAAGGTCTAACTGGGCCAAGGGTCATGGGTCATAGGAGCAGAGCATCTAAAAGGGATTCTCTGCCTGCTGACTTCATGGGAAAAAAAACTCATTTTATTTCTCATGACTGCAGTCTGTACTTTAGAGAGGCCAGAGCTCTTAGCCATTAACAATCAGGAAAGCCAAGAGAAACTACCTCCTGAGTGGCAGGTGGTCCCTGGTGAAGGCAAGCTTGCTGGCTGACTGAATTAGACAGCCTGGTGTAGACTGGGATGGGCTGGGATGGGGGAGGGGTCTACAGAAACTTTGGATGTCCTATCTGAACTCATATCCATTACAGGACCAATTGGGGGTGTTGGGAGGAGGGAAGGGTGTCTCTGTTCAAATCAGAAATTGAATCCATCTTGAAAGAGGTCTACACTCCAAGTTTTTGAACATAATTCACCCAAGCTGTAATAGCATCAAAAGGGCAATGGTCTATTCTGGACCGATATCCCCAAGCCTGTTTTGGACCTATATCTCTAAGCCTTTGCTCTGATGGAATAAAAAAGAGTAAGGTGACTTAACACTGACTAGAGCCTATGCAGCTGCTTCTCCGTGTTAACAAACATAGCGCCTGTTGCATTCTAACGACAGACACAATGTTAGGTACTAGGAGAAAAAAAAACCACAATCTTTGCACCCCTGGAACTCACAATATAGTCAGTGGAAATGTGAAATCTGGATGCAGAAATTCACAGAAAGATTTGCTTGTGAAAATTGGGGTTTTAGAACGATATAGACGATTTTTGAAGATTAGAGACTTTCCATTCATGTATAAAGTAAGTCCAAAGCTGAAACCCTAAGAAGATCATAATCTGTCAGAAATGTTATCTATTGTCTTTCTTTTCAGTGTTTCAAACATCTGATCAAAGAGACATGAGAGGGAGATGAGATTTCAACATGAAGACTCTAGAAATAGAATCAAAAACCTATGATTCCTTTCTTGAAACAGCCCAAACTCATAATCATTTTCTAAAAAGTCACTTGGTCCCATTTCCTAATCCATGAAATGATAATAGATTAACCTTGGCACCCCCTGCATCACTTAAGATGTTGAAAGAATTAATGAGATGGTGTCTATAAAATGCTCTGAGCCCATTGGCAGATGTCAAGGAAGCTAAATAAGAAATACTATTATCATTGAAGCTCTTCTAATCCAGCAAGCTTCAGTGGAGCTTAGAAATGCCTCCATTCTCTCTTCAAATCTTTTCCTCCCTAACTTTTAAAGGTTGGCATGGTTGATTCATCTAACATTACTGAAGGCGACCAGCAAAATGGAAAAGAAAGGCTTCATGCAAATCCTTCTGTATTTCTGCACAGGAGCTTATGCAGAGCAAAAAAAATACAACGTACTTCCTGTCCCCCCTGTAGCTCAGGGCCCTATCTGCTTCTGTAGCTGTGTCTTATCCTCACTCATACAAAAATTATTCATTTTCCACTCTGAGTCAGAACCCTTTGGTCTCCAAATGTATTGACAAAAATGCATCCACTCAAGTCATTTTACGTTTGGGATGTGTTTCCCTTAAGCACACATTTTATCTCCTTTGCTCTGTGTTCCTTCAGAAATTACATACTGCATGTGCATCTTGTTGGGTGGTATATAATTGTATGTTGCTCCATTAGAAATATGGATTTTTTTTCTGCCTTCTATAGATGAGGTATACTGGATCCCCAATTAATTATAAGCTCTTTGGAAGCAGGGCTCCATTTTGGACTTGCCCTGGGTTCTGATTTTGGTTTGTTATTTGCATTTTTCTATTTTATTATATTCTTAAAATAGCTTCTCTATTTGGTGAGAGGAGGTGGGGGAATGATGAGACTCACCAGCAGTGCCTTTTGGAAGTCAAATTGCTCCTGGTGTCATCTGTTGGGTTACCTGGACACTAAGGAGAGATGGGTTTGGCCTTTACATTACTTCTGTCCTGGTTGCAAATTCACACATATTACATGGGGAGTGAATACAGCTCCAAGATGGTTTCACATTATAAGGATGTAGAAAATACCCACATCCTATTGCAGACACTGGTCAAATCAATTCTTCAAATGAGTCAACCATTCAACACTAACAGAAAAAACAACAAGAAGTCAAGCAGAATGGAATATGTTTAAATAATTAGTAAAACACTTCAAAGGAATGAACACACCATCCTTCAAGGCAAAAACATTGCTATTCACACCCCCAGTATTCTCTCTAGTAATGTCCATGGCCTTCATTAAATGATGTATGTTCTCTGCACCCTTCAGACCAGGGTTTGGAGTCCAACCAGACCTGGAATCAGCTCCAAGTACCATTGGCAAGTTTAATTAACCTCATCCCACTGTTGACCTTCAACAGAAAAATAATAATAAGGACAATGCTCCTGAACCAAGTGATACTATTTGCGGTATTTCCGATTCTTCTTATCCCACTCTCTCCAGCATACACTCTTTCAAGCTCATTGTCCCAGCCCCGGGGACCATTTCCTCATCACTCCTTTTAATCTTTTCCTCCTTCAAGAACTAGCACAAATACTCTGGGAAAACTCTATCCACCCCCACAGGGGTTATTTCCTTCTTCTAGATCATCTCTGGGAGTCACCCCTCTCTTGGCACTTAGCATAGACTACTACTCTCCTTCTGAGTATGCCCCTTATTCAATCAGTCACTGTATATTGGAATGCATAACAGGTGCCAGGCACCAGAGGTGCGGGGAAGGCAAACCTTCATAAACACAAGCCTTGTCTTTGAGTGGCCCCTAGTCTGTTGGAGTAAACAGCTTGGCTCCTTAGAGTCTGAAACTTTCTGGAGGGAGGGCAGAGGTCTTTTTTATTTCCCCCCTTCTCTTGCCCTCCCCCACCCCCGCCCCTCTCAGCAGCTAGCAGACTGCCTTACTCAAGTAAAGGAGCATCCAGCATTCAGTCAATAAGGGTTAATGCAAATACGCAACCAAAAAAATTCAAAGAAGTCTTTCCCAAACACTGATGCATGAAAATGCCTCATTTTTCACTCAAAAATCATAACATATACCATGATTTAGCCCTCTGAATGAGGGTAATACAGGTCAATCAATTCCTCTAGGCATTTTCTAACTACTGTTTACCTGCTCTCTGACTTAGGAATTTTGGAGGGGTTGGAAGGGCACGTGGGGTGGAGGCCGACAATGCATTTACATAACAAAATATGTTTATAGTCAGAGATTCCAGTCACTCAAAATTCAAAGGAAACCAAAACAAATTTGCAAGGATGAGGGCAATTTTTCATCTTCCTCTTACCTCTAGCAAACAGCTTAGATATTCAGAATGTCTTTAGACCATCCGTGCTTAACACCACAGGGTACATTACCTAAGCAAGTTATTTACCTCTAACCAAAGGCCTGAAGGCACACAACAGAGGGCAGTTGTTCACTGCTCCCAAGACTGTGGAGCCAAAGGCACACATTTTCCCCAGGAGATGAGATGGCTCAGCAGCCCTATAATTCATTTGGCAACACTTAGAGTTTATCTCAACAGTCCTGGGCAGCGGAGGGGCAGCGGAGTCGCAGTCACAGAAAAGTGACCCGCCCTAGATGCCTCTGGCCAAGTGTCTTTTCCCATCACTTCCCCTCCCCAGCGGGTCAGATACTCTCCTGACACACACTCAGACACTCACATAACAACGCCGGGGGATCCGCACCCATTTTTTTACCAAGTTTTATTCCCTCCAAATTTCCATGAGACCGTCTTGTCAAGATAAAAAGAATAAGAAAATAGGGAGGTTTATTTTAGTTAGGAATTAATAGCATAAAAGTCTTGTCGAGAGTTGATATGTGTTAGTCAGATTTGGTTCGAGCAAAAATTAAAATAACATTTAAAAGTACATGGTCTCTATTCTCCTGGAGTTTATTGACTAGAGTGAATCAGTCCCAGTTTAAGGCTGCATTCAGCTTCCTGATATAAAATCTAACATGGCATTAAGTTATTCTGTGATAACACATCACACATTACCTCCACTATCCATTTCCAGGTAAAATGAAAACAATTTTTTTTAAATGGCATCAATAAAGCAATTATTTTCAAGTTGTATTTTCACAAGCAGTTTAACCTAAAAGTTCATACAAGTTAGGAAATTTGTTTAGTGTCAGATGGGCCTGAATTTTAATCCAGCTCTACAATTTACTAGCTGCATGATCAAGCAAGCTACTTCAGTATTCTAAACCCTAGTCTAAAACCTTTGTAAGGATTAGATAGTATAATAAATATAATTAAATACTGAATAATAATGGAATGGATATAAAGCATTTAGAGAATGCCTGGCATTTAATTAACACTCAATATGAGGGAAATAGAGTGAAGGAAAGAGAATGAAAATAAAAATGCATATTAAGCTAGCTCTCTGACTCTGTCTCTCTCTTCCTCTCCACATAAACACACACACACACACACACACACACACATTCACACGGTCTGAATTTAGATGGACCCCCTAGAGAATGACAGTTGAGTAGATTCTGGGCTTTCCTGAACCAAGTTCTATGTTGCACACAAGCAAGTCCTGGAGGAAGTTGGTTATAGCAGGACCAAGATGAGAGAGAGAAATCAACCCAGAATGAACTTCCAGAGTCCCAGAGTAATATGGGATGATTCCTCAAACCAGGTAATTCCCCTTAACTATCCTCTAGACATGGTAGAACCCAGGACTGGACAGGAAGGAATTTTACAGAATAACACCAAGAGCCTTTCTCAAAGACATAATCAGTGCAAAAGAGATTATTTTTCTCAGATCCTCTTCTTCCTCCCCCACTCCATATCCATGTACTATCAATGTGCATAGGCTGTCCGCCACTGACTCTTTCAGTAAACATTTATTGAGCACTTACTGTGTGTCTTGTGCTGCTGTGGTGGTACTGAAGATACAAAGATAGTCTCTGAGCTGAATTTTAAAGAAAGAGCAGGAGTTATTCATGCCAAAATGGGAAGCATGTTGAAAGCACAGAGACAAGAGAAAGATGGTAACTAGAGCATAAGATGATTCCCAGCGCTGGGGAGGAGAATTTGAATGGACATAGATAAGACCAAAGAGGCAGACAAGGCCTGACCAGCTTGTGAAGGACCTGCTAAAAGAGTATGGATTATTTCCTGAATGTAATGAAACTTTAAACAGTAGAATGATATAATCAAACTTGTTTCAGAAACAAGTTATGTTACACTCTGATAACAGTATGAAGAAATTGAAGGTGGGAGTTGGGAAGTGAGGGATGAGAGTAAAGCTGAGATGCCTTATTGAAAATGCCTCAGTTTTACTTAAAAATTATAACATCTACTATGATTTAGCTCTCTGAATGAGAACAATCCAGTGGGGCCTTGACTTACGAGTGTTCCGACTAACGAGTTTTTCCGAGATAGGAGCCGTCTCTCTCTCTCCGCCAATTTTTTGCTTTGAGTTAACAGAGTAATTTGAGTTAACCAGCTCCGTCAGGGAACGAATTAAACTCGTAAGTCAAGGCCCCACTGTATGTCAATTCCTTTAAGTATTTCCTAACTACTTACCTGCTTTCTAATTTTAGGGATTTTGACAGGATCAAAGTTAGCAGAACTTACTAACTGAATGCTAGTGGGAAGTAACAGAGGACAAGAACGGCCCCTGGATTTCTGCTTGGACAGTGGGTTGATTATGATTGCAGTTCACCAAGAAAGGAATACAAGCTGAGGAAAAGAGGAAAGAAATGGTAGGAAGATGACTTAGTTTGACCTTTTGAATTTAGGGTCCTAGAGTATGTGACAGCACAGTTATCCAGTTGGCAGTTACACAGCCTCATCTGGGACTCAGGAGAGGAAGCCAGGTAGAAGTAGAATTGGGTTGTGCCTGTTCCTCATGAAAGCTCACATGGGAAGAGTGTACTGTGAGAAGAGCAATGTTAGAATGTGGGGAGCACCAACATGTAGAGTTTGTAGGTGGAAGGAGGGGCTACAGAAACAGAGCCACAGATGAGAGGAAAGGTTTCAAGGAAAAGAGAGGTAAATAGTGTCAAATGCCGGAGAGAGGTCAAGTAAGACAATGGAAAGAGATGACCACAAGGAAGTTAGTTCAAGTGGCATGGTGTGGGTGGGTGACATTTACCATTTTAGTTCACTGTGACATTTGACTCACTTCTCCTTCAGCTTACAACTTATCTGGGGTGCAGATCAGGAGTTCCGTGGGCCTTGCTGTAAATGGCCGGGCTCGGCAGAGATAAAAGCCAATTGCTAATGCTACTCAGGAGATCGGCAGTGGTGTCCAGGAGATGCACGTGGAGGCGCTTTGCTGGGTGGACTAAAGATCCTATAGAAACACTTACTGATTGTGGCCATCATCTGCATTACAAATAAAGAGTTTAGCAAGGAAGTGAAAATGTTCCTTTCTGTTAAAATTCTTTAGAATTTCTAAGTTCCATCAAAAAGTTGTTTGTTTTGTTTTGTTTGTGTGGTGTTTTGTTGTTGTTTTTTTTTGGGGGGGGCAGTTAAATCTTTATTGTTGAAAATATCACTTATGTCCCCTTTTTCCCCATTGACTTCTCCCAGCCCACCCCTCTTCCCCACCCCAGGCCTTCATCATCCTATTGACTGTGTCCACGGGTCATGCATATATGCATACAAGTTCATTGGTTGATCTCTTCCTACCCACTCACTCTCCCCTGCCTTTCTTCTGAGGTTTGACAGCCTGGTTCAATGTTTCTATGTCTCTGGATCTATTTTTGTTCATCAGTTTATGCTGTTCATTAAATTCCACATATGACTGAGGTCACGTGATGTTTATCTTTCTCTGACTGGCTTATTTCTCTTAGCATAATACTCTCCAGGTACATCCATCTGTTGCAAATGGTAAGAGTTCTTTCTTTTTTACAGCTGCCTAGTATTTCATTGTGTAGATGCACCACAGTTTTTTAATCCACTCATCTGATGATGGGTTTTTAATCCTTTCGCTCCTTACCAGGCTCTGTCTGAACATCCAAAACAAAGTGAGCATCTGTGTACTTGTTCTTTGCCCAGGTGGGGTTTTTTCAGAAGAATTTGATGCTTCAGACCTGAAACCCCAGTGCATTGTTGTCCTGAACAAGGTACTTCCCAGGCACCAGGCCCTGAGGCCACCCTGGGAAATAGAGAACTTTCATCCCCAGCAGCCCTTGATGGCTAACCTTGAGGTCACTGGATTCATCATGAGGTTCCTGATAGCACTGCCTCTGGGTGCACATACAAGGCTATCCAGTGCAGGGAGATGGTGAGCCCTTGCAAGTTCTCCAGCTTCCTGAATTGGCATCACCCTGCACAATCCGGCCACTGAGAAGCAGATGGCCAAGTGGCAAAGTGCTGCCCCTTCCCCTCCCCCACAAAAGACCAGCAGCCAGTGTCCTAGCAGCTATGGATCCAGGAGAGCAGAGTCAGCATGCATGAGGCCCTTCATCACAGGGAGGCAGCTCAAGGAGACCTCTGTACAAACCGACACCAAGGTGGTCCCAGGATACAGCAACCTAGAGCTCTCCCACATCGAGTCTCCAGTAGGAGCTCAAAGGTGCCAGAGCCAAATCCCAACATGCCAGAAACTGCCCCTCAACGCTTCCCGGATGCCAACACCACATTCACTTCTAGAGGATCCCCCTGGCCCATGAACACCTCAACTGTGACTGAGGTAGCATAGGACAAGATAGTATACATCTTGCACCCAGAGTTACTGGGGCATCAGCCTGGCCTGATCTCCCAACTCCATTTTTCACTGCATTGTGGGGCCTGGGGCCTCACTCATAAAGACCCACCAGCAGGGCTACACTCCCCGGCAGCAGGCTGAGGAGGCTCAGGATGCTGAGCAGACCACCTGCCTGGAAAGCCCAATGGTCCAGGGGGAGGACCAGGAGCATCCGAGTAGATGTGAGGGCAGCACCAGGGCCGCAGGACAGACAGTCCAGCCAGAGGATGAGCCTCTTTCTCACCTACTTCACTGCCAAGTTCCACTCAGGCAGCCACAAGGGACCCATGCCCCAGGAAAGGAGCCCCATGCTGTCCCCTGAGGAGACTCCCAGCCCTAAGGAGGAGCTGATGGGGAGGGGGGATCTGCTTTCCTAAGGCCCAGCCTCATCCAAGGCTCACAGGGAAACAAAAATCTGGAGAGGCAGTATATCTGGATATTGATATTGTGTAAAAAGATAAATTTGTATATAGGGTGTCTTGAGCTTTGATAATGAATAAATAATTAAATGGGTGGATTACTTATTGCCAACACCATGATAAATTAGATATGGGGACTAATGCATATGTCAACTTCATTTTTTCTAATTGACAAAGTAATTTGTTATCTATCAAATACAAAGGTCACCAAAGAAATGTATTAATTTCTAGTCACTATCTGAGACATAGAGACTTAATTAGAAAAAAGTATCAACCAACTCTTCTACATTAAAAGACACAGAACTCATTTGTCACTTTCTCCAACATCCTCAGTTCCAGCCATAATCATTAAAACATTGACATCCTTGTAATTCTTATTTTTTGACATTGTGATCTTGTTACTTCTTTTCCTCTATGTTGCTTCAACAAATATTGGCAACAAATTCTGTACATAATTAAGACACAATCATTTTACTCGAATTTCATTGACAAAATGTATTAGACGAGGTTGGCTATCTCACATTGCTTCATAGTATCTGAAGATACCACTGGTGTGACTCACAGTTTTCTACCTTGTATATAAACACATTTTGTTAATCCTTTTAAACACACGTTGTTAATCTTTTGACAATCCTAATCCTAGGGAAGAAACATATCCAGCACAGTCTAGAGCAGTGCTGCCTAATAGAAACACAATGTGAAACATATAGGCAACTTAAAATTTTCTAATTTGGGAATAACAATACTTCTCTTAGCTACCTCTGAAGTGGTAATCAATTAAACAAAGTTTATGAAATTGTTTATTGGAAAATTAAACTTAAGTCTCAACTAACATTTATTAAGTATCTACTGTGCTCAAGCATTCTCGGGGACTTTTATAGCCATCATTCTTCCTTCATCCTTAACTGCCCCCAAACCCAGCATAATGCCTCCATAAAGTTACCCACATCAGCCTCGTGTTTCTCCTCACCATCAAAGAACTGCTTGCCTTCACCAGTGGTTCCCAAATGCCAGTAAACTGACAAGTGCCAGGCTGGGGAAAAGCTTTCACAGATTCAAGACAAAACAGTAATCATAACAGTAACAACAATGTAGTGTTTCTTCATAAAACCAAAATAATTACATCTAGATAATGTTCATTATTCTGAGATGCCCTTGTTAAGGTGTCTTTTTTGTTAAGGTCTTTCTTCTTGCCTTCCTTTCGTTCTTTCTTTTTTTTTTTTTAATAAAAGGATGATGGTGGTGGTGGTGGTGATGGTGATGATGATGATGGGGATGATAGACTTTCCAGGTGTGGTGTGTTTTTTGTGAATGCCCATTTTCGGCAAAATTTATTTAAATGTGATCTTATATTTATCCCTGTAAATGAAAACAATTGTATGAAGTCCATGAAGTCCACAGATCCATGCCTCAGTCAACCTTCTCTGATGTCAATGAGTTGAGGAGAAGGTCTTTTGTGCTGTTGTTTAGCCACTTCCCTGTATAAGACACAGCATTGGTTCCTTATTGTTGTGTTAATATCAAAATCCTTAAAATACTCATACAAGCAGCTTCTGATCTGGTTTATGCCTCCCTTGTCTGCTTCCATCTTGCCTGGTCTCCTACCCCCAGCTACCCAAGCTCCAGGCCTGGAGTGCCTTCCTTTTTTCCTAAAACACTCAGCATGCCTTTCTATTCAGAGCTTTCACACATGTGCCCTCTGCCTGGATACCCTCTGCTCACCCTCTTCCTTCATTCCTACCCCTTCTCCCCAGCTAATGTTCACTCGTCCTTCAGGGCCGGCTGAAACAGCACACTTCCACCTCTCAAGAGCTCCCTGAGGTCCCCCCAACAAATCTTTTTCCTGCTTCACGGAAAAAGATATTGCATCATACAGAAAGAAGTTAAATAGTTTTCCAAAAATCAGTGCCAGGGATAGGTCTGAACCCCAGATTTCCTGATGATAGATAGCACTGAGAGGTCTTCACAGAACCTCTATGCACAAATAAGGTTTTGATATGGACGGAGTGTGATAGGGTGGGATGTGAAGAAAAGGACTGGGGATGGGGGATTGGAATGGAAGGCCCTAAGTCAGAACTAGCTCCTGCTGCCTCTTCTGAATTCTCAATCCCATTAGGAGACATTGGTGGGTTAAATGTGAACCTGGGTCAATCCTTTGTACCCTTAAAAACAAATAAAAACGATGCCTTTCCAAAAGCCTCTCATTTTTTTTACATATTATGGTGCCTATGTATTTTCTCGTTTCCTTCCACCTGCCACTTCCTGTAGAAGAATCCTCCGCACACAGCAGTGGGGCAGGCAGGCAGGCTCTGGCACACCCGGAGGTCCTGTCCTCTCCAAGCCCGTTGGCCTGGGCCTGCTCACCTTTGTATGACACCAACAAAGCTATCTCTAGGAGCTCCTTAGCCACTCTGTCAGCAGGTCCTTTGTTCAAACCTGCTGCCTCTTTGGAATGGAAGCATACAGGGGGGCCAGGACACTCAGGGCCCCTGGGGGCATTCTCCCTGGGGAAGCTTCTGATAGAATACCTCGCCCTCCTAGCTGTTTACAGCTCTCACCTAAAGGATGATTAAGGGCCATTTTTTATCATGGATGTTGTGTTAGGGATATTCCTGCAGTGTGTAAACTAATGATCAACTAATGATGCCCCAAACATGGTGCCTGGAGTCCTGGAGCAGCAAGGGGATTTGGTTCAGTGGTTCCCAGCAGTTTGCTTTCAAAGAAGCAAAAGGACACTTGAAAACCTCTTCCCCAGACACTTGCCTATAAGACATTATAAAACAAAGCCCAGCCTATAAACAAAACCCCAAACAAAAGTCCTGTCCCAGCTACCGCCCAAATCTCTGAGGGGACTCATTCTGGAATGACCTACAGGAGGGAAGTCGCTTGGACTCAGAGGCAAGTGGCATGACTCATTGGTTTACGAAAGCTGGAATAAACAGAAGGAAGTAAGTGCCTGGAGAAACAATAGGAAATATGAATGGTTTGTCTTCTGGAGACATGAGAACTCGTCCTCATTTTGGCAGTCGTGGAATCCTGCCTGATGGTAGGACATTGTTTTCCCAGAGCGTGTCCTTTCCAAGCACTTGGCATGACATCACACACCTTCAATGACCCATTGTGCCAGGGGAGCCCCCTGCGTTTCTTGATATTTCCTCCAGTGAACCAACATATGGGAACTATGAGAGTGAGAAGGGGAAAGCCAAGGCACATACCCTGCTGACCAGGTTCCTAGTCATTTATCCAGGGTTCAAGCAGAGAGAAATCTGACGGAAAAAGGCATAAATTGGGCCACCCTGTTTCTTTAAGCATGCATTGCCCTGCTCATCAACACCAACAAAATTAAACAAGGGTGAGGTTATGGTCATTGCAATGAACAGAAAAAAAATGCAAATGGGCTGTGAAAATAGGCCACTAGTTGAGTCATTACACAGTATTTTTCTACCAGTAAAAACTGGGAATGTCAGCAGGGAATAAATTAGTTTAACTAGAAGTTAGAGCTGGCCCTTCTTGCCCACCTAAGGGAATTGGGGTGATAAACCCTTTGAACTGTGTCTAAGTACCAGTACTGTTTACTCTGAGGAAGGAAACTGTCAGTTCTGTTTGTTCACAATGAGCCAACCACAATGTGTCTGATGGATTTGGGACTAGTGAAAGAGAGGCACGTCAAGTGTAGGAAACAAGGTTTATCACGGGATAGATTTAGGAAGACAAAAGTAAGCAGGAGACTCTGGACAGGCATTGTTTGCTGTGAAACTTCAGGCATGGAGTTGTTTTTCTTGAGAGTTAGTTAGCCCCACATCCTGGGGAAAGCAGGTTGGGCAAAGGCCCCTAAAACACTAATTCTATTTTTCACCATTTTTAAGAAATGTATATTTCCCCCCACTCTCATATTTTAGGTGGTGACTATTTTTTCTCCCTGCCATAGTCTATTCCATTTTAACTGAGAATAGTACCAGAACTGAGCAATCAGAGAGTAATTAAAAATCAGTGTGGGGAGAGTTCTATTTCATAATGGAATTCCATTTAGAAATGTTTTACATGTTGATAACAACTAAGGTGCGAAGCAGTTTTTGAAAGTAGACCCTTTCTGTTCTTGAATGCAAATGTTCTGTAAAGCAAATAGGCCAAGGGATAAAACAAAGAAACCTCTCATGGGCTGAGTCTCAACATGTGTGAACTTGAGGGCTGGTAGAGTTCTTTCCAGAGCTTTCTATGACACAAGCACATGCAATTTAAAAAATGAAGAGTTTGACTTAAGGTTAAACACATTGAGTCACTGCTACCAAAAAAAAAAAAAAAAAAAAAGGGCAGAATTCAAGGAAGCCGAAATGTCCTTTATTTGAAAAACATTTTTTTGCAACTAGCCCATGAAGTAAATCTTATGCTCTCAAAAGAATTCAGTGGCTTCAAAGTTGCTGATGAATTGACAAAGTATGTTGTTGTCATGACTTATTCTACTCTTAGGAAATGTTCAGACTTTGATATTGCCATTTCTGGATAGTACAAACTGGCCTGCTCCCATTTCATCCTGTCAGGAAGCAAGACAGACTACTCCTTTTTTTAAAACAGATTTTTTAAATATTCTATCGGGAAACTTTGTTATGTCTTAAATCTATTTTGCTCAGTTTTTGTTTTGTTTTGTCTTAATTTTCAACTTCTGCCCTCTTTCTATAAAGAAAAAAAACCTCATACCTTTCCTCTGCTGAAATGCCAATTCTATTCCACTCTGTTGAGATTATGTCCTCAAGGTAGAGAATCGCTTCTTCAAGTGCTCACAACCAAGCCAATTTCATAAAGATCTATTCTCTGTTCCTTGTACTATGAAGACAGTGCTTTTTTCTGCTTTTTTCAAATAAGGGATTGTACATTAAGAGTAAATGCTTTTCCAGCCCGGCCGGTGTGGCTCAGTGGTTGAGTTTTGACCCATAAACCAGGAGGTCATGGTTTGATTCTTTGTCAGCGCCCATGCCTGGGTTGCGGGCTCGATCCCCAGTAAGGGGCGTGCAGGAGGCAGCTGATCAATGATTCTCTCTCATCATTGATGTTGATATCTCTATCTGCCTTCCTTTCTGAAATCAATAAAAATAAGTATTTTTTAAAAAGAATGGGGAGAAAAAAAGAGTAAATGCTTTTCCAAAATGTCTCCAAATGGAATATTCTGATATGACACAATTACCCACCCTACTACCCAATCCTTGGAACACCTTCCTAAGGTTGCTTTTCCAAAGGTACCCATACTTGCTAAGGATCATCTTTGGGACTATAACTAGACTTATTAAATATTTAAGTTCATGGTGGATCCCCTGGAAGCACAAATGAGTGATCTGGGTGATGATCTGAAAGAGATTGGCAACAGAACTGGAGGGATTTTTCCTATTGGGAGCTCTTATTACTTGTTATGATTTTACAACCGGGGTCTTTGAATCCAAAAAATCTTAATGAAAATGTGATGACTTTTCAATGATTCAAAGAGCCTATTAGGAATAGTGCTGCTTTTGAAAAAAAAAAAAAATGATGTAACTCAAGCTACTCACCATAGTATAAAACAAATTAGTTTACTATTCTTTCTTGTCATTTGCTTTTGGCTGTCATTATTGCACATTCAATTTTTATTTGCTTTGAATAATAAAAATGAGGAAATAAATTATCAGTTCTTGCAAATAAATTTTAAAATCTTACCTGGAGAGTCCAGCCACTTACAGATCCTCTTATCTCTGGGAACTTGGCTCTCTAGAACCAAGCTTGAGAGGAAACACCATTGAAGACAAAAGAGAGGAAGGTAATTCCCCATGTCCTACCCCTGACCCAGTATGTCAGGTCAGATAGCTCAGCATTGGGTTTCAATAAGGCAAAAGATGCTGCTTATTTAATGGGCAGATAAAATTATTTCAAAAATTGGAGCTGAGTTAAATATCTATCATCCCAGGACCTCTTCTAGTAAAAAGGTGGAAAACCCTGCTCTGGGCATTTGAGATGCTGGTGGTGGGCACTGGACAGGGATGAGCTCACCAGCACCCAGACGGAACTTGGAAAATGATGCAGGCTCAAAGTTGGTTGAAGGAATGACTGATCCATGGCAAACCCACAGATGCATATAGGATGAAAGAACAAGTGTTTGCCTAAAGCAGTGGTTCACAACCTTCTGGCCCTTTAAATACAGTTCCTCATGTTGTGACCCAACCATAAAATTATTTTCGTTGCTACTTCATAACTGTAATGTTGCTACTGTTATGAATCGTAATGTAAATATCTGATATGCAGGATGGTCTTAGGTGACCCCTGTGAAAGGGTCATTCGACTGCCAAAGGGGTCGCGACCCACAGGTTGAGAACCGCTGGCCTAAAGGCTTAGAAAAGAGACTCCCCATACAGTGTACTATTGGCAAGAGTCAGGAGAGGACTCCTGGGCCAGGAGGAAGACCACTGTCTTCAGGACTCTTAGTCTACAAGAGTCAAAGGCAGTTCAGTGGAAACCACAGCACGCTCAATATCCACAACCTCTCTCCCACTATCTGACTTGGGGCCATCAAGACTAATCTTACCATGCCCTTGACCCCAGGTCATGTTAGAAGCTCAGAACTTCCAGGCCATCCTTTATTTCCAGACTCTAATTCCCATTCAGCTTACACATACCCTTCTTTAAGCCCATCTTTTGAAACCCTTTCACTCAACCATCTGCAAACTCCTCTATATTGTCAAGCTCTTCTCAGAACCTTTCCTTTGACTCTTGCTCTGATAAGGACCTGGATGCTCTGCTGAAGTTGCAACCTACTCACTTATACCTCTGGGCCTGGAGGTGGGGTACACTTCCTTCCATTTCCCTCTTCAAATGTTGCTTCTAGGTCAGTCTCCTTCCCACCTGTCTAAAAATCACAGCTTTGAATACTATGTCCTTGAACTCTACCCCCAATTGCCCCTCTTTGTTGCAGTCAACTAATCAGCCATGCCCCCTACTCCACTCACTCACTTCAATTCCTTCTTAACAAACTCCTGTTGTAATTCTTAGTTGTTTCAATATCCACATGGATGATCTTTTTACTCTCAGTTCCCTTGATCAGCTAGACACACTTTTAACCATATCAGAACCAATAACTGAAATCCCTTCAGAATTATTTTTATTTTAAATATTCCATTGTTCAACCACTATTCTCTTTCTTTCCAAATCATCCCTCTAATACCTTAACTCCAACAACCTCTGAACCTCACTGGAACTATAGGTTATTGATTTTATCACCTATTTATTTTCCTTGTCCACTTCATGCTCTCATGAGGCATATGTGAAGATATATGCTGTATACAAAAAGCACTTGAAAAAGGGCCTGTATTATAAGTGCTTGCTATTCTTATTTAATTTATTAGTGATGTCAAATAATCAGGGAGTTAACCAACTCTGTATTGAGAAGACTAGTGATTCCATTATTCTTTTGACTGTGCTCTGCTGAAATATGTACACAAACACACACGCACACGCGTGCGCACACACACACACATTTTTCTAAATTTCAGACATTGCACTTCAACCTAACTTTAGGAGGCATTATTTAAGAATAAGGATAAACTCCTTAACCACAGAAATATAACCACATCTAAGAAGATTTATAATCATTCCATAATCCTATCTAATAAGAGGGAATATGCTAATTGGCCCTCACACTGTCACAAAGATGGCAGAGCCCACAGCCAAATAAGGAGGGGATATGCTAATTGACTGTCACACCCTCAAAGATGGCAGCACCCACAGCCACAAGATGGCCAGGAGGGGATAGCAGTTGGGAGCGACCAGGCCTGCAGGGGAGGGCAGTTAGGGGCAACCAGGCTGGCAGGGGAGGGCAGTTAGGGGCAAATGGGCCAGCAGGGGAGCAGTTAGGCATCTATCAGGCTGGCAGGGGAGTGGTTAGAGGGTGATCAGGCAGGCAGACAGGCTACCAGTTGGGAGCCTACAGTCCTGGATTGTGAGAGGGATGTCTGGCTGAAATCAGACATCCCCCAAGGGATCCCAGATTAGAGAGGGTGCAGGCTGGGCTGAGGGACACCCTCCCCCTCCCCAGTGCATGATTTTCATGCACCAGGCCTCTTGTATAATATATTAAACTCTAATCTATATTTAAATGTCTTCAATTATACCAAGAATTTTTTATAGATGTTATCTTCTGAACAGGGTACAGTCAATGTTCACATGTTGCATTTGGTTCTTATGCCTCTGATATCTGCTAAGGCCCCCTTAAAAAATGTTTTTTTAAAAATATTACTTTCCAAGCAGAATTCCTTATCCAGAGGAATTAGGGGACTTCTGGCTCAGATCTGTCTTTGTTTACTTCTACTGCTCTTTATACAACCCAGAGGGACATCTGTTGTGGTTTCTAATGGTTGTATTCCCATCGACCTCAATTGAAAACAGTGACCTCTGGAGACCAGTTACACCCCTCTCAGTGCTGAAGTTTCCTGGGAGTTGGACATTCCTTTGTGCCTTTAGTATTTCTGCTTTCTTGTTTTCTATAGTTATTTTAGAAATCCTAATTCCCTCTTCCTTTTCCCTGCCTCCCTTTTTATCCAGCTGGCATCTCAAAGGTGAGGCCTGAAATGGTGCTGTGTTGCTCTGTGTTTTATGTCTCCACACTGATTGCAGCATCTTCCAAACTGAGAGCAGACAAGACAGAGAAAGGGAACTTTTATTGTTACTTCCAGAGGACTTGACGCTGCACAATGATGCTCTCTGATGACATTGCACACTTCTCTTTAGTTCAGCCAATACCCTTTGAAGTCCTGTGTTCTCCAAACTCTTCCGAGCCATTTTGAAAGTAAAGGTTGCTTTTTCTCTTTTGACTGAAAATGTCCAGGAGCAAACTGGATAAGACTTCCCAGAGGAAGGGTTTGGTTTGCTCCTTCCCAGAGGGTCATGGTGCTATCTATTGACACATTCCAAAGCCTCATAAAAGCTGTCAGAGACCGCCCAACAGAAACACCCATCAAGTATCGTGGGTCTTGGTTTTTACAGCTACTAGTACTTTTTTCCTTTGAGTTTGCCCAGAGCTCTGCAAATAATTAAAACAAACTTTATTTCTGCTTTGCCTATAAGTTTACTGTGTGACCTTAGTAAAATTACTTAACCTTTCTGATCCATATTTTCTTATTTTGTTAGAACCAAAAATAAAAAAAAAATAGTATGATCAAAGAAATCACTAGAGAATAAAGCTCCATCACTATAGTTTGTTTGTTTGTTTATTTTTTTATTTTTGTTAATCCTCACCCCAAGGAATTTTTTTCCATTGATTTTTAGAGACAGTGTAAGGGAGGAGGAGGGGGGTAGGACATGGATGTGAGAGATATATTTTTTTTAAATATATTTTATTGATTTTTTACAGAGAGGAAGGGAAAGGGATAGACAGTTAGAAACATCGATGACAGAGAAACACCTATCAGCTGCCTCCTGCACACCCCCTACTGGGGATATGCCCGCAACCAAGGTACATGCCTTTGACCGGAATTGATCCTGGGACCCTTCAGTCTGCAGGCCGACGCTCTATCCACTGAGCCAAACCAGTCAGGGCTATGAGAGATATATTGATTGGTTTCCTCCTGCAAGCACCCCAACCAGGGCCAGGGATCAAGCCTGCAACCAAAGTACTTGCCCTTGACCAGAATCAAACCTGGGACCCTTCAGTGGGCCAACGCTCTAAGCAAAATTGGCTAGGGCTTAGTTGATTTTTTAAAAAAATCTTTAATTCATCACTTCAAGTATGTCTACAATCAAAGACAATGTATAGTTAATTCTAATGAGCAAATTTAAAAGGCTGGATTTCCAAAAGGAGTCATTCATCTAACCATATAAGACTTTCCCTAAGGATCAAAGATCACATGGAGAGCCTCAGCTTTTGCAGGAAGCAAGCTGAAATGCAATAGGAGGAACTGAAAGAGAAAGGAAATTTCTCTCTTAAATGTCCTGGAATCATCATCGTGTGGTCAGAGTAAATGTTTTAATGTGAGTCTTATTGCAGCAAGTATAGCAATAACACTTGAGCTCTGCTCCAAAAGTTTCCATCATTTTCCCTCAGAGACCTCATTTTCTCAGGATGAATTTATCTAACTTTTGTCCAATAAAAATGTTACCAGCTAAAATGTTTTAGTCCTGGGCTTCTAACATTGCCAAGCTCTGTCTCAGTGGAGTAGCCATTTATTTTACCCCTCACTCTTAGGTTTCTGGCAAATGCTTTCCGCTGTTCTTTTTTAGCAAAAAAAGTGAATATTTCACCATGGTTCACAGGGCTCTGCCACCCTTCTTTTGTGTCCTATGAGTAGCAGCGCACTGGCGTGGTGCGGGGAAAGTTTGAGAGTGTCGCCATGTGGTGATTATGCCGCAGTCTTACTCTCTGTGTCCCTGTTGGCACTCTCTCCCCCACGTCTCGACCTCAGGTCCTATTTCTACTGTTTGAGAAAACTTGGGGGGATCTAAACAGACTCTCGGTGTCTAGAAGGTTTAAAAATATGCACAGGATATATTTTCTAAATAGAGAACTTGAAACCCTAAACTCTAAGTGACTCGGTAACTTCCATCTATTTTCAAAAGCAAAGAACAATATTTTATCTTGCAATTAACGTTAACATAAATAACAATGTTTAGAGAAAACTCTCTGCCATGTCTAAAGCCAAAGGGACAGGCTGGGTCCTTGCTAAGGCCTAGAAGAGAATTAGGGGAAAGTCGGAGATTTCCTGTCTTTGTAATGAGTTTACTAATTAAATCTTAATTGTAAACCAAGCTGAGCAAAATTTAAATGAACCTCTGGTGCCAGAAGCCAGGTTATTATGGTGGAATTGTTTATAAGGACAGGAAAGTGACTTTCTAAACATCAGATTCCTGTGCGTTAGCCAAGACCTGGAGGAAGTCCCCATGTGGGGAGGCTCCGAAAGTAGCAGGAGAAGTGACTTGGGCCTTGCGATACTTAAATGACACACACTGGGATGTCCTGAGTGCCCAGCATCTTCTAGTCAATGCCAGGGGCTGCAATTTTTCTGTTTTGATGGGTTAGAAACGCCACTTGTCCAATAACCATGTTTCCCCCTGTTTTACAGCAAATGGTCTAGCCATTTCAGCCTTTACTGTGATGGAAATTTCTTTACTTTGGAAACCCTGGCTGCGCTATTGAAAAACAAGCCTTGCAAATGCACAGAAGTCCAAGCACCCTAGAAAAACAAAGCCACCATAATGCGAGAGTAAAAAGGTTGCTTTTATGTCCTCCTGGAACTACTGGGGTGTAGGGGAGAGTGTTAAAAGGCAGGCTGTAAAATAAATAAAAACAAAAATCCTGTGGCTATGTGCATGGCTCAACATCCCTTATGTAGCATAACATTAGGAAAGTGAATTATCCAAATGCTTTTATTTTGCTTTGGTTACATTTGTTCATTTAAAGTAAATAACTTATGACCTTCCTTTTTAGAGGCACTTCTTTACAGCCAACTTTCCTCTTGCCAGTATACAGGGTGGAGCAAAGGTAGGTTTACATTTGTGAGTACGTGAAACACAAGAGTTTATTCTTGTCTTATTATTTATCAATTATTATGTTATTTTCCATCCGAACAACGGTAAACCTCCTTTGCCCCGCCCTGTATATGTTTTGCCAGTAAAACCTTCCTTTTGCTTGATTTGCCATTGGAAATGGGCCTGTGTTTCCTGTGAAGTACCCTTCTGAGCTAGCATCATGTCACAGATTAGGGGTCACATGCAAAAGACTTTACCCAACTCCTAAAGGCAATCTGGTTACTAGAAGTGATGGCTATGCCTTTGGTCCAAAGATTGGAGGACCAGATGTAGGAAAACTTCATGCTTTGACCAGGAGGTGTGGCTCAGTGGCTGAGCATCAACCTATGAACCAGGAGGTCATGGTTCGATTTCCAGTCAGGGCACATCCCAGTAAGGGACATGCAGGAGCCAGCCTATCAATGATTCTCTCATCATTGATGTTTCTATCTGTCTTCCCCTCTCCCTTCCTCTCTGAAATCAATAAAAATATATTTTAAACACATCATGCTTTATCCTTCCCGGCTCTCCAAGGAAACCACTCAGAGGAATGTTGAGAAAGATACTCTACAGAGTAAGGAGTTAAAAGGAAAGCGGCAATGTAATATTATAACATATAATGTTACACCTAATTATCATGTATTCCATTCATCTGTGTAATTTTTTAAATGCAACATGACCTTACTCTTTTACAAAAAGAATTTAACTTCTCTGTAGACTTCCTCTTGGGCCAAAGCTAGAGAAGTTGCCTTCAGAACGAATCACGGGACTAGGCCCCTCTCCCTGCTCAGGTGTCATCATCTGTGCTCTTGGGTCTCCACATGGGATACAGGTGGCTCGGAGGAGGTCGTGATTCCAACAGGAGCCACATTAAACATGAATGCTGCATGTACCCACTTTTCACAAAATTATTAAAGGGCTTAAAATAAGTCATGGAAAATATATAATTTATTAGTAGTATTATTGTCATTTTGACCTTTTCATCCAGAAGCAAAGGACCTAAAGAAAGCATAGCCTGGAGGTTTGTATGAAGCAAACCTCTCCATCTCTCATTTCTTTGAGTCACTTTCTCAGTGATCCCCACAGAGAATTTTAACTGACCACTATTTTTTGTTGTTGTTGTTAATCATCACCCCAAGATATTTTTTCCATTGATTTTTAGAGAGTGGAAGCAGCAGGAGAGACACAGAGAGAGAGAGACTCATTGATTGGTTGCCTTCTGCAAGCACCCTGACCCAGGCCAGGGATCAAGCCTGCAACCGACATAGGTATCCTTGCCTAGAATCAAACTCTGGACCCTTCAGTCCTCAGGCTGATGCTCTATCCACTGAGCAAAACCAGCTAGGGCTAAACTGTCTCCTATTTATTTACTCAGTAAATTGTTTTCAGGGATCTTTCCCAAAACTCCTGGTTGTTTTCCTTTGTTTTGTTTTTAATGGGAGCCAGAGCCTAAACGAAAACCTCACTGCACCTTCGAAATCTTTTGAGACTATTTTGAACTATGATATAGTGCTTATTTCAGAAAAGCAACCTTTTCTGGCCTTTGTTCTGCTAGTCACAGGATAAAAAGTGCGATGTTAGAGTCTACTCGTGGGTGCTGTGACCGCTGGTGGCTCTGACAGAATAGCTTGACTTGGTAAGAATAAGAATGTGCTCTAAGAGAGAGAAAGTATAAACCATTTGAAGTTTACTCATGGGGCTGGGACTTTGAAGATACCTGGTGCAATGTTTGCTTGGAAGTTGCTGAGTGCACTTTCTTGTTCATTCTTCTAAACCACTCTGTCCACCTCAATGCCAAGAACCACGCTGGCCTCCAGAGCCTTTTTAGAGAATCAGCCAGTCCTAGGAACTCTCGGGACCATGAGGGTTCATCGTTTTTAAAATGATGGAGACTAAGCTCTCAATGGTCCCTCTAGGGAAGTGTAATTTGACTGGCCTAGGGTTCAACTTCAGCCCAACACTATAGTTCTGTCCAGAATCTGAGCCTGGGTTTTTATCTCTCCACCCACAGCCTTGTCTTTAGGCCTCTGCTCAATGTCTACTTTCCGCTGGCTAAAGACACCCTCAGAGGACTTACTAATTCCATGACACAAGTCAGAAAGCCTTATTTTGTTGAAAATATATTTAGGGTGAGACAGAATCCAATTTCCTACTGCAGTCAATTATCTGCCCTGAAGTACCTATAGACACAAACTTACAAGGGCTTCCTTTACCTTTTGGTTAATACAGAAATTGGTGAGTGTCAAGAGAATGTAACTATTATTTAACTTAATACCTTAATTTTACAGGAAAAAATAGAAACCAAAAGAAATAGCCATTACATGGCAAAGCAATTTTGGCACTAACTCCAGAATTCTCTACACAAATATGTCCAGAGAACCTGGAAGTATAGCGAAGCCATACACATTTCACTTCAGTGAGGAGGCTTAGCCCCAGTGTTAACCAGTGAATGGGGAATGGCGTAATAACATCTGCCATCAAGTTTTTGGAGACTTTGTTTCATTAAAAATTGATTTTTTCCCAATTAGACTTCCATTTTACCTTAGAAATAGATTTCAAGCATGTCTAGTGATAACCTAAGCTGCGCTGAAAAGTGCTATTAGTCTGGGGAAGAGAGGTGGTGAGCAATTCCGGCTTACCAGCTAAAGGTCAGATAAGTCCCAGCGACAAGTCTCACAGCTGAGTGTACCGCTCCGGTGCCGATGCCTGCAAACCCCACGATGCTGGGATTGGCCACTCTGTCCCAGACTGAGCTTCAGTGTTCGGTTGGGCCACAACATCTAATTAAATTTCAGAGAAAATACTGAGAAGTTCTAGAAAGTACAAAACTTTCTCTCTCTCTCTCTCTCTCTCTCTCTCTCTTTTTTTTTTTTTTTTTTTTACCTTGAACAAGGAAATCATTGCTTTGGAAAGCCAGGTTTAGTTTGGTTTCTGTGCGTGTGTGTGTTTCCCCCCAAGGACTGTTGAGGTCACATTTTCCACCCAAGACTCAGTTTCGTAGCTTGCGGATTTCCTAGCTTATTCAAATATACATATGGTGTGTGCGCGGGACAGGGAAGTGTAGGGAACAAAGCTATCCTGTTTACAGTCATGAGGAGGGCATGGCGAAAGGCAAGTGGATTGGGAAGCATTTTTCAGATGATGGAAAGGATCAGTCTTCCAGGTGCTGCTCCTGAGACCAGAGCAGCTGTGTCCATTCGGCTGAGGCTTTGTCACCCAACAGCAGAGGATCAGGCCGGGGCAAGCAGTAGGCAGTCGGTGTAAAGCCCCTGGAAACAACAGAACCAGTTCTAAATTGAGAAATGCCACAAGAGCAGGGAACATGGTGTCTTAATCACCGTGTCCCCAGAATCTAGACCAGAGCCTGGCCTATAGTTGATGTGTACTATAGGTTTGTTGACAGAAGGGTTGCCATATTTGGAAGGAGCACCAAACCAGGATTTGTTCAAGAAACATTCTCTGAGTAACTATTAGTAGCAATGTACTAAAATCAAAAGAGACTCAAATACAACAAAATAATAATAATCTGAATTGCAAGTGGCACAGCATGGGGAAAAGCCCATGGGCTTTGAAGATGAGCCTGGTCACCTTCTCAGCTTTGACCTTTACAAGCTCTGTGACTGGGCAAGTCACTTCATCTCACACAGCTTCATTTTCTTAATCTGTAAAATGTGGGTAGGAAATGTACCCACCTCACAGAGTTATTGTGGTGACTAATTGAAAGCAAAGTGCATAGCACAATTTATGGTATATAGTAAGTACTTAGTAAACAGTATATATATATATATATATATATATATATATATATATATATATATAATCTTCTTATGTATATATTTGGGGTTGGTAAAAAATTGTTTACTGAAAATAAACGCAATAGGCAAAAACATAGAGACAAATGAGAAGCTGTGGGGGGGCGGGGGTTTCCCCAGCTTTCTTGAGATATAACATTGTGTAAGTTAAAGTGAACATTGCAGTGATTTTATATATTTATATATTGCAAAATGATCACCACAATAAGTTAGTTTGCACATTCATCACCTCACATAGTTACAATGTTTTTTTCTTGTGCTGAGAACTTTTAAGATCTTTCTCTTAGCAACATAAGTTATACACTACAATATACAACACAGTACAGCATTGTTACCTATAGTCACCATGCTGCCCATTAGATCTCCAGAACCTATTCATCTTATAAGGGGAGTGTGTACCCTTTGACCACCTTTAGCCATTTCCCCTACCCTCACCTCCCATGTTTAGGGCAACCACCATTCCACTTACTGATTTTGTGAGTTAGATTTCACATGTAAAAGATCATACAGTATTTGCCTTTCTTTGTCTGACTTATTCACTTAGCATAATGCCCTCAAGGTCCATCCATGTGGTTGCAAATAGCAGGATTTTCTCCTTTTTTAAAGACTGAATAATATTTCATTCCATTATGTATATCACATTTTTTTCTTTTTTAAATTAAATCTATTGGGGTAGCATTGGCTAATAACAGTACGTAAGTTTCAGATATACAACTATATAATACAACATCTGTATATTCTATTGTGTACTCACCACTGAAAGTCTAGTTTCCTTTCCATATATATGACTCCCTTTACCCTCTTCCCATCCCCATTCCCCTCTGATAACTACATACTGTCGTCAGTGTCTATGAGTTTGTTTGTTTTGTTTGTTTGTTGCCTTTGCTTTATATCCCACATATGTGTGAATTCATATGGTTCTTGTCCTTTTATGTCTGAGTTATTTCACTTTGCATGGTACTCTCAAGACCCATACATGTTGTCACAAATGGCAATATCTCACCTTTTAGATGGCTGAGTAGTATTCCATTGTATATATACACACCACATCTTCTTTATCCAATCATTGGTTGAAGGACACTTAGGTTGTTTCCATGTCTTAATTATTGTGTATCATATTTTCTTTATCCATTCATCCATCAGTGGACACTTGGGTTGTTTCCATGTCTCATGACCAGTATTTCTCCCTTTCCTATAGAATATGTGATCCTTGTCCTCCAGAAGATCAGCATCTAACTTGGGAAACAGAAGCATAAAAATGAAGTAAGCTTATACTGCCTTCCTACAATTTCTATTTAGAATAGTTTTGGGGTGCTTTAGAGTAGTGGTCTGCAAACTTACTCTGCACAGGAACAGGCAGTAAATAGTTTATTTGGTAGCTGGTCATATTCTGTTGCAAATACTCAACTCTACCATTGCAGTGTCAAAGCAGCCAAAATATGAACAGATGAGGCTGTGTTCCAATATGAGGCAGTTTGTTGGGCTATCATAGCAAAATACCACAGACTGGTGGCTTAAACAACAGAAATGTACTCTCTCAGTTTTGGACTGGGAGTCCGAGATCAAGGTGTCAGTAGGTTTGGTTTCTTTTGAGACCTTGCCCCTAGGCTTACAAAAGGCCACCTTTTCTCTGTGTTCTTGCATGGTTTTTCCTCTCTGCCCAGGTGCCCTTGGTGCCTCTTGGTGTGCCCAAATGTTCTCTTCTTATAAAAACACCAGTCAGATTGGATTAGGCCCCACCTACTATGTCATGGAATCCTCCAAACCTTTTTGATAGGTGGGTCAATTGTTTTTATCCCCACTCTACAGATGAGGAAACAAGAGCTTTGGGGAGATGGGTCACTAGTCTGTGTAAGTGGTAGAGATGAGGATGAAGCCCTTGGACTGGCTCCAGACCCTGTCTTGTAATGACTTTCTGATTTCCTTGGTGGCTCCAAATCCATTAGAGGAGAGAAGCAGAATAAAAAGTTTTCTCTGCCCCTTCCCTCACCTCCTTTACAGGACACAAGTTGGTAATTGCTAAGGAAGTGAGGTCACCACTAACGTGAATTTTGACTCATGCCAAAAGTTTGTCTCTGAACTATTGTTGAAAAGTGTTCTCAGGAGAACAGACTTGGTTTAGTAATCAAGCAGAAGCTTTTGTGACTAAGAAAAGCTCCTGGGAACACAGTGTAATAAGCAGCTGCAGGGGTCACCTCCCTGAACGCCTTGCCGCAGGCGGACCACACTTACCCAGATAACCATCGACCCTGTCTTAAAGATTTCCAAGCATAAGATCTCACAGCCTGCTTTGAACACCAAATCCAGTGCTACATGTCATCAACCAGAGGGTCTTCTTCTTCATGTGCCCATAATAATTAATACTGGATATTAATTAATAATTAATATATTGCCTCCAGTAGCAGTGGTTTATGTTGGAGCTAGAAGACCAATTATAAAGAACAATATAGAAGGAATTCTGAGGTCCTCAAAATCAGAAATCCTGTCGTTGCAATAGAACATTCATATGCAATAGAAATAAATACTGAATGTCCACTTAGAGTTATTTTTGTTTTAAATTTCCTAGTACTTGCCTTATGATAGGTCTTGAGGTACAGACTTCAGCTCATTTTGTATTTTTGTCAGGGTCTGACGATACTATGCTCTTTGGTTTTATTAACAGCAGTTACTAGGCGGGTGGGAGGGGGTTGAGGAGATGTTGGTCAAAGATTGCTATGTTAAAATTATGCAGGATGAATAAGTCTAGAGATCTAATGTACAGCATGATCACTATACTTATCAATACTGTATTGAATACTGGAAATTGACTAAGAGAATAGATCTTAGGTGTTGTCATCCCACAGACAGAAAAAGAAACATGGTGATTGTGAGGAGCTATGTTAATTAGCTTGACTGTAGTAATCATTTCACTATCGATATGTATATCACAACAGTTTTACCCCTTAAATTTATATAATTATTATTATTTTTAAAAATAGACAAACTTGTTAGTTAGCAATCTCTATATTCTATAACTTCCTTTCTAAGTGGATAATGATATTAGGCAGCTTTCAAATAGCAAAAAGTTTATTAGGTGGTCAGAGATGGTTGCCTATTTTCTATCCCTGTTGAAAATTAAATGAGAAGAGATTGAAAATTAGGTTTTAAACATAAAGAATTTTCTTGCAGTGTCGTTGATTAACACACTAGAGTAACATCTGAGCATCTCTTTTCAGACATCAATCGCTAATCCACATCCTTCAATGTTAACTCTATCACATTCAGCTGGCCACCTCCCCTCCTCATCACTTATGTTTGAAGTCACACTTTCTGTTTTCTCAGAAAATCTGGAAAACCAGGCTTCCATGTCCCTGGTAGCTCTATGCATTCAAGGACTATCTCCAACATCAGCTCCTTCAGAAGTTTCTCTCACTCCCCACCCTCAGCTCCTCTAGCCAAGCACAACGCCTCCCACTTCAATAGCACCTCGTTCTATCACTTTTCAACACAGTTATTGGCCTCTTATTAATGGTTATGAACGGTTTTGTTTTCTATGCTCAGCTGTGACCCGTTTCTGTAGTTTTTCTCACCCTGGTACCCACAACACCAACCACATCCCTGACACATAAATGCTACTCAAAAAATGAATAAATCCATCCCTGTCTCGTTCCTACTCCTTACTTCTGCAAGGTAGATTTCTCAATAAATGTGGCCAGATTAAATAAATGCTTTTTTTCAACTGAGAAGAGATAAGACTTGGTCTTTCTCTTCAAGGGTTAAGGTAGAGAGGTCTGACCAGTTTAAACCAGGAAGAAAAGTGTTCCAGGGTCTAGGAAGGCAGTGAGCTATCCAGGAGGAATCCTGTTTCCAGACCGCAGCAGAACAGGCTTCTGAAGCCTATGGCTAAATGGGTGGGCAGGGCTGAGCCGGACTCCAGAGCTGTGTGAGGACTGACTTGTGCATGGACAGCCCCCAGCACTCAGCCAGCTTTCACACTACTGACTGGCTCCAGTGTGAATCATGCCTTCCCTGCAGCTGGAAGGGCTGCTTCCTCTCACTCAGTGTGTTAAAGACATCTCATTAAAAAGGTCATTAGTGCTGCTGCAGTCTGTGGCCACAAACAAGAAAGTGCAAGGGGAAAAAAAGAAAAATGGAAAAGAGCTGGGAAATTGAGCCTTGTAAGAGTTGTGGCTAGAACTTAACCACGTGTTAATCTTCCTGTGTCTAGGGCAATGTAGACTGGATTTTATAAAACTGTAGACAACTGCATTATAAATCATGTTGACAACCAGACCAAGGTTTTTTCAGAGACCTTTTTTTGAAAATTGAATTTATTGGGGTGACATTAGTTAATAAAATCATATAGGTTTTAGGCATACAATTCTATAATACAGCCTCTGCATATTGTGTGTTCATGACCCCAAGTTAAGTCTCCTTCCATCACCACTTAACCTTTCTTTACCCACTTCTCTCTCCCCCTACCCTCTTTCCCCTCTGCTAATCACCATACTGTTGTCTATGTCTATGAGTTGTTGGTCGTGACTTTTTTTTTTCTTAATCCCTGACTTTTTACCCAGCCCTGCAATCCCCCACCCCTCAGACAGCTGTCAGTCTGTTCTCTATCTATGGGCCAGACCAACTTTTTAAAACTTTGCTCTTAAATCCATCCTAAACTAATTTCATTTCAACATGAAAAAAATGATCTACTTTCAAATTGAAGTGGATTGACTTATAATTTCTGTTTCTAAAGTTGTAGGGAACAAAACATCTTCACTTAGATGAGCCTGGACAGTGAATAAATAATAGAACCTGAATTTAAAATAACTCCTCAAGCTTTGATTTATGAAGATACCATAAATTACCCACTATTAAAAAATAAAGTGGTAAAAGATATGTAATATAAAATCAAACAAACCAGCTTTTTAACATTTTAATAGTTAAATAAATGTCTATGGTTCACAGATTAGCTGTCTCCATTATGCTTTTGGAAATGTAAAGAATACAATAAAAACTTTTTCTGAGCCTAAACTTATTTGCTTTTCTTCCCAAATTAAAAAGAAAAGAAAGAAAGAAAGAGAGAGAGAGAGAGAGAGAGAGAGAGAGAGAGAGAAAGAAAGAAAGAAAGAAAGAAAGAAAGAAGGAAAGAAAGAAAGAAAAAGAAAGAAAGAAAGAAAGAAAGAAAGAAAGAAAGAAAGAAAGAAAGAAAGAAAGAAAGAAAGAAAAAGTTAAGAGGAGGAGGGAAAATTAGTTGATTAGTTGTTTTATTTTTGGTATAGAACTGATTTTGCTTTTGTCTTAATAGACAGTTCATTTAAATAAATTTGTTCCAATAAGCACAATTGTACAGTGTTTTTTTTCTTCTGGACTCCTAATGGTCCTCAGAATTTAATTGGGATTTGATTTTATGTTCCTAAAAATGTTTTCCACTTCACAAGTTTGTCACAAACTTACTGGAGATTATGAAAGAATATTTTCGGTTGACAATGTGTATCAAAGTAGTCTGCATAGTTTCAAGAAGCAAGGCAGAGAAATGGAGTAAAACTATCATGTGTCTTCAAAAACAATCTTATTTTTCTTTTCACTTTTCTTTTTCGCTCATGGTTTTTTCAAGCTGAACAACTACAATTGATGTGCTTTGTGGCTCCAGAAGGCAGAAGTAAAAACAATAGATGGAGAGAAATTTGGGGTTTCTCTAACTAAAGACTATAAAACCGGTAGGGAGTAATCAGCCTCTGCTCAGGCATGAGATACAGAAGAGGGTGTTTTCAGACAGGCTATGGATAAAGGGTAGGGGCCTCTCTAGCATAGCTTCTTCCAATGCCAATATCCCATGTAATTTACAGGACACTAACCCTTTGCTCACCACAAGGGTCTCTTCTTTCCTTCACAGCCCAGCTTTTTTTTAAAATATATTTTATTGATTTTTTTACAGAGAGGAAGGGAAAGGGATAGAGAGCTAGAAACATCGATGAGAGAAACATCGATCAGCTGCCTCCTGCACACCCCCTACTGAGGATGTGCCCGCAACCAAGGTACATGCCCTTGACCAGAATCGAACCTGGGACCCTTCAGTCCCCAGGCCGATGCTCTATCCACTGAGCCAAACGGGTTAGGGCCACAGCCCAGCTTTACAAAGGAGCAGTGGACACACTCACTGCCACTATCTTTCACCTGCCACTCACTCCCCAACCCACAATAGTCTGGCTTCCACCCCCCACTGCTCCACTGAAATTGCTATCCCAGTGGTCACCAATGAACTACTAATTGCTGGAGCTAATGGACACTTTCCAATCCTTATCTTACTTAAACTTTTGGTGGCATGTGATGACCCCTTCTTCTTGAAACTCTTTTCCTCCTTTTTCCTTCCTCTGGCCATTGTTGCCTCCATGGCCTCTCACACATGTGGTAAGTGCATGATAGGACATCTACCATGTGCAAGGAACAGTGCTAGATGTTGGAATACGAAGATGACTAAGACATAGTCTCTGCCTTTAGAGAATGATAGAATTGGAGATGATTATTTATTGAGAACTCACTAAATTTCAGACACAGTACTGGATAGTCTGACACCTCTCCTCTTCCCTCTCCTCAATGCTACACCTCTTCCTTGGACTTTCCTCCATCTCTCTCCTTTCTATACTCTTCCTTGACCATCTCATCAACACCTAGGATTATTGACTCCCAAATCTATTTCTCCAACACTAACCTTGTTTTTAAGCTCCAGACCTTATAACCTTTTAAGCCATTATCTCCACCAGGAGTTCACATAACTTCAACCAATTCAAAATTGAACTCATCTTCTTTCCTCAGAATCCACTGCTCCTAAGGGTTTCTTCTCACCAATGGCTCCACCATCCTTTCTCAGACTATCTTCGGCCACAAACCTATTCATCATCTTAACTCCTTTTTTTTTTCAATACTCACACCCAATTATTCATTAATCAACCCATGTCCTAAATCAATCTCTGTCCATCCCAACATTTCCTTTCCTCTTCACCACAGTCTTGGTCAGACCCTCAAGTTTTTCTTCGCTAGATTATTTCAAAAATGAAACAGGCTGCCTGTCTCCAGTGCCAAATGCCCATACTGCCACCACCCAGACATCCTGCCAAACAGCCATCCCACACATGTGACCACAGCACTCCTCTGCTGAATCCTTCGGTGGTTCTTCATTGTCTTTGGGAAAAGTGTAAACATCCTGGTCTGCAAACTGTTTGTTTGTTTGTTTGTTTGTATGCTTATTTATCCTAATTGGAGTGAAAAAATGTGGGACCATTAACCTTATTCTGTCCATCTCAGTATTACAGTGCCTAGCATATTCCCTTATGTATAGTAGGAGTTTGATAAGTGTGATTAAATACATGATATTTTCTACTCATCTTCCAAGGTTACTGTTAATTATTCCTTAGTAGAATTCTGGATATATATTCAAAAAGAAACAGGATACCAGCAGTTAAGCTGATGTGTTAAGCACAATATTTGTTCTCTTTTTCTATCCAAGAATAACTGGGAAAATGCTATCTAGTTTCTGCCTTTGCTCTGAGAATAATATTTCATATAACTCAATACCAGGGTTGAAAACCAAAGAGTATGAGTGATGAAGGACATTTCATCACCACTTTCACCAACTTTTGAGTAAGACCAATGAACAGCCATAACCAGGAAACAACTGAACACTCCTCCCCAGCTCAAGGAACAAGATACGTATCTGCTTATGTGCTCAGAAAATGCAAAGGGAATAGAGCATCCTCAGGGTAGCACCAGCCTGTCCCACGCTTCAGGCAAGATCTTAGAGCACTTCCCGACTCCTTAGTGAACTCAGCTTCTTGCTTAATATTGTTCTGCTGGGAGGGAGAAATTCCTTTCTGACTCCTTCGAATGATCAACTTACGCCCTAAAGCATAAAATGTAATTACCCTCTATCATTATCTCAGTTTACCAAGCACCACTTGTTATCAGTTTCTGCTCATGCTATCAAAATATGACATGCCTGGGTTAACCGCCTGGTAAAAACCCTTATGCCAATAACTCAGGTTTAATTTAGTTATAGAATATTTTTTTCTTGAGAGCTTGTTTATAATAAGATACTCTATACTCCATGTCAAGGCAAGCTTATTGATTGTCTCAGGAGAAACCTATCTGTTTGCTGTAAGAGTATGGTTGAAAAAGAAAATAATAATTAAAGACACACACAAAAATTTTATTCTGAGCTTTGCAGAGGGCTTCTCAAATAAAACTCTCTCAATTATACTAAAGTGTGAAGGTTGGTCTGTCCCTGAAAGTTTATATGCTAATGCATTGGATATTCTAGTGTGTGCACTGTGTGTGTGTGTGTGCATTTATGTGAGTTTGTGTGCTGTGTTGGGGAGGTGGGAAGAGGAAATTAATCTTGCAAATTAGTGTCTGTCCACATTTGAAAAAGGGTAGGGTCAACCTCAATGCAGGCTGACTAGTAATGCCATACATTATTATAAACAAATTCAACTTGTTTTTCCAACACTGCCTCAGATTCTCTAAAAACATAGAAAGGCCTGGTGCCTGTAAATATGTAATATATTCATCTCCTTCCCCTAGTTCTCTGGGCAATGAGATAATCTAGACAAGGACTTTGTCTAAGTAATTTTAAAAGGGCATGACTATTTGCAAGAGACCATGTGGACCGAAAAGCTGAAAATATGTACTATGTGGCCCTTTACAGAAAAAATGTGCAGAGCCCTCCTTTATTTGTTACTTCTTATTGCGGGTGCCTCTTAGAGAGCTCTCCCTGTGTTCATTTAAAAACACATATCCATTTTAAAAACTTAATCAGAGCAGATGTGGAGTAAGAACTAGGATGTTCTGATGTAAAGTGTTCTGTGATAGTTCTTGCAATCTCCCAGGTGCCTGTGTGGCGAGTAAACATCTGATCTTGGATAAGTAAGGCATTGCTGTGTTTGTATGATCAAATGGTAATACGAAAATGTCATGAGAGGCCTGGCGGATCTGAAATGACAGAGGGTAGAGAAGGTTTAAATGTAAGAGGAGTCCATCTAGAGAACACCTGGGTAGGGAGAAGGCACAGGTAATAAGCTTAAATCACTCTGCAAGACAGGTTTTGTGCCACAGAGATAATTACCAACAACCAGAAATCTCCCCATCTAGGCTACCCTACAGGAATTAGAATGAATTTATTTGTGAAGAATTTGACAAATGCATTCATATATACATGGTCCTATACCTATAAAAAAGGCCTCATCCCCTCATATACAAACTAAGAATAATGCTCCTCCGTTCTCTTAAAAGTTCTTATACAAACACAAGCTCATTTGTGGTTCACTGGGTGTGAAACAATTACTCCCACAAACAGAGCAACAGAGCAAAAATAGACTCGAGTGTATTTTTCAGTTTGTGGTCTCTGTGTTTAAACACAAAGAGTTAACAAAATGAATGACTGCATTACACCTGAAGAAGATGGGGAAGCCAGATAACCTGCTTGAGTGTTTCTCTTTGACAGCCATTACGACACATGTACCTAGAAATATAATTCAGTCGGTTTTCAGCCCACTTGGGTGTCTTTTGAATTAGAACCGTTAGCTTCAGGCCCTGGAGGAAACCAACTTCTGTCTCGCAGACTTGGGCTGGCAGCTGTGGGTAGGGGGTTTCAGCGCGGCAGCTCACCAGTGGGTGAGCTATGAAAATAGAATGACTTTGAACATTCTCAGATCACCAAAGAGCTGTTATTACAACACATTGGAGAAGATTGCTATTATGTTTATTGTTGCTTAAAACTTTGTAGTTTGGTATGCCAAAGAGGAAGAAAGAAGCTTATCTTCGCAGCTATTCTGGATTCTCGAGTAATTTGCCATTCTTATTACTGTGCATCAAGAAAGTGGCAAATTCAAAGGCTGTCATTTATTTCACTAATGGAATTAAAAATGAATGTGGTCCAGAGCAGTAATCAATGCCTTGCTCGTTGTGATGGATTATGGTTTGGCTAAATAGTCTGACCTTTAATTACCTGGAAAAAAAAATGCAATTTTCCAATGTCTTTGCTGTTTTCTCTGTGATTTCCCACACAAATACAACCTGTCATGTGCTATTTTTATTTAGCTTAAATAAATGTAATGCGTATAAAAGGTGCTGGATTAGCAGCCCTAGAGTAAAATTCTTTATCCCTTTAGTCCTTTTTATTAAACACTTTTAGAGCACTTTGTTCTTTGCTGAGCGCCATGCAGTCAATTTATTCAGTTAGTTTTAATAATGTCCTTTTATAGCGGGTAAGTATTGTTATTACTATTTTTTTTAGATAAGAACCCTAAAACATAAAATGTAGGGGGTGGGGCCTAAGACACAAAAAGAGTCGATGGTCAGTTTGTTCTAGCTTTTAGCTTTGCATTAGCCCCCTGACACCGGCTGCTGCCATTGGGTAATGCTTATACAGAATTTACAAAGTAATGGGCTATTCCAGGTTCACAAATGAAATCAATCAGCTTCTATCCAATGAGCAGTAAGAGAAGCTAGTGTTCAACATATGATGAAAACCAAAAGTACAAATGCAAATTACACCCAAAATGTCTGCTCGAGACTGATGTTGGAGAGAAAGAAGCAAATATTAACTTTAAAAAATAAAAAGCCTGTAGTTTTGCTGCTTTTTGGAAACAGGTAACTGTTGATTTTAAAACGCATACATATAAAAGAGAAAAAATGAGACCCTGTGTCCAAGTTTACTTATCCTAACTGAAGAGAAACAAGCTGTTTCCTTTTGGAGTTATGGCTGCACACACATATCTCTGGCCCAAAAATATATCTTATGACAAAAAAGTGCTTTCTTATCTAGATAATTTACAGATTCAACACCAAAATGTAAATAATTGAGTTGACTTTTCCATCACAAGGTAAATTCTCCAGGATTCTATCTATAAAAATTCTAGCAGTGGCTGCAACTAGGCATGTTTTGTTAATTACTGACAATTGTGCAGGGGAAAAAAGAAAAGGGAGAAGAGAGGAAAAGAATTTCAGTCTTGCTTTAATTTGAATTTCTTATTAAGCTCCTCATGCTTGTTAACTATTTTGTAATTCTAAGATGTATATAATTTACCCATTTGTCTAATAAGATCTTACTGTTCTCCAAATCAATTTATGCGTGGAATATTATATGTCAGGATTCAAAATATTGGACCATGGCATTGGTTGTATGTGTTTTGATAGCTTGTTGCTTATCCTTTAATTTTGTTTATCTAGAGAGATTGTCTCATTAGATTCTTATTGATTTAAATGTTATGTGGTCAAATCTATCTTTTCCATAGCAGATTTTTAAAACAGCTTTTAAGTGTGGATCACTCTTCTCCATCTAAGAATTCCCTCATTAGTCACTTACAGTTTCTTTTTTGGATGCTCAATAGAGTACTCATGGGAAGTGCCAGAGAGAAAGCTCAGCTCTCTCATCAGAGATTGAAGACAGCCTCTGCACTGTCAATGTCTAAGTGAAACACAAAGATGAGCACCTTTGCTGTGACCGGTTTGGCTCAGTGGATAGAGCGTCGGCCTGTGGACTGAAGGGTCTCGGGTTCGATTCCGGTCAAGAGCACGTACCTTGGTTGCAGGCACATCCCCAGTGGGAGGTATGCGGGAGGCAGCTGGTAGATGTTTCTCTCTCATCGATGTTTCTGACTCTCTATCTCTCTCCCTTCCTCTCTGTAAAAAATCAATAAAATATATTAAAAAAAAAAAAAAGATGAGCACCTTCATTTATCATTTACCTTTAGTGATTAAAACCTTCTCAGACACAACACACACACACACACACACACACACACACACACACACACTCATAAGGAGGGGCTCATCAAGACAAGCACAGCTGAACTGATGAGCTAGTATCTACTCACTTTGGAAGCTTTCCTGGACAACTGCCTCGGGAAAAGATGCAGTCCTTGATATAGAAGAATCTTCCCATAAGCCATTCTACATTTAAATTGAGGGCTCTCAATTAAAATAGATCCCAAGAAATTGATCCTCTGAACTATAATTTTCAAATAAAAGTCTCTCCAATAGAGGAGTCTTAAGCACCCTTTCTACCGTATGCTCCAACACAGGAACTTCTTGGGTGGCCTTTTACCTATATTCACTCTGTTCTGAGAAAACCTGAGGGCTTCAACCCCATCATCTCTTCTTGTTTGGCCTCCACAGTCATTTTTTCAGTCTGACTCATTCCCCATGTCCAATGCATAATATTTCTCACTTAATGAGTTAGTTATCCTCAACACATCTCTTCAGAACTGATTCCTCCTTGGTCTATGACCTCACCAGCCCCCAAAAGAAAAGCTGAAGCAAGTCCCATCAGAACTTCTCTGGAAATATTCAGAGGAAAGAGAAAAAGGAAGAAAATGATGTGAGGCTTACCAGGGAAGGTTTTTGTCTTTGAGAAACCCAATACAAAATAATACTTAAATAGGATTTAATATGGAGGTTTCCCTGACTGTTCAATATAATCCCTTACTGATTTTCCAAATGTGAAAAATATTTTGCTCTTTACTCCTAGACAAATACCAGTCACTTGAAATCATCATTTTCCTCTGAAACTTAAATGTGCTATTTTGCTAGGGGAAAGGAGTAAATCTGCAATGAAAGCATAGAGAAACACAGTTGGATGAAATAGACAGAAGGCCTTTCCAACTATGAGATGCCCTAAAAATGTTCTCGAGAGAGCTGTTCACCTACAGGTGGAATGATGATTTGATGGAAGTATTTTGGAGGGGATTCATGAGAAGACTGTAACCTATCTGACCCATGGTAGGCAAACATTAAATAGTTGACAATTGAATGAAAGAGTGTTGAATGGGGAAAGGGAGGGAATTAGAAATAATGAAATAGGAGAAGAGGGAATGAAGGAAGGACAACAAACAGGAAGGGAAGGGAAAGGAAGGGAAGGAGGGAGGGAGGAGGTGAAGAAGAGAGGGGGAAGAAGGAAAGAAATAAGAAAAGGAAAAGAAAGGAATTGGAAAAGGAAAGAAGGAAGGAAGGAAGGAAGGAAGGAAGGAAGGAAGGAAGGAAGGAAGGAAGGAAGGAAGGAAGGAAAGGAGGGAGGGAGGGAGGGAGGGAGGGAGGGAGGGAGGGAGGGAGGGAGGAAGGAAAAAAGGGAGGGAGGAAAGAAAGAAAGAGATGGAGGAAGAAAAGGAGAGAAAGAAGATTCTGTGTGTAATTTGCTTTTAGTTGAGTAGAAATTGGCCTTGGATTTACAAATCTGATTTCCTCCTTTAAAGAAACTAGGAATATATCCCAAGAAACCAGAAACACCAATCAGAAACAATATATGCACCCCTATGTTCATAGCAGCACAATTTACCATAGCTAAGATTTGGAAACAGCCTAAGTGCCCATCAGCAGATGAATGGATTAGAAAACTGTGGTACATCTACACAATGGAATACTATGCTGCTGTAAAAAAGAAGGAATTCTTACCATTTGCAACAGCATGGAGGGAACTGGAGAACATTATGCTAAGTGAAATAAGCCAGTCAATGAAAGAAAAATACCACATGATCTCACTCATTTATGGATAATTAAGACCATTATAAACTGATGAACAAAAATAGATACAGAGGCAGAGCAACATCAAACAGACTGTCAAACTACAGTGGGAAGTCTGGGGAGGGTTGAGGGGGCTGGTAAGAGATCAACCAAAGGACTTGTATGCATGCATATAAGCATAACCAATGGACATAAGACACTGGGGTGTAAGGGAGGCCAGGGGAAGGTCAAGAGGAGAAAAAAAAGGAGACATATGTAATACTCTTTGTAATACTTTAAGCAATAAAACAAAATTTTTTAAAAAAGAAATAAGCAGAAAACCCATATATTTTATTTCTGGGGTCCTTTATTTCATCAATATTAAAACCCAGACCCAATGTACTGCTTACATTTGTAAGCTATATAATAAAAATAGTAAAGAAAATCAATCAGCTTCTATTAACCTCTCAAAGTACTGTCCTTTCAACAATCATACTAGAAACAAATGTGTTTCCCTCCTCCTTCCCCAAGGCCAATGACCTGTACTTCTTTCTGATCATCTACTTAAATTAAATATTAGGTACCTCGGGAGTAGAACGCTGGTAAGGAGAGAGTCTCATCTTGAGGCTGGCTCTGCTGATGCCATTTCTCAGTAACTACATCAGGAAGAGCCTTCAAGAAGACAACACATCAAATACCTTGCCAAGGAAAGTTTTCATTTTCAACCATTTATTTTTAGTAGTGCAGCTGGGAAATCAAATGGCTAAGTAGACTCTTAGACTATAAGGCAGGGAAAGAAATCATAAAAGCACTTGAGAGGCTAGTTTATTAAAATCCCACAGTTCAAGAATTAAAATTCTAGCAGAAAAATGTATTGTGTCCTAAAAATGTCTAACCTGTCTCATGGACCAGTGACTGTAGCTCTGCACATTCCCCTCTGACAAGCTGTGTAGACAGGGCAAGTCACACACGTGCTCTGTGTCCACCTACATAAAATAGAGATAATCGTCCATCCCTTCTCCACTTCCACAAAGTAGTTCTTAAGATCCAATTAAATATAAGAGAGATAAATACTTAAGACATTTCCAGTGTTCCAGACTGAAATTTCTGTGGGAGGTGGCAGAAGGAGTGGTCAAAAAGATTTTTGGTACTAAAAAGTTGATAAATGTGTTTCCTAGATCTCTCATTTTTCTCCACTGCCTTTTCTCTCCTTCATCTCCATTTTACTCACCATCACCATTTCACTGGTCATAAAACAAGTAAACTAGTAGTTTCCACCAAATTCATCACATTATTTGAGTAAGGTTCTAGTATGTCTTTCAGGTAATAGCAATATCAAAAAAGTTCACCAAGAACAAACTTTATTCCCTTAGCACAACTGGCCTGAAAAACTGACTATGATTACAGAACTTTGAGGGAATATTTTTGAGAGCAATGTGGACAAATTAGATTATATTTACATAGCCAGGTGGTCTTTAGTTGACTGTATGCACCCTAAAATGCCAGTTTCAGTCTGGCAATATGTCTTCGAATTCTCTACCTGTATATCATTTTTATTGAGTATGTAAGTTAAGCTGTCTAAAGAAATGTATTAAATTTGAAGAATCTCTGTTAAGAACATGGACTCAGCTAACTTTCAGGATTACAGTCAAGAGTTTTATTCCATAAAACCTGCTAATATCTTTAAATGTATTAATTTTATTTAGAATTGAGTATTGGCCATTTTCCTAGATTTCTGTTACATGAGATTATGCATATAATAGTGTTGTCTATAGAGTTAAGACCTATTTTAAAATAAAGCATTATTCCTTTAATCACCCTCTAATTTTTTTTTTTAGTTTCTACTATGCACTAGGCAAGAAGCTTGCCATTGCATATACAATGGCTAAAAAGAAATGCCAACAAGCTGCTTAGTGTGTCAGGTGTTATGAGGCATGTTACATTCCCCATACCTCCTTTAATTCTCACAACCATTAAGAGGTAGGTATTTTGTTATTTCTGCTTTGCAGCTGAGGAAATTAAAGCTCAGAGAGGTTAAATAACTTACCTAATTCATTCAGCTAATAAACAGCAGAGCTAGGATTTATCTTTCTATTCACTCCTCTGTACTCTCAACCAGCCATCCTCATTTGAAATCATCAGCTTGGTGTATTTTTTCTATTAAGCATATCAAAGAAGTTATTTGTCCTAGTATCTATATATATAAAAGCCTAATATGCAAATTGTCCCCTTGAGAGTTCAACCAGGAGACTCGGAGTTCACTATAACATGTGTTGACCACCAGGGGGTAGCGGGGAATGAAGGAAGGCCCTGGCCAGCAGCCAGAAGGCCCCAATTGGCCCTGATAGCCAGCCAAGCCTAGGGACTCTATCCATGCACAAATTTTGTGCACCAGGCCTCTACTTAAAAATAAACTAAAATATTTCAAGGTAAACATTAAGCAAGCCAAGAAATTGAAATAACATTAAAATGATGCATTTATATGTGGGAACTATTAGAATATGGATCCTTTCTGGTCTTTGCAAACTGTGTCAAGTTTTGCCTACACATAGCATTGAGCACTATTTTCAAAGTGTGGAAGGAAGTCCCAACAATGGTTGTGGAAAGAAACTTTTGGAACTGTTTGAACTTTGCACATAAGCTGTTTTGAATCTCAGCAGATATGATTCCCATCCTTGGGTTGGACAAAATTCCATTTTACTTCCCTAATTGGTCTAGACCCAGTTTTCTGGGAGGGAACCAGGTTAATGACCTTGGCCTCATACCCAACCACTGTTTTACAGGGGAAGCCCAGCTCAGGGTGTGGTTCAAGGTGTAATATTTCAAGAACCACCTGAACAAAGCACTTTTGCAGTCCACAAGCTTTTGATGTCAAATGAATGCCCCTAAGAAATACACGTGATGAAACTAAAAAAGCATTCCTGCAGTTTTGACTCAAAAAGAGGTTTATTTTGATAAGTGAATACTATAAAATTATTTAGAAGTTTCTAAGTGGGAGGTAAGGATGGTGAATGCCAAATTCTGAGAATCGCCTCCTAATTGTCTCTTCATATTATTCAATATTGATTTTAACTTTTAAACCTGTCTTCATAAAGTCTTGTTGGCATTGAAGATTCCCCCTTCCTTACAAACATATAGACAGGCAACTTACAAACATATAGACAGAGTGTTTTCTATGAATGAATGGGAAGCTGGCCTTTAGAAATGGCATGAGCATAAACTTTTTGCTTAAGTGTTTAACATCTTATGTCAGAAAAATGTCTCCTGATATTTAGTATTCAGTGACTTTTTGTAGTATAAAGGTACTTTATTTCCTTTTTTTAGTATAAAGGAGACACATCCTTAAATGGTTAAAGAATAACTCAAGAAATGTTGAGTACTATTGTGTATTCCAATGTATTATTGAGTATCTAGTTATACATTACATCTATCTAGAATGTCCCTGCATTGTCTAAGCATAAAATGCTTATCAGGAATCAAATATAAACAATCTCTATATGCAGTTTGGGCTCCTAACTTTATGGATCTGGAAAGGATGCAGTCAAGTCCCTGGTCGAGGATCCAAGGTAAATTTGTGGCTGATTTTGGATTAAATTGTTTATCCAGACATCTGGACTTGAGCATTGTGTCAGTTCCAATTGAGGCTTAATGTCTCACAAACTTTTAAAAGATTCTTTTCTTATATAATAATAGTAATTCTGAAGTAAGGAGACTGAATTAGAAATCCTACCTCATAATGTTATAGTGGGCTAATTAAGTTGTTAATTGGTCTAAGTTATATTGTGGGCAATAGTGTAATTTTCTTAAATTCAACTCGCTAATTATAAATGGATGGTTCCAAAACACCTGAAGTACCTTCTCACTCACACAAACTCATTACAGTGAAAATGGTCTTGATGACTTTTAAAGCTTCACCATTCTCCCCACCGGCTTCTTGGATTAGTCACCATTTTCTCAAGTGAAGAAGAGACTTGTGGCAGCCGCTGCCACTGCTCCCGCTGGAATGGCAGAAACTCCAGCCAACCACATGTGGGGGCCTCCCTGGACTCTGCCTCACACATCATTAAGCAAATTGTCAGCTAAGTTTTAATTACAGCACTTTTATGACTGCTGGTGATGTAAGAAGCACAGTGGGCACACCTTGTTTTTTTTCCAAGCTCGGTTGTGTTTGTAGTGCTGGCAGTTAGGGCCAAAGCATTTTTCATCTTGCACAAACTGAGCTAATTTATGTGAGAACCCAGACCCTCTCAATGTTGTTTGTACTGCATCAATTTGCAGTGTCTAATGAGCCCTTTTTAAACGATGGAAAAATCCTCCTTGGTTGCATTACTGAATAGCCTTTTAAAGCCTGCCACGGAAAAACAAAGATGCTCAACCAGAAAAGAAACCAGGCTCACCTTCCCCTAATTTATTACCTAACCCAAAAGGATGATGCTCAGGCATCATAATAGCTCAAATGGGCTCCTAAAGACCGATCCTCTCTGTTTTTTCCTATTTTGAGTGGAGAGAATTCCCATTAACCAATCTGACAGGGAATGCTCAAGGTCTGTTGTTTATCTTCTGGTTAATAAAGATTTTATGTATCCAGTGAATTATGCAAACCAACCCTCTGGAATATTGTGTGTGATGCTTGTTGAAATGCATAACCAAATAAGATATCTTCAGTGACTTTATGAAACTTTGAGTTCAGAGAGGCCAAGGGCAAATTCTCTAGTCACTGCTGCCCTAATGGTTTGCAATGAAGGAATCAACCATTTCTAAGGATAGAGAGAGGCCAGCTTATCACAGGCCAATAAAACCTGTAGAAATGAAATGTGACTCAAGGAACTAGGAATCAAGCCATGGTGTGGTAGGAATGGGAGACGAAGCTGTAGCCATAATTGTGTGTGCTAGACACTATGTTAAGGGGTTCATACCTGTGTTTAAGGATTTCCTCAACTTTGCTATTGAGGCCAAAATTAGACATGCACTCTAAGTTTATACCAAATGTTGGTTTCCATGGCACTCTCTGGCTTTTAAAAATTAATTTGTTACCTCTACACCTCTCTAAAGAGACTTCCAAGACCTTGCTCAAAATAAAAGCAGTGCAAATTTTCCATGAGCTAAAACTAGATAAAGGAATATATTACCCTGGCTTATGTTATTGACTCTTATGATAAACAATGTTACCCAAGAAAATTCAACATTATTTCAGTTATCTCAATGGGTCAATTACTGGAAAGATCTTTTTGAACCTCTTCTCTTTCCCCATCACTCACACAGTGTAATACACGGAGGCTATTCAAAATGGACTGGCAGAATTGAATACAACTTCACCAGCTTCATCCTTTTACATGGGAAGAGAAATTAACTCCATTGGAAATGGGTTTTCTTGGGTAACATTATTTATCATGTTTCTAACCAAGACAGATTTTTTTTCTCATTAACACTGGAGTTCAATGTAGACTAAAACATCCCTGAGCTGAGGGGTATATTCTTAAGTCAACTTTCAAAATGTTTTAACTTCCCTTGTAAGTCTCATATTAGCAACTCAAAATGCCACATTTTCATTACAAGGCCGTGATTTGCATGCAGAGGACCAAGTGAGACATGGCTCCTAACAGCTCTAGGCCACATACTGACTCCAGAGGCTCGCTTCCACACAGGAAGTAAACATCACCAACCTGCAGCCGCTGACAAAGACGCTCCTCCAGGTCAGTGCTAGAAGTGCCTGCGAAACTAAAGTTCTTCCTCATTTCAAAAACTCCTTGTAAAACAGCAGAAAAGAGGACAAAAAAAGGTCATTTAGAGAATTGTGAAACTGGAAAAACCACCATTGATGCAATGTACCTTCTAAACTAAACACAAAATGCACAGCATTGAAAGTATTTTAATTATTTTTTTAAAATACACAACCTGTTGGCTTGCCCCAGCATTCTGAAAAAAGTTCTAACATTAATACTTTTTCTAGGAAATAAACTTACTTACGAAGAGGATTGATCTGAGTCATCTTCAGCAACTCCCCCTACACCCAATCTGATGACAGGGGGAAACTTCTAGAACCTTCTACTGCTATAGAATTCTGTAGCAGTAAACCTTTAAACAAGAATCCGGAAAGGGAAATAAGCAAAATGGCTCCTAATGTGGCAAGAAAGTAGCATTTCTCCTTCAACACAAAGTTTTTTCTCTAATTGTTCTCATCTTCTCATGAATACTTTATTCAGCTCAATTTTATGGGGATGACATTTGTTTTTATCTCTCTTTTTTTCATCTTTATTATTGAAAGTATTACATATGGCCCCTTCCCGCCCCCCCCCCCCCCATTGACCCCATCTTTATGTTGAGTTTTCATACTATATAGGCCAAGACTAAAACCTAGAGGTGCTGGGATTGAGTCACAGAGCAAGAGAATTGCTGACGAAAGTCTCATGTGTAAGATGGATCCTGAGCATTTTCCAGCCTGGACTTGCCAAATTCAAGGGGTAAACTTCAGATAAACATCTGAGCTCTCAGGTGTTTAACTGAACCAAACCTCCCAGCCTTTTTGAGGTTTGCCGATGACTGGTAATTATATTGTCATTTAACAAACGTATCTGCATTAAACCCGAGATGTTGCATTAATGGTTAAGTTCACATCCATTAAAAACATCATGCAGCTATGGAGCACACAGAGGTCTCCATGATGTGTGGACGGGAATGGAAACTAATGTAGGTTTGAGGCCATAAATCAATGTCTAAATACTACCTGTCAGGTTTGGAAGTTATGCTAATGCAGGAAGTTTTACTTCTTTCCAGTGCATAAAGGTTAAAAGAGGAGGGCCAAATATATAACTTAAATGGAAACATTGAGGAAAACCCCCAAAGAACAAGATCATCAACATACATAACTTGAAGAAAGTGGTTATATCTAAGTCAGAATTTTAATCATTTTACTGCAAAATTCTTGGGTTTCCAGAGGAGGCAATAGAAGGACTGCGTATTCATTCCTAGAATCTAGAACCCTTTCTTCGAAGTGCTTTTCATTTTGAGTAATGAGTATATGGGAGTAGAAAGTAATTTGTCAACGTTCTTGCTCATAAACTTAGGAAGTGAATATTTAACCCTTAACTGCTTCCTATGTGATCATGCTATTAAGAAAACTTAATATACAAGGTCTCTTTAAATTTCTTATGTGTGTATAATAATTTTCCCCCAGGATTATATGATGGCAATTGGCTATATGCTAAAAGTTAAAGTAAGAATTTTTAATGGATGTAAAATAAATTTAAAGTTAACATGAATAATGTATTAGTGATAAACGTCACATCAGAAAACTTCCAATTTTTTTAAAGAGAAAGACACTGTAAATAGTTGATGCTTCCTTATAAGATATCAGAGCTCAGTACCAAAAAGAAAAAAAAAAACACTAAATGCATAAAATGGAATCTGAAATATTCAAAAATTCATTTGCAAACTGTTTAGACCCTTTAATCCAAAAATGAGCCTTGGTTTGCAGGATCCAAGACACCAGAGTCCGAGCAGAAGAGTGACTCTGAAATGTCATGAATAACAAACATAGCCAAAGTAAGATTAGAATTCAAGTCCCAAGTCAAAAATTTTAAAAGAGCCATGCCAAGAAAGCGCATACAGAACTCAGGGGCCACTGGACACACAAGTTCTCTGACAGTTTTCAGAAGAGCTGACAATAGCGTCAGTGTTAAGACCTGCTACAGGAGATAAGGGCCAGGTCCAACTCTAGGAAGGACCCAAGAATTACTTCTACCCAGTCAGCCTGGCATCCACCACCTGACATCCAGGTCTCATCATCCCATCTCTGACCTCATCTCTAAAGTAGAAGGCGAGAAGGAGGAATGCCAATTCCTTAATGGTCTCTGAAAGTTCGGGGTTTGTCTTTACAAAAGTTAGTGCATCTGTGTGTGTGCCAAAACCTCTATGATCTTGGCTTCTTCCTGAAAACAAGTTCTGGTCATGCTCTTCCCTTTCAAATCCTTATGAGGAAGATTGATCCCTACGGCCCACCAGATCAAGTCCAGGTCATCTGTGACCTAATTCCAGCCTCAGGCTTCTGCAGGACACATACATATTCTACTTTCTAGCCAAACCAGCATGCTTGCTCTACGCACCCTGCTCCCTGGTGTCTGTGTCCCATGCCACTGCACATGCGATTCCCTCTATCTCCAACGTCCTTGCCACCTCCCTTCACATCCCTACACCTTCATATCCAAATCCTACCTGCACCTGAGGCTTGCTCAGATAACGTTTCTCAGATAAAGCCTTCCCAGATTCTATTTCTCCATCTAAACGCCGTTCCACAGGCCATATTTTCTAAGAATACAATCAGCTGATTTGCCCCAGCATACTGGTGAAAGTTTAAACATCGACTGCAGCCAGGAAAACATTCGTCTTCAAAACACATTAACCTGAGTCATCATCCTCATTTCTCCACATAGTCTTCTCCAATAGAGAAACTCTTTCTATATGGCCCTTTACAGCTCATCTTCATATCCTTCTCTGGGTTATTTGCAACTAAATGGTTGCCACCACATTTTAAACAGTGTCTGAATTTTAGTGCCATTTTATAGTTTTTAATTTGGGGGTGCCAAAACAGTGGGAAGGAGGTGTTCCATGCGATGACCTTTAGCTTGATTTCAAGAGTGACATTGGGCAGATGATCTGCTTGATCAGGTTTGTACAGTGCTGACTTTGTGGATACTTACAAGCCTGGGGGCGGCCAGGGAGGGAGGTGCGGTAGATTTTGAGAACACCCATGTCTTCAGAAACAGATCCCCAGTGGCTCCATTGCGGGCATTAGTAGCCTGACACCCCAGTATGCTTGACAATAAAAACTATTGTGATACCAGTCAGCAGGGGGTGGAGGAAATTTGAAAATCTGTCTAGAAATGCAGGAAGCAATGTAATCAAACCTCCAAATACTCCAAACAGTGTTTTGTTTTGTTTTGTTTTTAAGTAGGAACAGTTGGGCTGATTCCAGTAATACTACATAAAACTGATATTTAAAGCAGAAAATGAAATCTGATTCAGCTCAGGCAGATCACCTTGTGTACCTAGCTAGGATAAAATGTGTAAATGAATTTTAAATATACATCAAAAACAGACATAGTTATAAGGAGGAGTGGTAATATGTTAGCTTGCAAATTGCTTCAGACTATTTTTATTCCCTGCATCTAAGCATACTTGTTTGAGCAGTTAGGTCTGGTTGTTGGTTTGAGTAGAATTTTATTGTTCTTGCTATTATTATTGTTGTAGCTTTCCAATCCAAGTATCGTATTTACACTATGAAATAAGCCAGAATTTGCTAGAATATCTTGATCCTGTTTCTTTAAAGGGATACATATTTACAGATATTAAAATCACTGACTTCCTTTTCATTGGATCTATGAACCTGTTAAAATATCTATTCTACTTTTTTTAAAAAAGGCCCTAGCCAATGTGCTCAATGGTTAGAGTATTAGCCCACTCACCAAAGGGTCTCAGGTTCAATTCCTAGTCAAGGGCTCATACCTGGGTTTCAGATTCAATGCCTGGCACCAGTTGGGGAGCATGCAGGAGGCAACCAATTGATGTATCCCTTTCACATTGATGTTTCTCTCTTTCTGTCTCTTTCTCTCTCTCTCACTCTCTCTCTCTCTTTCCTTATCTCTCCTTCCTTTCCACTGACTCTAAAAATCAATGAAAAAAATATCTTCAGGTGAGGATTAACAAAAAGAAAAAAAAAAGGAAGGTAAAGTTTTTCAAGAGTACACTCAAAAGAGAAAGTAACCATTACTCAGTGACCTAATCAATTAGACAGTACAGAAAAGGTTGGGTAGCTCAGGGTTGGGGTACGCTTTAGGTGCTTTCTAGGCTTGAGATAAGAAAAGCTATGGCCAGGAAAGACAATTGCTCAACAACATAAAAGGTCTTGATCTTTTTTTGACTTATGAGAAATGTGTCAATACTAAAAAATATCAAGAAAAAAAAGAAGAAAAATGGCCCATAGCGTTAGAGAATAATGTTTTACTCACAGGTAAACTGAGAATATCTTTAGTCTGAAGAGGGGATAATTAAGGCATGTAATAGGACCTCTACATTTTTTTTTCATGGAGTCAATGTATATGAAATGACACTGAATAAGCTCAGTGGTGATTATCATGAAAAAGGGAAGTGGAACATAAAGAATGATGAACACTGCTCCACATTTGGGAGGGAAGGAAATAAAAGGAAATGAGCATAGATTTCAGCAGGAAGAAAACAAGCCAAGTGAAGAAGAGGAAGTAATTATAGAAGAATTATTAGGTCCTAAAATAGCTTACTGAAGAAACTTGAAATATTCTTCTCTGGGAGTCTTCAAACAATATTTCCTAGAGCTATAGTATTCATGGACTAGATAAACTTTTGCTCTTCAGCCTCAAAAATATTTTTTTAATTGATGAGGAAACTGATATGGAAAAGACTAGAAACATCAGCATAGATTATTAAAAAAGAAAATCAACAAAGTAGGAGTCAGAAATCTGGGCTTTTATCTTGGTTTTGACTCTAACCATTTACATGACGTAGGAAGACCCTAATGTCTTGAGTAGTAATATCTATATCTATAAAATGGTTGCCTTTAACAGAGATATTATGAAACTAACTAGTGCTATAAAAAAAAGTATAAAATTGCTAGTGCTAGTGGAACATTAATTATCAACATCACCAAAATGTAGTTGTCTAACTTCTGTTTCTAGGAGTACAGGAAACCAGATATTCTGAAAGTTCCTCCTACTATATAACACCTAATTTATGGGTAAATTATAAGAAACATATAATCTTTATAATCTATTGTTGGGCTTGAATGGAGGTAAAAGAAGTCTCAAAATCCAACAAACAGTCCTGGCCAGTGTGGCTCAGTTAGTCGGTCCTTGTCCCATGCAGCGAAAGGTCACTGGCTCCATTCCCAGTCAGGGCACATACCCAGGCTGCAGGTTCAATCCCTGGTCGAGGTGTATGTGGGAGGCAGCCGGTCAATGTTTCTCTTTCACATCAATTGTTTCTCTCTCTCTCTTTCTTCCTCTCCCTTCCTCTCTCTCTAAAACCAATAAAAATATTTAAAAATAAACAAATAAGTAACAAAAACAAATCATGATCTGAAATAAAAAATGGGAATAGAAAGAAATGTTGCCCTGAAAACAAATTTTCATGCCAATTTTAAGAATTGACTAATAAGCCTTAGGCCCTTTACAGGGTAGGGGAGCTTAAGCTAAGATTCCATGTTTCTTTGAGGATGTAAATATAGCTAAAGTAGTCTTGACAAAAGTGAACATAAATTCTCTATGAAGCAAAGCATTTCCAATTAAGCTTTGGGATTTTCTTTGATAGAAGCAAGTAAATATGAGCTCAGCTAGAATTTTGTACCCAGCAGAACTATCTTGCAAGGATAAAATCAAAATAAAAGTATTTTAAATAAACAAGAACTAGAGGGTTTGCCAGCAAAAACTCTCACAAAGTGATGTCTTTTAAACATCTTAGACTACAAAACAAAATTCCCACATGCCTATAACTAAAGCAAAAATTCACAAAGTAATACTTAACCTTATTATGTGAGTATTGTACCTTCTGATTTTTATATTCTATTTCAATTTTTTAAGTGAATAAGAAAAACAAGCAATCCAAAAAAGTAAAAATAGAGGGGAAAAAGAGAAGAAAAGAGATGTAAATAGAAAGCACAAAGTAAGATGGTAGAAATATGATTTTCCAAATGTGACTAAAGAAGAAATAAGAAGCTAGAATTATCTATTGAAGAAGCAGAATCAGTCACTTGAAAGAGTCCCATATGGCAAAGCAAAGCAAAACAAAAACTACCAGGTCAGATAAGTGTGTAGGTGAGTTCTAACAAATTTTCAACAAACATGTCTTATTTAAATTCTTCATAAAAGAGAAAATGAGTGATTGGCTACATCTCACAATTCCATGAGGCTAATATATCATTGAAAAATAAAAACAAGATGAGAATAATATGACAAAGGCAATTTTAGAATAATCAATACTAAAACCCCACACCAGCACATGCCAAGAAAAAAAACTATGAGGTAAGAATTGCAAAGCATGAAGCTAAACTTTCCTTTAGTTTAGTTTTCATATGACTGTCAATATGGGGGAAAAATAGATTGTAATTAATTTTAAAAATTAATAATATGGCTGAATATAAGATCAATCTGTAAAAATCAATAGCTTTTCTACTCACAGGTAATATTATATTTAAAACCTCACATCCAGGAATAAATACAAAAATCAACTACAAGACATTTATAGAAAAACAATTAAACTTTATTGAAATATATTAAAGAAGACCTAAAAAATATAGGTCCATAGATAGGAATATCATCAAGAAATTAATTTTTTCTAAATTGATCATCTGGCTCAATGTAATTTTACACAAAATTCAAACATTTTTTATGGAATTTGTTTCTGAAATGTACAAGAAAAAGCAAAGAAATGAGGATACCCAAGACATCAGTAAAGAACAAAAAATAAGGGAAGGCACTTTCATATCATATACCAAGATGTTTTACAAAATAACAGTAATTAAGAAATAGTGATAATGGTATGGATTTAGACATATCTATATATATAAAAGGCTAATGTGCTAAGTGTCCTACCATCTGGGTAATGACATCACGTAGCAATGCCCAGCTTCCTCTCCCTACCACTAGCCTCCTTGCAGTTCCTTCAGCCCAGGAACATGATTTGTTTTATAGCCAGGTGGAAACATTTTACACTGCAACCAAATGTCTGTGAAGCATTTTCCCTGCCTCATCTCATTTGATACTCACAGAAGTCCTGGAGTAGGTAGATAGGAGACTCTGTGGAATCCTATTTTCTTTTCATTAGCCAGAAAACGGAGATTTAGAAAGCTTAGAAACTTGACCCAACTGAAAAGAAATAAGAAATGGTGGGCCTTGAAAATGACTTCAGGTTTTCTCAATGTGCAGAATATAGTCAAACACTGCTGCAGTTAAATATTTTACCCTTTGTTCTCCCTGCCTGATCTATAATAATAATAATGTGCTTCATGTTGATATTTACTGCTGTGTTGCTGACTACTACCTGAAAGAGAAGTTGGGGTGCTTCACTGGGCTAGAAAAAGTTTAGCTAAATAAGAAAGGAGGTCTAATTAAGCAAATTTATTCTATACTAGAGACCCAATGCACAAAATTCGTGGCCAGCCATCGAAGCATGAGCATCTGGCATGGAATGGCAGGTCCCAGCTGAACTTTGGGCCCTGGGCAGCATCCGGACCCCTGGACCCTCGCATGCCCCCCTCTGCCTGAGTCACAGTCCCAAGTCCCCATGCAGAGATGTGGTGAGTGCACCCGGATGCCGCAGGCCAGGTCACAGCATGGGCCTCTGGGCCACCCAGCAGTGCCGCAGGGAAGCCAGGAGGGCAGCACACTCTCTCCCGGTGACCTCTTAGATCAGCTCCTGCACAAACCCACAGGGAGCCTGACCTGGCCCTGTGGTTCCGGCAGCTGCAGCCCGGCCAACCCAGAAAAGGCCATGCGTGTGTGGGGCGGGCTCCTCACAGGCATCTGGCACCTAAGCATGGGGGCTACCCCAGCATGCGAGCCCTGGTGTCCCAGGGTAGGGTAGCAGGAGGAGTGAGCAAGCAGCAGACACCCTTCATTTCACTGCACCTCCATCCCCATCACCTCTGCCCCCAGGTAGCTGGCGAGAGGTCGCAGTCCCCCACTGGGGCTCCACGGGAGATTGGTCACCGCCACTTACCTCCAGATCCCCGTCCCAACCCAGGGCCCAGTGCCAATCAGGTGATCATGGCCTGCTGGTCACTGGTTGCCATCTGCAGGGTGATTGGTGGAGCAATCAGGCCCCCACTCGCACCCTCCTTGGTCTGGCACTGCCTACTCACCTGCTCCATCATCCTGCTGTGGTCCTGCTCTTATCAGGGACCATCAGAGCTGGCAGCGCCTCCACTGCCGCCTGCTGCCAGCGCTCCTGGTGGTCAGCACATGTCATAGCGAGCGGTTAAACTCCCATTTGAACTCCCGGTCAAACAATTTGCATATTAGGCTTTTATTATATAGGATATATAAAAGGCTAAGTTGACTCGTCCGTGCGAGATATATATAAAACTCTCGCTGGCACCCATCGCATGTGTATGTTTTGATCTGTTATTGTCGATCATGAATTTGGTTGACACTTCTATTATAGAGAAAGGGCGAATAGCGATGTTAAAATATTTCTTCTAAATAATTTCCTTTCTATGTGCACGAATTCGTTCACCAGGCCACTAGTTCATCAATAAAACACAATAGAGAGCTCAGTAACAAATGAATGCATATACAAAAATGTGTTGTATGAGTCAAGTGGCATTGCAGTTCCCTGGAGAAAAGCTTATAAATATAAAAGGATAATTTAATAAATGATATTGAGATAATTATGTATTCCCATATAAGATGTGAAAAATATCCCCTACCTCCCATTGGTTAATTAAAAACAAATTCTTGATAGATTACAAACTCAACTAAGAAAGGCAAAATTTTAATTATGTTATAAGAAAATATAGGAAAAATATCCTTGTGTTTCAGAATTGGGAAGGTTTTTTTTAACATGATACAAAAAACAAAACACCACTAACTACACAAAAAAATCATGTATTCTATTTTCAAAAGTGAAAAGATAAGCTACAAACCTAGAAAAACTGTTCTGCAAAATAGAGAATCAAGAGGTTTTTTTAATCCAGAGTATATAAAGAGCTCCAAACACCAAAAGAAAAGATGAACAACCTGTTAATGAAGTGACCAAAATATACTGGTATAAATAGGCCTAATAGAAAAAAGGTCAATTGACAATCTCATTCATAAGCAGGGTGATGCAAAGTTAGACCACAATGTTATTTTACATCTATCAGACTAGCAAGAATTAAGAAAATCATAGCAAATATGCAGTAATGTTATGAACCCATGTTCTAAGTGTTATATGTGTATTCACTCATTTAATTTTCATAGAACCCTTAAAAGTCCGTCATCATCCCAATCTCATAGAAAGAAGGGGAGCTGAAAAGGAGTTAAAGACCTCATCCAACACAAACAGCCCTCTGATGACAGAGTAGAGATGTGAATGCGGACCTCAGGTCCCAGAATCCACTCAACCACTCTTGTTGCACAAAGTGTTGGCTAGTCTGGGAGTTGGTGGGAAGTCTTACACCCCACCGGTGGGAATTCCTAGTGGTGTCACTGTGGAAAACAAGTTCCATTATCGTGTAAACTTGACCATCTGAATATCCTTAAATCCAGCAGTTCTATTCCTGGGTATGGATCCAAAAACAACTTTTAGTCACAGGTTTCTGGAGACATATAAAAGCTGTTCATACCGCCATGGTTTGTTATAGAAAAACTAGAAACTGGAAAAAATGTCAATCAACCAGAAAATGAGTAAATTGGGCATATTCATATTATAGAATACTTTACAGTGGTAAAAATGAGCCATCTATAGCTACATGCAAAAGCAGTGATGAGTTCTTAGATATATGAAGCTAAATGAAAAAAGAAAAAGAAAACAAAGTTCTGTAAAAGACTAAATTTAGCCCTGGCTGGTTGCTCAATGGTTAGGTCATCGGCTTGCAGACTGAAAGGTCTTGGGTTCAATTCCCCACCAAGGGCATATGCCTCATAATTGGGGTTCATGTGGGAGGCAAACAATCGATGTGTCTCTCTCACATCTCTCTCTCTCTCTCTCTCTCTCTCTCTCTCTCTCTCACCTCTCTCTCTCTCTCTCTCCCTCTCCTCCCTCCTCTCCACTCTCTCTAAAAAATCAATGGAAAAAATATGCTCAGGTGAGAATTTAAAAAAAAAAGTCTAAATTTAGCACAATATTTTTCTTACACTCAAACAAGCAAAATTTTTCTTTAGGTTAAATATATGTACCATTTTCTTAATTATTAACAAAGAAATAATAAACAAATGTTCAGAGTCATAATACTTTGGGGTCAGGAACACAAAGGTAGGCTTCAATTTCTAATATTCTGTTCCTAAGTTGAGTGAATGATTAGAGGATATTTGTTTTTATTTTTGTGCTTCATATGTATATTTAGGCTACTATACAGACAAATAACATAATCAATATTTGTTTAAATGTTTCAATGCCCATATGTTTATTAAATGATGCTAAATATTCTGTTCATAAAACACCCTAACAATACATCATTTGTAACTTTCAATCTTGCTCTGAATTGAATATCATGAATTAGTAATATAATAACTATATAAAAAGGTTTAAAAAAATGGTGACCAGAAGTTTCAAAATAGATTCACAATTTATCAATATGAGGGTTCTGATAAGCGATATGTTTAGAGGCACAGAATTTAAAATGTGGGATTTAATGCATAAAGACCCTTCCAGGGCATTTACACCAAACACATTTTGGAAGCATTTCTGCTGTAGAGACTAGTCACTAATCTGTTCTAAGTTACAGAACAATGTTTAATTGTTTTGAACTGTAAGCCAAATCACTTTACCATTTATCCTATCTAACTGTTCAGATTTGACCTATATTTGGGTTTAAAAACCATATAATGGCCGTTTTTCACTGGAGAGGAGAATTTGATTATTTCACTCACATCCACATCAGTCAATCAGGGTTGCTTGTTAAATAGCAGATAGGTTTCTGAACAGAATGGAAAATTTCAGGAGATAGAGAAATCATGGTTTGGATGAGAAACCACTGACTCAAGATAATTAACTCAAACTATGCGAGAATAAAGATATCACATTCCTAATACAGACCTCATGAAGCTGCTCCCAGACTGCAAGCTTAGTTAAATTGTACCTACAGATATTTGGTTCAAAAAAAAGAGTAAGATAAATTTAATTATGACCTGGAGCTTCTTGGAACGTGGGGAGTCTCCAATTGCCAATCAACTGCAGAGGTCCTCAAACTACGGCCCGCGGGCCACATGCAAATACAAATATTGTATTTGTTCCCCTTTTGTTTTTTTACTTCAAAATAAGATATGTGCAGTGTGCATAGGAATTTGTTCATAGTTTTTTTTAAAACTATAGTCCAGCCCTCCAACGGTCTGAGGGAAAGTGAACTGGCCCCCTGTTTAAAAAGTTTGAGGACCCCTGAACTAGAGTGATGCCCAGCGACAGCTTCCCTGTCTCCCCCCATCGCTGAGGCCAGAACTACTCACTCATGAAAACCTGCCAGTCAATCAGGGTGGAATTCACGTTCCTAATCCTCCCATGTGCTCTCCCATTTTTAGTGACTTAAACATGTTATTCCTTCTGCCTAGGCCATTCTCCACAACCCATTCCTGACCCCCCTCCTTTTGCAAGGCGAAAAGCCCTGCTCAAAGTTTAGATGTAAGCTTACACTGAACTTCCCCCCAAGGATTGTCACAGAAATCTCCTGTGGTGGCCTCTATGTGCACCATCAGATGGCCGCCTCAGGCCCGAACTATTTCCAGCTACTGACAGCACTATTGAAAATAGTACTCTCGACCTTCTCTTCTGGGCAACCTGCAGCCAATGATTAGCTGAGGCAAGAAAGTTCCACCCACCCCTTTTCCCAACTCCAAAGGGCCACCCAAAGTTCAGAGCTCACTGTAGGTTTGGCTGAGGCCTTTGTTGTGAAAACGTCACCACCTCTGCTGATCCTGTTTCCTTCCCTTCCCCACAGATGTTGATTCTGAAAGCACTCCACGTAAATTTCCTGCACAATAATATACATCTCAGAGTGCGCTCCTTGGGGGACTCCACCTCATTGTGTGCCTTTCCCAAGTCTGGGATAAGTACTCCTACAAGTGTGATTAGCTGCCTACACTCACACCATTGTGCCCTTATTGTAATTGCCAACTGATTCCTCTGCCTCCCTACGAAAACCAGAACAGGACTCCTGTCTCCTTCGCCTTGTATCTCCAATACCAAGAACATATTAAATGCTCAGAGACATAAAAGCATGGAACAGACTGAAGAATCTCAGAGGGAAGGCAGGGAGGGGTCGGGGGGAGCCGCGGGAAGACTAACCAAAGAACTTATATGCATAACCCATGGTCACAAACAATAGTATGGTAAAGGCCTTAGGAGGGGTGGCAGGTGTGGGGTGGAGGAGGTCAATGGGGGGACATCTGCAATACTTTCAACAATAAAGATAATTTTTTAAAAAGAGAAAAAAATACTTGTTTAAAAATGCATTCACTAGTAAAAGAATACAGAGAAGATAACATTTATGCTTAGAGAGGAATACTAGTTAGGGCAATGTTGTTGCTGTTAATAATGAAACCCAAATTACAGTGGCTTGTGCCAGAAAACTTTTCTGATGAATGACCAGAGTAAATATTTCAGTCATTGAAGGTAATACAGTTTCTGTTGCAACTACTCTACTGTTATAATGCAAAATCAGCCACAGACAACATGTAAACAAATGGGCACACCTGTATTCCAATAAAACTTTATTTACAAAAATGAGTGGAGTCCCAGGATTGTGCCCCACCCCCCATGCACACATACACACAATAGTTCATCAGTTCTTGTTCATGTAATTGTTAACATGAGTACCAATGGTTTGTGAGCATCGTTCCTCCTTCTGACACTTTAGAGGTTCATATTACTTCCGTTCTGTAGCTCCACGGTTCCCTAGGGTCTCAGAGTCCTCTCTTTCCATTTGTTGACAAAGAAAATAGACAAAGATGCTTCCTAAAATCTCTGACCTGAAAATTAAACATGTAGTTTTCACTCGTATCTCATTAGCAAGAAGAAATCTCATGGCCACAGTTGAATGCAAAGGGTCCCGGACATATAATCTGTGGCAAGGCAACAGCCCCACTGCAAATTATTGAGGGAAAGATGACTTTGTGATGGACAGCATGTCTTCCTACAGAGCAGGGATTTCTGCATTTTACTAAAATAGTCCTAAATAGATGTTTCTATTCTCTTTTTTCTCACTTTGTCCTAAAAATGCAAACAGTTTTCACAAACTATATTATTAATACATTTATGTATTATTTCATGGAGATTCAGTGCGGTGTCAAATATAGATAAACCCACACTGGTCTCAGGGAATACTGTCTGTCTAAATAAATCCAATAATCACGCAAATGTGGAACCACCACAGTGACAAGAGCAGTAGTAACAACTGCTTAGAATAGCTTAGACATTGCAAAGAGACCAATTAGGGACACATTGCAAATGTCTAAAATAGAGATGATGGGAAAATAAGGAGGCTATGGTGATGGAAAAAGAGTAGATGGATCCAAGAGCGATAAAACCAAAAAGGACATGATAATGTGTCCTGTATGAAAGAGTGAGGAAGAGAGAAGAATCAAGGGCAACTGATGTTGTACACTAAAAAGTAAGGTAGGGAGAGAAGCAGGTTTAGGCAAAAGAGAATCAGGTTTGGGGGAGAAGATCTGAGGTTCTGTTTGGGACATGTTGAGTTAGAAGTGCCTCTGAGCTATTCAGGTGGAAGTGACAGAAAAATGACCACTGGCTTTAGCAATATGGGCAGCGCTGGCAACTTTAAGGAAAGCTGACTCAGCGGAGCAATGAGGTTTGTTTGACAAGGGAGTAGGAGATAAAATAATATGGACATTGAGTGTAAATAATACTTTAAAGAAAATGAATGGAAGAGAAGGACAGAAATGATATAGATGGTTTCGCTGGAAAGATTTTGAATCTTGGGAGAAGTGAGTATAATTAAATGCCAACAGAAAGATCCTGTGTGTGAGAGAGAGATGCTGAATATACAGGAAGGAAAAAACAGGATCACCAATAACATACGTTTCCCAAGAAGGTGGAAGGGGATGGAGTACAAAGCAAAGATGGGGGGTTCATTTTACCTAAAAGATGGGCTGCCTCATGTATTGAACTAGGAGGGAAGGAAGGAAAAATAGGGGTAGGCAAAAGAAATTTTCATGTTTGGATACCAGGAAGATGGGAAGTTGCTATCTGATAGCTTCCATTTTACCTATGAAATAGCAGTCAAGGTCACTAGTAGAGACAGAAGGAGCAGAATGAGATGGGGCAGGGGGAGAAAGAATGAGCAGAGGTTTTGAGAGTGGCAAACATTTAAAATAGTCATCATAAAAAGTGAGAGAAAAACCTGACCCAGGAAACATATGGGATGGCAGAGCCTAGGACAGCCCATTTGGGTGACATTCATTTAGAGTGGTATCGATGGGACCCATTCTTTACTTCCCACTGCAACACTGGACAACAAGGTCTCCAGTGAGTAGCAAAGACAAAATTAGAATGTCTCATTACTAGGTTTCTAGTCCATAGATTTTACCCAAGCTACTTTCCTTATAAAAGGGGGATTGGAGGAGAATAACATATTTGGGGAAGTTATATACATCAATGATTTCATTCTCACAACTACCTTGTGTCGTGAATATTATATTTGTTTTACAAAAAAAAAGCCAGATGAGGTTCAGTAATTATTGCCTAAATTCAAAGGCAGAGCCTGCACTTTTTCCACTATGCCATGTTGCTTCTTTCAAAACAAAGTTGAACTGTGAGTGGATTTAATCTCACCTCCAATCCCAAAGAAATGTCAAACCAGCCATATCCAGAAGTTATCTAAACTTCCACCTTAATGGCGTGCTAGCAGGCATACTCCGCTTCAGACTAAGGAATTAATCAAACTTCATTGTCTCCCTTGACACTATCTACTTTTAAACAGAATCTTCGTCTATGAACTGAATTCTTTCCCAAATACTAGCCTGTTTCTCTCCAAGAGGCAAAACTTTCCATTGACTTTTTAAGGAGTTAATACAGAATTAATGGGTATGACATTTTAATAAGCTAAAACTTAATAAGGATGATGAATTGTCATCTTCCTCCCACTGCTACCTCTACCTCCATCTCTCCTTTCCAAATAAAGGGGAATGATAGGGTTTTAAGGACAATAGCGGAGACTATGTTGATATAGGTCAGTAACATTAAGAATCACTTGAACTCCCCATTCTTACAACCTAAGAATGACAATGGCCTCTATGGGATTCAGAAAAGATGGAGGACAGTCTCCAAATTTGTAATGATGATGTACCACCTTTTTTTAGCACTTTCTTAATTACAGAGAGGAATCTCAAATGCTCTCTAACACTGTCTGAGGGATGTCCTCATCAACATATTTTGATCTAGACACGTCTAGAGTTGGACAAAATTGCTACTTTTATAAAATGATAGAAAATATAAGATGGAGATACTTGTTTTAAATGATGGTGTTCGAGTACTGTCTAAAACATGCAGAGTTCAGGTTGAATTCTTCTCTCTAGAAATCAATCAGCTTGCCCTCTCCCTAAGTTTTTCTCCAGCAAACTTACCCATGAGCTCCAGTTGTTGAAATAAAGACCTTGTGATGCTGTGTCCTTGGTATTAGGTGCCAATCACCCAGCAGCTCTAATGAACGCCCGGCCGCACGACATCATAACAATGTTTAGACTTCAAAGGAACTTAGACATTGTCTCTCTGACCTAACACCCATGGTTCAGAGATGAGAAAACAGAGACTCAGAAAGAGCAAGTCGTCCAAAGCCACACAGCTAGTTAGAAGAAGTGGACGAGAACCCAGGCCAGAAACTGCTGTGTGCTGTGGAGGAGACGTGCTCTATGCAGAGGGGGCAGGTGAACAGGAAAGGCTTGAATAGTAATTTATGACTCTGAAAATGACTCTAAGGAAATTAAAGAGAAAACTTACAAATGGAAAGCACCAGTCAAAGTCAAGTCTCTCTTCCTGACATTAACACCCATAAAAAGCCAAGATATAAAAGTGCTGAATGTCAATGTGATTGTGGCAACGCAGGTGCTTAGGTTAAGGTGCATATTCCACTATTATTTGTGGAAAATGGTTTGAGAGGGAAAAACAAAATGCCTTTCTCTTTTGCTTTCACAAATGGAACTCATACATTTTTCTCTTCAAAGGAAGTATTTTTTTATTTTTTAATAGATTGCAAAGCTGGGACAGAAATACATGGCCCATATTGTGGGGTAATCAAGCTGAGTACCATTCACTCCTAAATATAGACCTGTTATGCATAATTTTTAATATATGTGCATATGATGTCAGGTGGCAATCTTTATAAACCCATAGAAGGCCTATTGAGATCATTGTTGAATGGCACTGAAAATATTATCAAGTGATAAAGTTGGATTTCTAGTTTATTTTTTCTTAGTGAGAGCCTAGGCCACGATCATTGCTTCCTCATGCCCCACTCTCTAACTTGTTGCGTTTTAATGTGTTCGTGATAAAATAGTCCTTTCCTTTTCCATTAAGAGAAAGCCCTCATAGAAGGATTTAAAGAAAGTTTTACTTTTAGAGGTCAACCCATGAAACTGTTTACCTCCCTGCAAATGGACCCATCAGCTTTGCCCAAAGGTCATTCAAATCCACTGAAAGTGAGCGTGCTTTGTTCAGAGAGCTAACAATAAAGATGTTAAACTACTTGTACCCAGAAGTGGGATTGCTGGACCTTACGGTAGTTCTATTTTTAATTTCTTGAGAGTAAAATGGTGGTTGCCAGGGGCTGGAAGAAAGGAAATTAAAAGTTGCTGTTCAATGAGTACAAAGTTTGAGTTATGCAAGATGAGAAAGTTGTAGAGCTCTGCTGTACAACATGGTGCTTATAGTGAATAATATTGTACTATGCACTTAAAATTTTGTTAAGAGAGTTGACCTCATGTTATGTGGGTTTTTTTCCACACACACAAAAAGTAAATTCCTTATATTGGTGATAAATGCAATAAATTCTTGTTTTGAGAAGTTGACTCAGGTTAGTTTGAAGGGTCCAGGAGGTAACACCCATTCAAGGAGAGGTTTGTTTAGTCCTATTTATTTAATGTCAAAGGCCATAGCTCTTGTGGTTCTCAATTGTTCTAGATGGTGCTCTAAGAAGTATACTTTTCTGACATGAGGTCACAGGTGGAAGTATTTCTATACGTGTTATCACTAAAAGTCAACATTGGGGCACACCTGCAGATATCAGAGTGTACAGGCCCAGTCTGTGAGAGACCAAAGCTGGATTCTCCCCACCATGCCTCTCCCATCACTGGAATGAAGTTACACTTGAGGTTGGTCTGTAGGCCGTAAATGCTCATTTCCAGAGCATTTATACCCACGATGAATAATGCCCTCCCATTTTCCTTTTTAAGATGAAAGATTAGTGACTTCATTTTGCCATTTCTCATACATGCCTAGGTACAAGTAATTCAGTGGCCAAGAAAGTCTTTCAAATTTCCCACTGATGTTTTCTTATTCAATATCATAAGAATAATTTTTCCCATGAGACTTAATAAAGCTCTCCTTATTTTGAAGAGGGGGGAAGGAAGACCATCAAACATTTTTTTTTCTGAAATAGCCCTTGGGGTGAGGGTGCGGGTGTGGGTGGCAGGGAGGAATAATTGGAAATACAGGAAGGAAGGAGAAAAAAGGGGACATGGGGAGAGGGAGGGAGTAAGGAAAGGTTAGGTAGATAATTCACAACTTACCTGCACAGAAGCTAATGAGTATGTTCCCAGGAAGTTGATGGTTGCCTATACTTTGGCATCAGAGTGTTTTAACACAGGAACCAGTCTGTATTTTCCTACTACATTTTTTACTACGAAGTGGCTTAATGCAGTAAAGCACAATCACACTCACATTCACTTTTTCTCTAAAACTCTCCAGTTCTGTGTAGAAAAGAAGGAAAGGGCAGGAGAGTCAGGTGTTACCAGAGAGGACTATTTTGTTAATGGGCCACAAGTCCAGGTTACTATGGCATGTGACAGAACCTCCTTGCATCTTCAATTGGGTATGTCTATTTTTTGTATTATTTTAATGATAAAAAGAAAAAGCGCTGGGAAGTATGCTTTAACTAGCACATGGAATAGTGATCTACTGCCCTCACCCAATTAAATATCTCTCAGCCTCCCCCCTGGTCAGTCACACAGGGCCTTCATCCCCAAATTCCCTTAGAATTGATTGACCTCTGTGCTACCAGGAGAAGAGGCTCCAGCCCTGGGGCAAGAGGCCTGGGCATGGCCCCCACTTTGCCAAGTGACATAAGCGGAGGTAATGTTCTCTACTTCAAAGGATTGAAGGAAGATTCAGTCTTCCTTGCTGAGGCCCAAGGAAAGTATATGAGTGTTTTCGGGAAACACTAATGATACAACCAAAAGCTAGACTACATCTGATTCGTGAAAGATGTGCACGGGGCCTACAGAAGAGACATCTAATAAGAACTGAATATCAGAAGATGGCCACCCTTTTCCATGATGATCTTATTTTTCAAGGCACATGAGGTGGTATAATATAATGTGTAGAATTTTGGAGTTTTAAGAGGCCTGTATTGGAATACAGCTATAAGAATAAATAAATATATCTCTACACACACACACACACACACACACACACGCACGCACGCAATATTGCCTAATTGGTAAGAGTGTGAGCTCCTGAGTCATACTGTCAAAATTTTAATCCAAGCTTTGCCACTTACTTCCTGTGCCTCAACCTCCTCATTTGTAAAATGTAGATAAGAATACCATCTACCTTGTATATATGTGTTAACATATATAAAATACTTTGAGAACAGTGTCTGCACATAATAAGCCAGATGAGGACAGGGATTTTTGCCTGGTTTTACACTACCGGGTAAACTTGGCATAGAACAGTGCCATAGTAAGAGCTCAATAAACACTGAAGATTCACTGGCAGGGCTAGCGAGCTCAGCTCTGTCCTTCCTTTGCAGCCTGAGTCTCAGCAACCATTTTTTATAAATTGGAGGAGTTTGGACTAGCGGGGTCTCTAAGGCCCTCTCAAGTTTTAAAAACCCAAGTAACTTTAACTATATTTACATAACTCTGCGAAAGTTCGAATTCATATACTTTCGAACTTTGCTGTCTTCTTTTTTACAAAAAGTGAAAACTCCCTACTGTGATCTTCCTCTTCATTCCTCCTCCCCCGGAGTGATATGCTGGGAACAGACACTCCCTCACAGAATGGGAGGGCTGAGTGCAGTGGGAGCAGTACTTGGCTGGGGAATCTTCTGAGCCAGGATCCAGGTGAGAGGAGGTGGCAAGGGAGGAGTCAACACAGCCCAGTCGGGGGAGGGGTGATGGGCTGCAGGAGCAGGCTAGAGCGCTCTTCTGCCCGCAGGTCCCTAGGTAGGGTGCTTTGCAATCTGCTTCTCCCGGGCGGGGCCGCGCGCACGCGCCGGGAAGGGATGGATCTGGAATCGCAGGGCCCCCGGCTGCTGCGGGGCACAGAGCCTGTGGCTTCCAGCAAACTCCAAGCCGGCTGCAGCAGGCAGAGGCTCAGGAGTGCAGAGCTCAGCATGTTTCTGCAACTGTTTTGACGATGCTTCTGCGTGTTCCCATCACTACCGAGATGCTACCGCTCTCCTCATGACCACAATCTATTAGCTCCAGTAGCTTTTGAGCGACTCAGCCTGGCCGCAGCTTCCTGCTTACCCTGCTCGCTGGGGCGCTGCCAGCCTCTGGGGGGAACCACGCGGTTAGGGGGCGATGCCACCCCCCCATCCTACCTCTACCACCAAGTGTCCTTACTCTTATGAGGTTTACCTTTTAAAAAGATCATCACATGCTTTGGTCAACAGTTTCTAACAGTGCATAACCTGCTTTCCTTGCAGAACTCCTAAGAAAATGCAGCTGCAGCCTGGTGAAAGCCAACAAGGGCATTGAAGTCCAGCTCCCAAGGTCCAACAAGGCTGTGCACTTGAACTTCAGAAAGGGAGGCTGAATCTTCTGCGAGCAATGAGATGTTTATAAGGCATGATTCTGCCCTCTGACTCGTTTTGTTTTGTTTGTGGTTCTTCGGTGAAGAATTTTAATTCTGTGGGGGGGGGGGTGTATGTGCGTGTGTCTCGCACATAAGCTGAAGTGGAAAAAGATCTGAAAGATAAATGTTTTATGTAGTGCTTTGGTACTCACTGGGATAATTTGCAAGAGAAAGCTTTTGAATGGAAATCGCCAGCTCCCCTGAAGAAAGGAGTGCCAGAAATGTTCTTGAAAAACAAATCCCCTGCTTTGCACTGGGGCGGCGGGCAGACAGGACAGAGGCCTTTCTGGATGAGGCGGGACAAGACTGAACGTTTGAGGGGCTGCCGCCTGACTTCCTCACCTGCTCGAGGGGCTGGCAGGGGGACATCCTAAGTCAGCACTTTTGTGTGTGTCAGTTGAAACTACAAAGGCAACCGAAAGGAGGTCTTACTCTCTCTTTTTGTTAGCTTCAGTTGGGAACAGCAGGTAGAAGCTGCACTTTGGTTTTACTTTTTCACCACGGGAGCTATAAATAGATGAGCCTGTGTGGCTTTCTGGCTAAGTTACCTCCACTTGCCTGTACCTCACAATCCAGGCGGCTCGAACTCCCACACGAGCAGGCAAGGTCACGGCCCCCGCACCTGCTTTTTCCACAACACGTGTGTGACGAGAAGAAATGGGGCATGTGAGTATGTTTTGTTGTTATTTTTGTTTTAGCCCTGAGTTCTAGATGTGTCCCACCCACACTGTCAACGCTGGAAGCAAGGCCTCCTCCGAAATGCCTCGAAGAGCTAGTATTTGGTGAAAGAAGAAAGCATTGCTCTTTGCTGTGTTCACTCTACATGTGCCCCAAAATACACCAACTTGTCATGTTATAAAACGATCATGAATAGTCTACCAACTGATTTTAGGGGATGTGTGGTGTTTGCCTACCAGACTGCGTTTTCTACAAACTGCCTTTATTTCCCACCCACCTCATTTAGAAAATTATTCTCACTCTTAATAGATGGCAGGCTGGGTATCGAGAGTCAGAGAAGTTGGTTTCCATTTCTAGATAAGCCATGAGCCCCTTGCGTGGGCATGAGGAGGCAACCAGAAAGCTCAGTGCCCCGCAGTAGAATGCAGTAATCGCCCCTATCTGGTTCTCGGGGCCTTGTGCATTTGGCCACCACACACCATGTGAGGTCCTGGGGGTTTTTACACATTAGAAGGAAGACAGATTTTTGGGCCATACTTTTTTTCCAATTTTTCCAAATGTGAGTGAAATAAATAAACAAAGAGGACTTGCTCTCACCAATACACACACACACACACACACACACACACACACACACACACTTTCCTTTGTCCTTATTTGTTTTCCTGGTTCCACCAAAACTGTCTAAAAATGAAGAAACAATTGCTCTGGCAATCTTATAATTCTCTACCCACCCTCCTGCTCCCTCCTAATACATCTCCAGTTTGATGAATATTTACTTGCTCAAAACTAAAGTATACAGGCTAATCTGCTCCATATTCTAATCATGAGATTCTGGAATCATCAGGCCAACTGATATTTTGGTCATTTATGTTGCACTTAATTCTTGATTATATGTTTTCTAAATCCGTTATCAAATTAGTACAATTGCACAAAGCCTGACACTAATACGGTTAAAATGGTTCACAGGTGTGAGTCCCTAAGAACCAGTTCTTGCCTCTTAAGACCCTGACCATAAGTGTCACTACCCCTGGCTCTTGCCTTAGATGGGTATATGATGATTGCCAAGGAAATACAGTGAGAGCAGAATCAGGGACCAGAAACCATCTTTCTCCCTCACTGGGTTGCTTTTTTGATAAATAAGACAATGTAAGTAATGTATTCAAGAAGTAGTAGCTTTAATTGTTCTAACTTCTTCAATTCTTCCGCCCTTCACTAGCCTGGCCAGAGACAATCAGACTCTCAAAGAAAACGATTTCATCCTTTTCTTTGCATAAATACTGATTGAATATATACTTAAAGATGTGGTCAAAGAAGCTCAAGTTTATAGGCAAAAACCCTTCCAAAGCTGGTTCTACTTTATTTAAGTTCAAAGACAATTATTGAGGCGACAGACTCCTACATAGAATCCTATAGAAGGAAATTAAGCTAGAAATAACTCTCCTGACGTCTAAATGGGTTTTTAGAGCAATCAAATTTGGGAACTTTACCTGACAACTGCCCTAGAAACGTGAAGATGTTGAAAAATTAGCAATTATTCTACAATCGTTCCCTTTTTCTCTCTCTTGCCTGGTTTGACCCATTATTTGACATTCCCTTAACACGTCCCCCATGCAGACGTCTTGACAATTAATTAACTAACCTTCACAAAACTCCTCTGAAGTAGATGGATGAAAAGCACTGCGGCTTTATCTCCACTTTTCAGGAAACTAAAAACAGAAAGGTTATGACTTACCCAAAAGTCACACAGCAAGCTGGCAGATGGGCTGGGATTGGTACCAATGAATTCTGTCTTGAGCCAAACCACTATAACTCTCATCCTAAGGCAATATTCCTGACTCACCACAAAATTCAATATAGTCTCCTAGACCAAGTTCAGCCTTCTGCTACTTCCTAAAGGGAGGAGCTTTGGACTGGGTTGGCCAGAAAGAAAATAGAATTTAATTCAATTTAATAGGCAGAGAAAAAGGATAAGGAAGATCGTCAATAAAGAATCTTTCGTTCATGCAGCCAAGTTGTCAAGCTGTCAAGTTAACCTGGCATTGCAGAGACAATGAATACAGAAATATACTTGACTAGGAAAATGTGAGGTTCCTGGTACTGTCAAAGGAAAACAAAGACTTCTATAAACAAAGGCCAAGGTGTCTGGGGGCCATTCAAGACAAGTTCACAGTCAGTTTCTAAGTTCAAGCTCTTGCAGTATTTTTGGCCACAGCTTACAGCATTGCAGAAGGCCTTGCTTAGGCCACCCAGTCATACGTTACTGTGTGTGATGATGTATGGCTTCCTGTGCTTTTGTACTTTGAATTCCAATCTCAGTCTCTTTCCACGTTATTCCTAAATTGTGTGAACTCTCTCATTCTTTACATGAAGCCAAAGTACAAAACTGTTCAAAAATGTCTTTCAGAAAAATATGGTCATCTAGGAAGTAATTGCTCTGGGGAAACAGATAATTGCTTCAGACAATCTAGAAAGATACCTGTTCAGTAAAAGAATATATTGTTCAATTTTGTGCAGTTTGTGAATATGCTTAGGCACGGGAAGGCAACGTCATTGGTCGACATTATACAATCTTCTAACATACAAATGTCCTCCCAAATGCAGAGCCAAGTATGAGAAAATAATCTGCCATCACAACACAAACAAAATGCAAAATCATCCCCGGATGATAACACATTATCTTGTCTGTTATTTGGAACTGTGCTTCAGGCAGCCTTTACACATTTGTAGGTGAATTCTTTATTTTTCTAAAGTAATTTACCACCTTCCTGCACATGCCCATGCAGTCATATTGCAATATGCATCTCTTTGGAGCTGAAAGATAAGACATAATTTTATTTTTAATGTAAGAACTGCTAAGAGGCCACAACAGTAAACAGAGAAGCCCAATGCACAAACAGGAAGAGAAAGGTTTTGTGTCAACCTCCACATGAAAAAGCAGGATCATTCCAAGTACCAGCTGCCTCCGCAAATCTAACATTGCTAAGTGTAGTTCAATCAAAGTAAGAGGACAGCACCTTAAAAATTAAAATCTTAAATGAGATGAAATGAATTTATCACAAAAGGTCCAATCAAAAAAATATTTAAGCTAACCTCCCCCGCCCCCAAATTACCATGATTGTTAAACTTCAGAGTTTTTCGAAAGGCTTAGTTAGGATATCAAAACAGTAGCAATTTCTCAGATCAAACACAGTAAGTTTCATATTCTTGGTTCAGTTTTCCTCAATCTGAGACCCTCTTGGAAAACGATGCAGATTTGTGATGAGAAAGTTGTAGACAACAGCCCCTCCAATGGAGCCTCGTTGGGCTTTGAAAACTTCAGTTTCACGGGCAACTAACTGCCTTAGTTGCCTCGATGGTCAAATGGGATGGAACCAAAAAGAATGAAGGGGGTTGGAGGGTTAGGGGACTGATTTTGGAAAGACTAAAAGCTAGTGGGGATATCTTATAAACAAGTCTGTGGTGGCCAGACCTGGGATGATACGAGCAGAGCTATCTATTGCTTTATATAAATTATTACAATGATAAACTAGATAACTTTATAGGATAACTGTGTTTTTTATAAGACACAGCATTCAAGGGACATCCTTTGGTGATATTGCCCTGAATCATTTCCTGTTTAGTTTATTTATTATGTAATCTTCTGATGAAGTGAGCGATTACATTTCCTATTATTTTTTCTGGCCTCCACCATATTTTTATTTAACACTATTACCATCTCTAATTGTAGTTTGGCACTACTACTCCAAACCTGCTGGCCAATTTACATTCTCTGTGTCTATCCAAACTATTTTAAAGGTGGGGAAATTCCATTGTAAATTCATTTGTTTGATTGCTTTGAAATTACACCTAAGCACAAAGCTGCTTTGATAGAGAAGGTATTGTCTATTTCCCCCCCTAATCACAATACCACTCCTTTTCAGCTCTGCACCTCAGGCTCCCTCCTGAATATGGAAAAATGGGGACATCTGAGCAGTGTCTGTTTCATCTGGCTTCTCTCCCTTCCCCTCTCCCTCATCTCTCCTCACTGAGGCATTGGGTTCTCATCTAGCAGTTTCTGATTCTCGTTTTTCAAGATTGGCACCAATAGGAAAAGAGCTTATGAACACCAGGCTAGATTCTTATCCTAGTGGGTCTCCTCCAATGGGGGTGGGGAGAGTAAAGTGAAACACAAAGGAGATAGGAGGAGACAGGAAGGTATGAACAGGTGAATCACTGAGCCATTGTTCAATCTTAAGGCATATTTAAGACCAGACAACAATAGCAATTAAATCAGACTTATAAGAAAGTAGGTTGCACACTCTATTACTTGGGAATGATTCTGGTACCCCTTGATGCTGCACTCACTGGTTTTCAGCAGTTAAGACCAATTCCAGCCACACACCGTTCTGTGTACCTGAAATGATCGTGGAAAATTGCCCTTAAGGCATCCTTGATACCAGTGATCCAGGCCTTCCCTGACTGGCCTTAGGAACTACACTGCTTTCCACTCCTTCCCCCTTATGCACCAAGAACCCCTAAGATTCTTCACCCCCATAAAGAAGATTCAGGTGGATTAACCATGTCCCCTTAGTTAGTCTAGGAACAGTGAGAGTCAGGTGGAAAGTGAATGAAAGTCAAGAAGTGGGTCAGGAAGAGAGGATCTGTTTTACCAGTTAAACCTAAAAATTATATATATATATAATTAAGACAGATGAAAATTATATCATTCTAATTTTTTCCAGCCTGAAATAGACCACTATTTTTGTGAGGTTATAGAAAGGTCACTGTTTTCAGTACACACTTCTATACCTCTTTCCTGGTTACATCAAAAAGGTGATATCATTTCCTAGAAGAGTTATATCTAGCAATGTTTACATGGTCATGATACCACTTTTGCAAGGCATATGCAATTAGAGGTTTTTCCCATCTAAGTTTGAAAGGGTTTGAAATGTCATCAAGCACACGTCAGGGGTTTTCTCAGGTAGTCTATGAATTTTTTTGACTTACTGTATTTATTTTTAATCAATTTGAGTGCTCTTCCAAAAGCCATAGAACATGTCAGAGCAATGGATCCCCTTCAGGGATGCAAGAGTTTTTAGGGCTGCTTCAGAGGGCAGAGCACCCAAGATGCTCTGCAAGGAGGGAGCGAAGTTAGTGCTTACATTTTAGGACACTCATCTAGTGGGAGATGAAGAATCTTTGCAGTTTCTCTCATTCAAGGATCTGTTACTCTTTTCATAAATGTTCATATATTGAAGTAATCAAATTCAAGCTGGAAACATAGGGTGTGTGTAAGAAGTAAGGTATTTTTGAGGACACATATGTAAAAAAGCTAATTTCAATGAAAGATTCAAGACTCTTACTCATCTTGAAAATAATACAATGTATTTCCTCAGAAGAGCTGTTTGACTTTTGCCTAAGCGTGATCAACACTGACTCATTCATTTTTCCTGTTCAAAGTATCAACCTCAAGGCAGTGAAAAAAGCAGGATCCTTTTGAGAACAGAAATGATGGAACAAAGTGAGTAAATCAAATAGGTTTCTTTTAGTAGGTGAAACAGTAGAGCCAATTGATTTTTCTGGGGTCTACCATCAAATTAATGGTGTTTCTTTTAGTGCCCATAAACCAATATCCTATATTTAACCACCCACATGCACATAACACACTTTCTGATTGCTTATCTGTCATCTGTTATCCTTACATCAGTACTTTTTGCACATATGGAACTCAAAACATTAATATGACATTCCCCATGGAGCCCTTCAACATTTTAAAAATTCAGCTGCTTAAGATTTAATTAGTATACAAACTCTGAAAATGACATTAATGATTTTTAAAATGACTCATGACAAAATAATATGCAAGAATTATTCTTATTTCTGATTTTGTGGTGACTGAAATGCCATACAACTTACCAAATAAAGTCTCTATTGGTTGTAAGAAAAGAATTCATAACTCATTTCCAGGAAGAGCTGTTATCAGGTAGACATCTAAGGATCGTTTTCTGTATTTTTCTACCTCTTAAGAGGTTAACATTTTAAAACTGAACAAGGACTCAAGGAAAGTTCTGCACATGTGTTCTGTATGCATATATTACACATCTTAATGTGTGTATATTATCACCTAGCACATTATTCAGCAGACATTATTCACTCCAAAACTATGTGCTTACATGAATATAAAGGCAGTATTAGCATACAGTGCCTATTTTCAGGTGGTTAATTTAATTATGGGTCAAAGAAATATCAGCACTCCTATTTATATTCCCCATATTAGCTTGCCCCCTAAAGCAATAAAACTCTTATAGAAACACTGAAACCAAATTAATCCCTCTGTCTGTCACATAATACTATTGTAGGGGGAGGAGAGTGGAAAAATTAGAAACAATGAAAGTTAGGATTAGGGTTATTGTTTGAACACCAACAAACTTTGCTATACAGATAAAAATATAACTAACCATAATATAACATTGGGGGGCGGGGAACAGCAACGAATACTAAATGACCTTCACACATGCTCTTGTTTTGGTCTGTCATCAAGTTCAGAGAGTAGATGTCTTCGAAGACAGTATTTTACTTTCTTCGTATCAGTTAGCCTTTATCTGCATGTCTGTGTGCTTTTAGGTTACACGACTTCTACTCTCCTTTATCTTAAAGCTCTGGTTTTATTGCTCTTATTGACCAAATGCCAAAAGGTAAATTTATCCCTATTAGAATTTGTGCCAAGAGCGTAAACATAACATTTACCAGCTCAAAATATTTTTTTTTTCTATTTAACAAATCAAGCTGAGAAACAATAGCTTGTCACCATTCTTCCATCCTGAGATCTCTTTCATATGCAGCACATTAGCAAACTTTCCCATCTAGATGTCTCCTTGGCAAAGATTGTAAATCATACCCTGTATCCCTCATGGCTAGACAGACTCATTGACTACATGGATGCTTTATGGCTTTAGAACTGGAGCAGGATCTGCAAAATGGCCCTTAACAAACTTATCACCAGGAACTGCTGGCCACGCGAGCTAGTACACCAACCAAAATGGGGATCTGTCTGTTTTTCTTTCTCTGGGGCATTTCGAGTTATTAGGCAATACAGCCTATTTCCTTCCTTCCACCCAAGCGGTATTGTGAGCAAACAATAAAAATCCAGCTCTCTATTCATGTTTGAATTTTGCCATTGTGTGTCCTTCTGTGTATTTTTCTGCCTGGCACCACCGAAGTGCAAGAGCTAATGTGTTTCTGGACACATTTCAGCTCTGGTTACCTGATGACATAAAAACACTGCGGTAGAGACGACATCCATTTGTAAGTCAATTGAAGGACATTTTGCTGTGCGTATTTTAGCAATTCTTCTTTATGTGGTGAAGCAAATCTCTCCCTATTCACATACTTAATTGTTCACTCCGAAAATATTTTGGCTCTCTTCTTCCCCGAAAGTTCAGTGCTCAGCTCCATGCCCTCGGCATTCTTCAAGCACAGCCCACACAGCTAATGTATGACGTCCTTCACTGCAGAAAGTCCATCAGGGAAAAAAAATACATGTATTTGTTGTAACTTTTAGACCTACAGAAAGGAGTTCAATAAATGGATTTAATGCTTGCTTACTCAAAATTTAAGAATCCATTAGGAAGTTCAGTTTTACTATGTCAGTGCGATACGTTTCAGACCGTAATCATACCCTTTCCAAATCCCATTTAAAGTAAACCATTTATTTTTTCTACTTTTCCCACAAGTGCCTTAATGTAGAATTTGGATACCTTTCAGAAGAGACCTGTGAGGTAATGCATTTGAGAGACATAACAATATTTATAAAGTTTGGAAAATCTTTTGCTTAAATGAATGGGGGAAATAACCTTCAGCTTTGGCAGAATGGATAATAATATTGATACTGAATTTGCTTGTTTCCTATTACTTTAATAACAGCTGTGGGGGTGGATTCTAATTATTATTATCCCTCGGTGGTTTATAAGGCAAGACTGGAATTTTAAGGGTTCAGGGAATATTATTATAGTGCTTAAAAAAAGTCAGATTGTTCTCATTTTTCCAATATTGCATTTTTCTTTAGTAATATAGAATAAATTTTAATAAAATAGACAAATGAAAAATGCCTAACATTTGTCTTTATTTTACAAATAACCTTTGCACCCATAAAAATAAAAAATAAACTTGATTAGACCTTCACATTCGCGTATTCTTATCTGTTGAAAAGTCAAAGGCAGGAGCCAGAAGTTTTCTTGTATCACAAACGGGCTTCCAATCTCAAATGAGAGCGAAGTGAGTTTTGGTCTCGGACTCATTCAGTCCCTGTGCTGCTGTCACTGAAGGTGGAAACTGCAATATGAACACCTGTCCATGAGGAACTAGACTTGAGATAACCAGCTCATTTCACACAGACCATTGTCCAGCCATCAGATGGCAATTACTTTTAGTCCCCATCAGCCTCGCCTGGATTCCAGCCAATGGGTTGTGGGTGGAAGGGTCTGTATCACATTTCCATTCATCTGAGCCATCCAGTCTCTTTCTTGCTTGTTTTCAATTACATTGACATGGTGGCTTTGGCACATAGTAAGTAAATAGCAACGTATTCAAAAAGAAAGGTCTGAAAGCCAATATCTGAAAGATACTCTTGAGGTTTCAATGAGTACAATGAAACTGGCACAGAAATTCTGGCATTCTGACCCAAAGACATAAAATACAATTAATTAAGTTAATTGTGGTGAATTTGTAGGATATTTCACGAAAGCCAAATGCAGCAGATGAAAGTCTAGAAAGCAGTGAAAATGTTACTGGATTTCCTATGAGGTAAATAATTAGTAAATTAACTGAAACATTTATTAGATCAGAAAGGAGAGGATTAGGAGTGTTGTTAGAAGATTTACTTTCATGCTTACTTTTTTAGACACCTACCTAGAGAGAAGAATGTCCCTGGACAATCCTGATATTCTAATTTTTTTTTCTTTTCTATACACATCCTCTCACTCTTCCCAACCCCTGCCATGAAATACTAACCTGCTAGCTTTGCATCCTCTTGCTACATAACAAAAGTGATCAAAATTAAAATAAACTACTTTCTTATTACATCATCATTGTGTTAAATTCATAATTTCCCAATCAGATCTTCTTCTCCTTGTTGTTAACTGTCTCTCCCATCCTTGAACGCAGCCCTTTGGAGCTTGCATCCCTTGTTGGTTAACCTTCACCCAACTCTCATCTTTTTTTCACTTTCTCCTCTTTCAACCCACAGCACATTTAAAAGACAAAATTTCAACATACCAAATGTACAATAAAGTTATTTTTTTATTTTTGCTTTGTCTGATCTCACCAAAAAGCATTTTTTTCTAGCATGGGAAGAATTATGTCCTGTGTTTAAAAAATCTTTTAAGAAAGTTCATTAAATATTTTGGCAAACATTTGTTAAAAACTAGTGTGCAGGTACTCTTCTGGGCACCAACCACGCAATGACATTTAGGACATCTTTGGTGCTCTCAATGCGACTGAAGCCCAAAAAACAAGAACAGATGTTGACAGTGAAAAATAAAGCATCTATAAATATCATGGGTGCTTTAATGGAATTCAAGACAAGATGAAAAAAAATAAACAGGATGGAGTAGTGATACAGAGGAAGGAGCAGTTAATCCTTTTAGGAGTATTAGAAAACGATTTCAAAATGGTGACACATGAAATGGATCTTGAGGGGTTGAGTAGGAATCACCAAACAAAGTGGAGGAATGAGGTAAGACACAGAGATATGAAATTGCATAGTGGATGGGTCCTGGTGGCCTTTGGGGTAAGAAAGAGGTCCTGGCGAAGATAAGCTGAAAGATACTGTGAAGGACCTGCCCGGGGTGCTGCACTAAGAAATCTCGGTTTCTTCCAGCAGTCAACAGAGAGTCATTAAAGTATTTTAAGTTGAGAAAAAAAAGTGATCAGATAGTTATTAGTAGATGACCTCACAGTGCTGGGTGGATGATATGACTGAGGTCATTGCAATGTTCCAGATAATAAATAATGAGAGTCTGAAATAAAGCTATAGCAAATGGAGCTGGAATGCGCTAAAGAGGAGAGGCAGTAAAGAAGTCGAATTTTGGACTTAGCCACTGATTAGAAGCCATCAAATAAAAGTCGTATGTATAAAAATAATGTGCTGTTTTTACGGTTTTATTTATATAAAACTAAATGGAAATGCCGCTAACAGTGGGGGTCAGGGTTACACCGTGGGAGGAATGTAGAATGAGGCAGCGTGCTTGAGTATGAAACCTGGCTCCTCTACCTCCTCGCTTAACTACTTTGCATAAATCACTTAGGTTCTTTGAGCCCCAGTTTTCTTATCTGCAGAATAGGGAAACAATGAAATATATTTTACAAAGTTACCTGGTACATCATGGGCATTCAGTAAATGTTATTCTGACTAAATCTCTTTGAGAAGAGAGCCCAAGGATACTGGCTTATAATTGCAAACCATGTGACTGGTAGGAAACAGTAGAAGCAACTGGTTGGCCAAGTTAAGAAGCAGCAGCTGAAGATGACACGACTATGTGGAGCTCATGCATCTTTCAGTCCATAAAAGAAAGAACCACAGTCTCTGTGCTCTTGGGTCATAACCACAAACCAAAGACAAGTCCTCACATGGGCACAGGGTGGAAACAACAGCTGGGAACTATGCACGGTTTTTCAGCCTCACCTGCATAAAAGAATGATATCTTCAAGCTTGAGCACTATGCTTAATAAAGATACTTTGTATGGATTATTACAAATTCTAATTTAATCAACTGTAGGTGGTTTTTAATGACATTTGTACTTTAAAAATAAAGGTCCTGTTTTTAAATATTTTTAAAAAATATATTTTAATTGATTTTAGAGAGAGAGGAAGGTAGAGGGATAGAGAAATAGAAACATTGATGAGAGAGAAACATTATTGATTGGCCGTCTCCTGCACGCCCCCAACTGGGGATTGAGCCTGCAACCCAGGCATGTGCCCTGACTGGGAATTGAACCAGTGACCTCTTGGTTCATGGGTCCACACTCAACCACTGAGCTACACCAGCCAGGCAGGTCCTATTTTAATCCAGGATGATCTTTGTGTACTAACACAAGAGAATGGTTTAGAGAAGATACTGCTTGCACAGTTTCACTTGTGTATTTGTACATAAAAAGCTTTCCTGATATATGTCAATTAAATGAATGTAAATTTATTAATCCATTATGGTGAAAATATAAAAGCATTAGTATGTTATGTATGTAATATGAACCAATTAATGGTTGATCTTCATAACACTATAGCTTATTCTCCAGCCTAGATAATTGATCAATCAAGAAATATTCATTGAATTCACTGTAAGCAAAAAGTTATATCATTGAGGATACAAGAAGTAGGAGATGTAATTACAGCCCACATGGAACCTTTAAATCTAAAATTAGAATAGCCACCCAAGAAGAGATGAATGATTATCTAAGACAAAGGTAGTATGTGATCAGTACCAAATAATGATGTTAGCCAAAAGTGCCATAGAAATTCAAGAGTGGTCAGAAAATTTTGACAAGTATTTAACATGGACTAGGAACAAGGATGAGCAACTTTTATATATTTAAGTAGAAGAAAAAATAATTATTTTTGTGACATCTACTATAATCTCACTCTATTCAAGACAACTATTTATTTTCAGGTAAGAAAGTAGAAATGTTAAGATGACATCATGGAAAGAGGAACTTTTCATCAAAAATAATAGTTAATATTTTGGAGTGCTTACTATGTGCTCGATAGGCACTGTGCAAAATGTTTTATCTGAATTGTTTTTGCTTAATCTTCATAACAAGGTCTGAGGTAGGTAGCAATAATATCTTTCAGAGATGAGGGAAACTGGGGTTTAGAGTTACAGAGCTAGCAAGTGGTGAGACCAGGCAAAACTTTTGATTACTTGATTCTCTCTTGCGCTAACAATATGAATTTACAGAGTTTAAGACACAATTTGAACCACAGAGTGTTCATTCACTCAGCAATTTATTGACCACATCTAATAATCAGATGTATGTGAGGTACAGGAGATATAAACACCTATAAACAAATCATCGAGCTTATAATCTAATGGCAAAGACAGAAAAATAAACAATTTTTTATAATATAGAGTGAGAAGTCACTAATACAAGATGCTGCAGGATTATTCCTTTCAAGTAGGAAGAAGTGTTAGAGGAGACTTTCAGAAGAAGCCACGCAATAATTAATTTTAAAGGAGAAAAGGGACTCACCAGCCATAAATATAAGAAAGATATTCTAAGAATAGGGAACCACATATACAAAGAAATAGAGTTGAGAGAGAGCTGATGTTATTCAGGGGAATACAACATCATTCAAATATGACTGAGCTTATTTAAGAACTCCAATTCAGCAACCAAAGACTAATCATACAAGCCACAGCTTATCTGGCTCTGACTTCTTAGCAAAGTTCTGTAATCAAGATAAAAAATTGTTAATGAGATATTTTACATTTTTATATTAAATCTGGTTTGTATTTTACACTTATAGTATGTTTTAGTTCAAGCTAGCCAGTTTTTTAAATCTTTATTGTTGAAATTATTACATATGTCCCTTTTTCCCCCACTGACCCCTTCTAGCCTGCCCCCTCCCCACCCCAGACCTTCCTCACCCTATTGTTTGGACTATAGGTTATGAATATTTGCATGAAAGTTCTTTGGTTGATCTTTTCCCACCCACCCACCCACCCTTCCCTACCTTCCCTCTGAGATTCCACACTGTTCCATGCTTCTATGTCTCTGGATCTATTTTGTTCATCAGTATATTTTGTTCATTAGATTCCACATATGAGTGAGATCATGTGATACTTGTCTTTCTCTGACTTACTTATTTTGCTTAGGACTCAATAGCCACAGGTTATTGGACAGCACAGATTGGATTAGTCATTTACTATATGTGTAGGTATGATTTCATGTCTTAGCTGCACAGTACATTGAAAGCTGCTTGAAAACTGAGTCACCAGCCTCCATATCTCCCAATACCCAGATAAGTGTTGAGCACATAGTAAATTATCAATAAATATTTATTCATTGCTTATTAGTTGGAACTCATATATAGGATATAAGCAGATACTTAAACTCTGGAGAATATATGTGTAAGACACTTGAGATTGATTATTCTTTCTGCACCAAGAAGAACATATTTGCTCCTGTCAAGTTGATGTTATGATATAATACAATATGATGGTTTTAAAAAATCAATCCAATTTTAGTCCCATTAGTTTTACTTAGTTAAATAAATCTTTATGATGATAATTCCACACAGTTTATTTGAGTTTGGGGCACTGCTTCTGCTGTGTTGTTATTGGTAAAGGTGGTGGTGGTACTGGTGGTACTGTGTATCCAGAAAATAAATTTCCAAATATGATGTCAAAACAAATCAAAAAGTGACAGAACTACAGGATAGTAGACAACTCCCAATAATTGTAAGAGATTCTAGCAAACCCTTTTTAGTAACTGACAGAAAAAGCAGACCAAAAATTAAATAAATAAATAAATAAATAAGCATATAGAAGATTTGAACATAATTTGTAAACTGCAAAAATATTATCCTTTCCAGCACATACAAAGTTTTTCAAAAACTGAACATATTCTGAATTATAACACAAATCTCAATGAATTTCAATAAACTGAAATTATGCAGAATATATATTGTGGCCATAATGTAATTAGGCTGGAAATCAGTGAGTAAAAATATATCCTTGCATATTAACTGGGAATGCACATTAATTGGAAATTCAGAAATATACTATCAAATAACTCATACTTAAAAAGAAATCACAATATAAATTAGAAAATACTATACATTGGGATAAAAACCAAAGTTTGTGTTTATACAAAATTTTCTAAATTTAAATAAATGTGTTAGAAAAAAGAAAAAGGCTGAAAACTTAAGAAATTAGAAGAATAAAGGCAAATGAAATCCAAAGACCATAGGATAAAATAATAAAGAAAATGGAAATAAGCATATAATAGAAAAAAATCAGCAAAACTGAAACTTTGTTCTATAAAAAGAATAATAAATTTAATAACATTTGGCAAAAGTGATCAAGAGAAAAAGAGAGAAATCTTGAAAATGTATCACGAACTTAAAAGGAAGGTCGTTACAGATTGCGCAGACCTTGAAAGGATAATAAGAGAATGATGTGAACAACTTTATGCCACTAAATTTGAAAATATGGGTGAAATAAATTCCTAGAAAAATACAACTTTTCCAAACTAACCAAACAGGAACAAAAAAAATGTGAATGGTCCTATTGCAGAAACATAATCTGTAATTTGATAAAATGCCAGGCCCAGAAAGCACCTTAAAAGAAAGAAATAATGTCAATTTACTTAAACTGCATAAAAATAGAAGAAACATTCCCAGACTCATTTTGTTAGCACAACACAATGGAACCAAAACCTAGCAAGGACATTATAAGAAGGAAAATCTACTCATGGCCAAGATATAAACATCTCAAACAGAATATCAGCAAGGAAAATTTAGAGCTATTTTGGGGAAAATAGTATATCACAATCAAATGGGGTTAATTTCAGAATACAAAATTGGTTTAACACTCAAAAAGTCAACCTTGTAATTCTTCATATTTACAGGGGGAGAAAATGTTTCATAAAAGCTAATATCTGTTCATAATTCAAAACTCTTATTAAAATAGAAAGAGGAAAAGTTTCTCAATCTTATAATTTCTATTAAAAAATAGCGTAAAGGGAAAACTAAAATCAGTGATTAGGAAATTAAACTTTTAAAGACACCATTTGTAATAGCACAAAAATATAAAATACCTAGGAATAGGGCCTGGCCAGGTAGCTCAGTTGGTTAGAGCACCATTCCCATACTCCAAGGTTGGGGGTTCAATCCCCAGTCAGGTCACCAGGTACAGGAAGCCATAGATGAATGCATAAATAAGTAGAAAAACAAATCAATGTTTCTCTCTTCTCTCTCTCTCTCTCTCTCTCTCTCTCTCTCTCTCTCACACACACACACACACACACACACATACACACACATTCATTGTACATATTATATGCCACCATTGAAAAAAACTTTTAAAGCTTTAAATAAATGGAAGAATATAACATGTTCAAGAAGTGGAAGACTCCGTGTAGTAACAATATTTCTCCTCAAGTTAATGAATCCATGGATTCTAAGTAATAACAATAAAAAGTCCCCACAGGATATTGTGTGACCTTAATAACATGATTTTAAAGTTTACTAGTATATGAAAATGCTGAAAAGATGAACATATTAAGGCATCCTTAAGTTCTGCATTTCTTTTTTCTAGTGCATTCATTGCTTTTCCATTCACTATGAAAACTTTCCTAGAATGCCACATAGATCAAAGAAGCTCTGCTTGATAAGAAAGAATCATCCAAACCAGTATCCCAAATTTAAATTTGGAGAACCCATAGGAAAAATAAACTCCAAGAAATTGACCCTCTGACCTATAATTTTCAAATGAGTGGCTCTCCAATGGAGGGCTTCTGCACCTGTTTCTCTGCTGTATTTGTGAAATGATTTATAGTCTACAAAAGCCACCGCCTCTAAAAAGCACTCTCCCTTATGTACCTGTTCTTGCATCTTCATATTCTGGAAATGTCAAGGCAGAGAGGCCTGATTCAAATGCTATCTACTAATATAATAGGCATTATGGGGACAGTACTCCCACCCCTAAGACAAAAAGGACACAAAAAAGGAAAACAAGAGAAGTCTGCACAATTGAAAGAGACACAACCCACTCTAGACCTTCACCACAGTCTGCTCCTGCCACCCACACCAGAAGAGAAAGAACTGGACTGACTACTTCATGCTTTACCTGTGGTTTCTGATAGCTGAGAGAAGAGCTATATCTAAACAAATCCAAACCTCACAGGAGAGATGATTTCTCCCTTGGCTATTCATATCATAAGTATTTGTTATATCTAACCATTTGCTTCTGGTTTGTTATTTGAGGCTTTCAGTCAGTTAATAATACTGGCACCCTCACTCTACAGGACAACAGGGTCAAAAGAGTTGACCCCAAGCCCTGTCCATTCTCATCTCCCCCCACATGGTCACTTGTAAGCTGCTAACCCAAGTCAGCTACTAGGAACCACGTGTCGAGAGGAATTTGGGTTAAGTTCTCATGGCAATTTGTGGCTGGGTGTGGGGACTCCTCCTCTGCTGCCCTCAAATGCCTTCTGCCTCTGCTTGGCGATGTAAGAACCAATAGGAGGGACTATGGATTTCTGGTAAAGAGAAAGGGTGGGACTGGTAATTACCAGCAGAGGTGATATTTTGGGAAATTCTAACTCAGTTCAGTATTGTTTTGAATTTGTAAATCTCTTGTAGATTGCCAAACTGAGCAATGCCTACAACATCACAAAAACCAATGCTTTGTTCCAACTATATGAAACCAGCAACTTAAGGGTGAATGATTTAAAGCATGCACTATTCATACAGCTCTTTGAAGAAGTCACATGGCTCAATTTGAAAGACTCCATAACAGTCATTCAAACATTTCCCTAGTGACAATAAAAGGATTTCAAAGGTAAGTAAGCTGCCTACTCCATAATTATGTCTAAGAAAGAGAGGTTTTTTCCCCCCTTCATTTACAATTATACAGATGAACTCAGCATTTCTGATTACTTATTGTAGTCATTTTAGTAGTTGTCCCCAAAATGAAAACAATTTATGGCCATACTTACTGTAGCCCAAAGTGAAAAATGTTTAACTATATTCCTTTAATTATATACATACAAAAGCCAAAAAGTTGCTCTTTGCATCATAATTGTTAATGGTTTTATCACCTTCATTGATTAATTTTTGTGGCTAATTACCAAACTACAATTTAGGCAATGTAGGCACATTTTAATGTTAATAAGGGAAGGATAAAATATATACGACTTGAAATGAAAAAAAAAAGTGTTTGAGGGTTGAGTGGTTAGCAACCACAGTTCACAATTTTTCTCCATCTACCCTGGTTTACAATTGCTATTCTCTGACAGAAGAAGGTAATAGGAAACATTTTTTCTTATAATGATATGGTATTTATGAAGCAAGTTTATTATCAAGGCCCTTGAAGCAATCATGCCTTTCCTTACCAAACTGCCAGATACCTCTTGGGTAGGTATTTGGCAACTACATTTTCAAGATGCAGGAAACTGTCCACTTATTTTTTGTTAAAGGAATAGGTCTAAATTCCGATGCTATGTAACTGGGGAGTTGGGTGGATAAGCAAGTAATGCTAGGAAATTTCATAATACATAGAAGTCAAAATCAAATCCTGGCCTCAGGAGAACAAAATAGAGCCCAAACCAACCATGGCTTGACATCTAAAGCCAAAGCAGAGAGGGCCTTAGTTTTAAAGATGTGTCCTGAAAGTCTCCTAAATTGGATGAAACTCCATTTTTTTTCTGCCTCAGAAGATTAAGTGTTGTGTCAGTTCCTATCAGAAAGTAGAATCTCTGCTTCCAAGAAGTCAGGTTTTTTTTCAGGCCTGCTGCCATTGCCTTGTCATTTGTCTAACCCTGAAAGCAAACTTTTCTCCAAGAATTATCTTATAAGGAGCCTGGTACTCCCATTAGTCTTTGCAGACTATTTCATTATTTTATTTAAGTCCTTTCTCCACTGACTAATCCAGTGTAGCCCCAACAGCACCATGAGAAACCTGCTAAACTCTTTATATATGACTTGAAATAAAAGAAGTAAAATTCCTTCTTTGGATTGAGGTATTGGGTAAATAAGAAGTTCAAATCCCTCTTTTGTGCACTTTACCTAAAATATCCATAAGTCTTATAACAAAATAGAATAAAATTAACTAATTACTAGTATTCAAGAGCTATTTGTCCATTTCTAGACTAATCTGACTCTTTGTGATTCTTTTGTTTGTTGATTACTTTTTTAGAAAATCTTTTACTTTGGTTATTTTATGAATCTTTTAGAAATGGACAAAAACTCTAATTTGGAAGTATTTGATTTTCACCCAAAATAGCTAATTCAGGAGTCTCCTAAACAACAACAGCTATAATTCGGGCATTAATAGGGTTACACTAACATGGCCAAATTCCACTGTGCTTCTCAAAGAAACTCCACCATATTGAGTGGTTAACATCACTAAATTTCATTAAGACAAGACCCATGACCATCGCATCCACTTCTGTGGCCTCAACAACTTACTCAGCTTTTCCCTTATATTACCCTAAGGACAAATTTTATGGTGGGCTCCTAATAATAATAATCAGGGGCTGGGGCTGCACAGTCAAAGGTAACACATCAATCAATCCAAAACTAAAGTTCTTTTCATTTGTCTTTAAAGAAATCTGTTTGACCTCTTCATTAGGAAAGAAGTATCTACTTATTTTTGAGTTGTTCAAAATAGTGACATCAAGTAATGAAGAGCATAAATATTCTTCAGTCATCAGCTTCTGTCTCATATTTGGTTAAACCATAATAAGATGCAACAAGCAGTGGTAGTCTACTCAAGATGCCCGAATTTCACTATAGATTTAGAGGGATCTCAGTCCTGCAGGAGTGGCCTCTTAAATTCTTTGGTGGTAGAGTAAGAATAATTCCATCTTAGGATGAGTGTGTGGCTCTGTGAACACATATCTCAAAAGAAAAAAATGACTGGAATAACTAACAAAGCATTTTTTGGTTGGACCAATAGTATTTTTTTCCTTTATGCTTTGAGTAAGCGTGTGTGTGCACACTTTCTCCCAGCAAGGGCTTATGACTCTCTTATTGCCATGTTACCAGTAGATCAGGCTGTTTCTCACTTGAGATGCTAACAAATGATGATGTTACATTATTTAATAAACAAACCGTAATACAACCATGTAAATCTCAAGAACGTGGCCAAACATCGTGGTGTTCCTCTGACACTTAACTGGGATTTTCTCCACAGCTGAATGCAAGGCACCTAAGCCAGCTCAGTGGCCTGTCGAGGCTGCTCTGCCCAGATGACATCATCACTTGGCTTTCCAAACACACCTCTTTGGCTCTGGCTCTTTTGGCTTCTTTCCATGTAAACAAGCCTTGATTAATGCTGCAGAAGGACTGTGAATCACGTATTCCACTCTCATATGGGAAGTCAGAATGTCAATTTTTCCTCGTTTCAAGCACAGAGCATTGGGATATTTAATGTGGCATCCCTAGCAACAACAAAAAAACCACCCTGGTGCCTAGCTGCCTGCATCACAACGCACTTTCTGTAAGAGCAGCTGATCCTTCGCCCCCTGGAAGACCTGCACCTCAACATGAAGCTGCATTCACAGCTCTGACCATTATGGCCAGATCACAAGCACATTACAAGTCTGTCATTTGATGCAGAGACAGGGGAAGAAAAAGATGTCCTTGCTGTGCCTCCAAGAGAATAAATAGGATTGTGTCCATGCAGTCATGTATATTCAGGACTGATCAGAGCCTGGGTGGGACCTTTGTACTCCTGAGGTACCTCTTAGCACCACTGCCTCCAGCTGGCAACCCCATTGAACATATCTGATTGCTAAATCAAGTATATCCAGGAGAGATGAAAGCCAAAACTCTCCCAGCCAAAAGAACGCCATAGATGTCAATCTTTATAACCGTTTAACAAATATGGTAGTTTCATTGTTGTAGATAGTCAAGACCCAAGTTGGGGGAATTAATGCTGGTGACTATCGAGAGCATTCTAGGGCCATGCTGGGTCTAATTGCAACAGGTGAAATGCTTTACTCCACCAGTCCTACATGATTAACTGAGGGTGTGGGTCAGTTATGCAGACTTGGTTGTGGGGTAACAAATAATCATGACACATGGATTGCTTCTCTATGATGACTAACAGCACAGCCTCTGAAAGTAGAACATGAAACGTGTTAAAATAATATATTGGAGCATATTGTTGTGTGTTTACCACAGTTTCCTCCCTGCTTTAAAAAACAGTAGGAGACTATAAATCATTGAGCCTTTCTTCTTCATTCTTTTTGAATTACATCAAAAAATATTTGAATATTGCAGGTATGTACCACACATTTCACGGAATTTTTCCTGAAAACCATATTGTTTTCCGTTTTGATAAGCCAGGAAAGGAAGTAGGGGGGTTGACTCTTAAGGTCAATTAAATCCAAACTACTGAAAGCAGTCCAAGGAAGAAAGTGAATTTCCATGTCAGCTCCAGAGTTAATGTCTTTCTAATGAGATCTACAAAAAGTCAGAGCTTCTATATGCAATGCTGAAAGGTAACAAACAAATCTTCAAAAGTTAGTAATTCACTTCAATTTTTCTAAAGGGCCTCAGGATGTTATAGTTCTCATCCAACAGTGTGTGCACGCGTGCGCACGCACATACACACAACACACACACACACACACACACACACACACACCACAGAGTCTAGGGATAAGTCATTCAGAGGGAGGATTTAATTGATCTGGTCAGACATCAACTTAGAGTTCACAGGCTTCTCAATAATTCATAAAACAAAGTTTGAAAACTAAGTCCTCAATCTTAGTGAGGTATAATTTGCTTAGAAGTACAGGTATAAAACAAGCAAAGATTATTGTGATCCACCACACATACTTGAGAAATGAAGTAGCAGCATGGAGTCCATGGTACTCTCTGGTATCCACAATCAAATCTCAGGATCAGTTGTGCTCCCTTGATATTTTCAGAAGCACTCATTGCCTGAGGTTCTGCCTACAGATACACAGGCTGCAAGATTCCTTCATCTTGCACAAGACCACGGAAATACCAATACCCCCATTGCAAAACATCTACTTTCGTTGCTTCACTGTAACACAACGAAGGTGATTTCACGGACGCCACCGAAGTATTTTCCCGCACCAAATTCCAAAATTAGAGACACCTCAAAATGTAGTATCTTTAAGACTTGATGTTGGTGAGTAGACTTTCTAAAGCTCTGAGCTAAATATTGGGGAGGATCTTTGGCTTTCATCTCCACTGGCAATTCTTAAGGAAATACTAATGTAAAGAAACAAAACTTGAAACTATAAATAATTAAGATATAGATTTGATGAGAACACAAAAAATGTTAATGTCACTCTAACCAGTTGTTATTAGGTATAAATATCAGCGGTGTCATTGTGTTACTTTAACACTATTATTTACAGACTTTGTTACAAGGAAATAAAGATGTCCACATTCTCTTTCAATATTTAGAGTCTCGGTTTTAATTAAAACCTCAAAAGGCCACAAGGGCCAAAGAATCATTTTTGTTTCCTCTAAAAGATGTTTTCTTTGGGAAGTAAAATTAAAGCAAATAAGAATACTTTCCTCGTTTTATTTGAATCATTTTGTCTTCTGCTTATTCAGTAAAGCCATGACATAATCTGGCTGGAGTTTTCCAGACTTCAGGAAGTGTAGGGGATTTAAGATACTTGTCTTCCCCACCTGTGAAATGGTTTATTAATAATTCCAACATCATATAGCATATCATCTCTCTGAGATTTGGTTAAGATGCTTGCAATACATTAATAAATAAATAATACTGGTTTTAACAGGACACAAATTTATTTCCTCTCACCTAAAAGTAAATCTGAAAATAGGCAGACCAAGGATGGTGCTCTGGCTCCACAATCGCCAGTATCCCAAGTTCCTTCTGTCTTGCTGCTCTCCTCATCTTTAACATTTGCCAAATGACCTAAATGGTCACCAGGAACCAGCCTTCACATCTGCATTCCAATCAGAAAAAAATGAACAAAGAGGAGAAAAGTCTTTCACACTTCCTGTCAGCTCTCATTAGCTAGAACTTAGACATATACACAAAGTTGCTAGGGAAGCTAAAACCGAGCCCCTTCTCTACTTCTGAGTTGCACCACCTTTTCTAAGCCCCCATCATCTGTAAAATGAGATAATAAGACATCCACTTTATAGGTTTGCTTCACTGTCTAAAGTAGGATAAGAACTCAATATTTATTGGTTACATTTATTATTATTGTCATTGATGATATTATTTCTATTAATCTAGAATGATACAAAAGGAAAGTTGCGTGATTGCTAAAGAAAAGCGCATCTCTTTAACTGTGACCATTTGACAATGGAGGACAGACTCAAATAAAGCCTAAGGACCTGGGGTTGCACAGTTGGAGCCTCCTGCCTCAGCAGAAGCATCGCATTAAGGGGAAAGGATAAATGGTTTGGACAGTTTTCTTAGGTAAAGGTCTCATGATTCATTTTGCATTGGGGGCAGGGGGGAGAAGGTCAAGGTTGCTATGACAAGCTCTTGTTCTACATCCAAACCTCTAAACCACTTGAATCTCTGGATTTCTAAATATAGCTTTGAGAAAACGAATCACACATTTTCGATACGGATGAATTACTTAGTTTCCGTATTAATCACATTGAGCTAGTTAACATTTAATTATACATCTTGACCACAGACAATACTGAAAACAACAGCAGACAAAACTGTTGTATTTTGCTCTGAAAACTGGGGGGGTAGGGAGTGGAATTTTTATCCAAAGACAGGGAATAAGAAAGGTCTATATTTATAGACAAACCTGTTCAATAACTTGATTTTTCGTAGACTGGTGTTCCTCCATATAAGGAAGTCAGTTGCTGCTCTCACAGCTGCTCAGATGGAATGGCTTTTGTAATGTTAAAAGTATGAGTCAGTAGTTTACCCACAATAGACACATTTTAAAACTAGCACACAGCTTCTAAGGAACAGTCAGGAATTCCATAGTCCAGTACCAAATTCTCAAGGTAGATCATATTTGTAAGTTTACAGCTAGCTAAATTATTTCAAGAACTTGAAATATACATTTAAATATTTGAACATTTAAGAGGCATTGGGAGTGTTTGCTACTGGGTCTCTTAGCCACCTTTCCCCTACTCACCCTCAAATGCCCACCAACCTCCTACCTCGGCAAATTTCTACTCATTAGTACTCACAGGGACGCTTAAAATGGTGTGCTGTTGATCATCACCAATGTCACAGATGGAACTACTGGAACCAGGAGCCTTAGAATGTGTAGAAGTGTGTGTGTGTGTGTGTGTGTGTGTGTGTGTGTGTAGATCCTTATAGTGGCAGTGACTCAGAGAGGCAAAGAAGGAAAACGGTGGCTTATCATCCTGTTCTAAAAACATCTAAATCTTCTGCACACATAATTAGCACACAAACTACCATCACCACTATTATCAGCAATTGAAGACCTTTGATCCCATCTCTAGAGATGCACATTGTCTATTTTTTTACTCATCTGCTCATTGTCAAGGTCAGGCACTAAGCTAGGGGATGGAGATGTTTATTCAGACATGGCTCCTGCCCTCCAGGTGCTTATATCCTGTTGGGAGACAGATATTAGATAGTAACCATGTTATCACACACGTATTACACAGAACAAAGCAGAGGAAGAGGTTGCTATGGAAACCTGAAAAGAAGGCTTTGACTGAGGAAGGCTGCTGCTGATTCCTCTGAGGATTTGATGTTCACCTGAAGGATAAGTAGGAGTAAATGAGGAATCAGGGCAGATGATTTCAAGCAGAAGATCACAGCAAGAATTCTGTGGCTAGAGCAAGATGCGAGAACAAGGAACAGAGAAAAGGGGGAATGTGACACAAGATGAAATTGGAGAGGCAGGTGCCGACCATACTTGTCTGATTGTCACATCACACTGAAAATCTTAAGCAAAGTTGATCAGAGTTAGGCTTGGAAAAGATTGTTCTAGCTCCAATGTAGAAAAGGACAAGGAGAAGACAGGAGAAAGAATCCTCTCTAATAATAGACAAAGATGGTAATTGACCATACTTTCGATACGCCTCCCATTGGCTCATCAGCATGATATGCAAATTAACTGCCAACAAAGATGGTGGCTAATTTGCATACTGCAGGCAGGGCGGGACAGTTCGAGCCGCCATCTGGGCCTTGTGTGAGGCCCCGCCCCCAGCCGGGACCCCCGTGTGCCGCCTAAGCCCCGCTAAGCCCTGCCGCCAGCTGGGACCCCATGGCGATCCGAGAGCAGGAAAGTGCTACCCACAAGCAGCACCCATCAGGGCCTGCCCCCGGGTCACCATGGCGATCCCAGAGAAGGAAAGTGAGGCCTACAGGCAGCACTCAGGAGGGCCTGCTCCTGGGTCGCCATGGCGATCCCAAAGAAGGAAAGTGGGGAGGGCAGGCAGCCCCCAGGTGGGCCTGCTCCTGGGTCGCCATGGCGATCCCAGAGCAGAAAAGTGCGGCCTGCAGGCAGCACCCAAGAGGGCCTGCCCCGGGTCTCCATGGTGATCTGGCTATCCATGAGCAGGAAAGTGCGGCCTGCAGGCAGCACCCCTCCCTGGCCACAGTTCAAGGGAGAGAACAGGAGTGGAGGCCAGGAGCCTGAGAGATCAACACAGAGGGGCGCCTGCTCTAAGCCTCCAAGGTATGGCTGGGGGCAGGCCCCCAGTGGGGAGACACACACACACACACACACACACACACACACACGGGACACCTGCTCCCAGCCTCTGCTGCCAGACTGTGGCCGTCAGTAGGACATCCACTGAGGGCTCCCGGACTGTGAGAGGGGCAGGCTGGGCTGAGGGAACCCCACCCCCCAGTGCACGAATTTCATGCACTGGGCCTCTAGTAGGTGTAATAAATCCCTCTTAAGAGGCTTTTAAGACTTCCTTGATTTACTTATTCTGTATAGTTTGACTGAGCACTTATTATGTGCCAAATATTAGTGAACAAAAGCACAAGTTAAACCTGATAGAGCTGAACTTTTAAAAACTGTTGCATTTACCCCAATGTTACAGATACAAAATTAGTGGGGCTGAAAAAGGAAACCTTGGATAAATTTCCTGGGGTCAAAGTTCCCTCTTGAAGATTCAGCTCATAGTCATGGGGTGATATTACATGACTTAGAGAGGAGAAATGGAGGTAATATTCCAGGCAAGTGTTCTGACTATGCCACTGATGGGCTGTGTTATCCTCCAAGAAATGAACCTCAACAACTGAAATTGAAAACAATGGTTCTCAAGCTTCTGGATTCTCCAAAGTATTACATCACAGCCTCCAACCTCTCTTCCTACGGATTTACAAGTGCTACAACCAAGTTATCTTTCCCTAGGGTGTTATCCTTCCATCCAATAGATTTCAAAAATTCATAATGCTTTATCACAGTAGTATAGGCACTGTTTTGAAAGTTAAATATTATTACAAACCCTAAAAATAAAAAAACATTGTTTGCCCCAACCCTCTAAGGCTAAGTTTCATTTCTTGGAGCTAAACACTTACATTTTTTGCAAATTTTTTGCTGTTATTAATAGTATTTACCTCATATTTATAAATAATACATCCTTATTTTTATATTTTTCTTTTTAAGTCTCTGTTTTGACTTCCTATTCTGGAAGGATTTCCCCTCCCTAGTCTACCTTCTTTCCCACCCTTATCCTTCCAAGGAAGTTACCTTATAATCTACGTTAAATCAGAATTTAGTGTTTGTCTTATTTTTAGGCAAATTTTTTCAAAGCTGAGCCACAGGAAGCAGTACATTTGCACGTTCTTTCAAGTTTTCCTTTTTCCTGGAGTTAAAGATTGCATTGTTTTTCAACTGCTTAGTTTTCTATGAGCCCATCACTACTCTAAACCTGAGCTGCCCTGGAAAATTCCAAATTTTTTCTCATAATCTTCAAAAACATATGAATTTCATGTTCTTAGAGACATTCCTTTTGGGTTCCTCAGTCTTCCTGATCCAGACTGGAGGCTGTTCTGGCTTTTCCACCTGATAACTCCCCTGGGAAATTCCTTCACCTCTTTCCTGGTAGGTCCTCTTCCCTGGTTCCTAGGCCTTCCTCTCTCTTGGTGTCCTCACTTGAGCACCTCTTCCAGTTGCCTGTCTGAGAAAAGCCTCTATAACATTTGAACATTACAATTTACAATTTAGAAAGTCTTCTTCCATTTGTCACCTCATTCCATCCTCTCTGTAGCTTCATAAAATCCTACCCCCAGTTTTATCTACTGATAGCAGTGAAGTAATTAGCCCAAGGCCCATAGCTCCTCAGAGAACATGTAGATAAGTTGTCTCTACCACCATCTCTGAAAACTATGCAGAGTAACTCAGATAGTGGGAATATAACAGACCCATGCTAATGAAATGGATGGATTTAATAAATTAAGTAGGCCCCTGCAAACAGGTATATTATTTATTTCCTCGTAGGACTATCAGTAATGGGAGGGTATATAATTAAGAACTGGATATCATAAGCTTAAAAATGTTCATGGTTCAACAGTATTGAAGCAAAATTGTTTCAGAAAAGGCAGTTTTGTGAGCAAATTATGGAATTATCAGTGACATAAATACAGTCTATGCCAACTTCTTTTCCCACTGCTCCTCTCCCCATCAGAATCTCCCACTCCCCTGGATGTCACACCCCTGAGTCAGTGCGCTGGTTTAGAATGCCTTGAAAGCAGATGTCCCGAGCAAAAGTACCAGGGGAAGAAATGTCACAGGACAGCCATACAAAGCATGTCTCTGAAAGGATGAACAGATGGCCCCAAGGGTCCCTTCACTCCATGGTGAGGATGCTTGGCAACGGCAAGTACGCTGACAAAATTGGAGTCAGTTTGTTACTCCCTCTTTTGACAACAACAAAACTGAGCTCTCCATTGTTTATCTGTTTGTGCCTTGGCTACAAGAATTTCAACAACTGCTTCCTTCGAAAAGTGGAAAGCATGTTCCCTCACTTAGACTAACTGTCCATCTAGCTTTTGGGAGGATGAGGACATTCAAAACCTAGTTGTAGCTGACAATGTGAGCCTCCTCTCCCCCACTTTAAACAATAGTCACCGAGCCATAACCTGTTAGAACTTCAAAGAATCTTAGCCATCACCCCATCCATCCTCACCTTTTGCACACAGGAAGCCAGAGAACAGATATGCAGGTCTTGCCCATGACCACACACCTGGAGGAGGACAGTGTCAGGACCAGAACTAAACTCAGGTTCTTTCTTTGAGTCTTTAGTTGTTTGAATGGCCTTTTTATATACAAACAATTTTAAAATAGCAGTAACATAAGATTTTGGTAAAATGAATAAATGCAAGTCAGACGTGTCATCCAAGAGTCAAGACTATAATAAAACAATTTGGTGAGCTGCATATTCCCTTGATGCAGGCAACACTTTTCTTCTTGGTTTCCTCTGTCCTTTGAGCCCTGTGTAAGGACATCATTTGGGGAAGTGGAAATTCGATGTTGATAGATACTTCACACAGTCGATCTATGTGGCTTAGGATCATCCTCTCTCCTCTGACCATCTCCCCATCTTCCCTCCACAATCCTCCACAGGAAGACAAAACAAACTACTGGCTGTTTTCCTTTCCTCTGTAAAGAGCTCTCTGATTTTCCCAAATCCCCAATCTCTGCTCTTCCTTTCACCTCACCTATGTTGACCTGCTCCTCTCAGTTTGCTGGTAGACTGTGATGCTCACTTTTCTGATGCGACCACAACACCGCCACTGCAAAAGCGATTTGGGTTGAGGTAAAGCAAGGGACAGATAGTGTACGGATGGGGTGGCAGAAACAATTTAATTCTGAGTTAAGGAGAGCCATGCAGCAGAGCCAGTCACGGGACAAGAAGAGGCATGTGGAACAGAGCTGTTGCACAATGTCCCCAGGTCTGATAGCAGATCTCATGGAGTTCTGCTCTTCGAGACACCAGGCCCAAGACCCCTTGAGGGATGTTGCCACAGCTACAGTTTTTGCAAATACCAAATAAATGACGATTGAAGTATATAGCTCAAGTTCTGTCACCAAAACAAGAGCGCTTGTGTGTTTAGCCATATGCAGCCTTGTTACCACACTTTTTTTGTCTATTCAGATGTTGACTGCATGTTTTGCAATGAGTTTACTTGAGTATGATTTATTTAACTTTGCAATGAAAAGAAGCCATAAGTTATGAGAAGACAAAAAATGATGCCTGCCAGGAATACTCCCCTTAAACTGGCTTATTTCTTTTTTAATCACAAAAGCACAAAGAACCCAGAGTCTCTGATAATGAATGTAATATATGATTGCCATAAAAAGTTCACTCTGCTTTCAATTTCAATTTACTTCACTATAAATCAGCGATCCACTTAATCAAATATTCTTCCCCTTTAATTGTTTTATCTTGCTTTTATGTTAAATTTCACTGAGTTCCTGCTGGCACCAGTCTTCACATTATAGAAAAAAAAAATGTCAGTGGTTGGCCCATAATTAGTCTAAAACTCAAACATTGGTTCTGAACATTAACCAGATTGGAGGAAGCCCTCACAATTTCACTGGACCAGCGAGACAAATCCAAGTCAAAAAGCAAACCAGGATTAGTTGAGCTAGCCATCAATTTGCTGTCAAAATACAGAGTGTGGGCCCCGGCTTTCCAACTAACTGGAGGGTTTTTTTTTCCCGTAAATGTCTTTTATTATCATCTTCCAGGGCATTAAAACTCTATTTGGTTGTCTTTTAAATTCTCCAGCCTGAAGCTGGCCGTTTAAGGATTGCAGATGCTTGCCTGAACTAGCCCGCCAGTTCCCATGAGAAAAACCACCAGCCCAGTGCGCTGCAGAAGCCACAAACTTCAGTGTTTGTGATGAAGGGCACTTCCTGGGTATCACAAGACAAACTGTCCCTAGTGGGCAATCCGCTTCTGTAAACAAGGAGGGGGAAAATGAATTCTATGTTATTGATTGATATACCCCTTTCTGACAAGGTGTATAGGGACAGTCTGATAGACAGTGCTGTTGAATTCAATGTGAGAGCAAAGGCAGCGGTCAAATGCTATTTGGACATATGTTACTTAAACGTAATCCTTGACCTTCAAACAAATACTCAGTATAGTTTTTTAAGTTAAAAGTCTAAAAATATTTTTAAATAAACTGAGGATAAGGAGATATCTCAACCAGTCCATCTGCTTTATCCAATGAATGTAAATATGTCCAAAGCAAAGAAGCTACGTCTGGAGTTTTATGGACTTCTTTTGAATTTTATAAATGAGCAGTAGAAAAGCAAAGTTATTCGGGGGCTAATGAAGTCATTTGCTGTTTATGAACCTTTCTTGAAAATATCTATTATTTTACTATTTATTTATGTATCGTGACTTGTTTTATAAAGAACTTTGAATAAATTTAAAAATTAAAACTTTTTTACTTTAACCAGATAGCTCAATAAACAAAAAAATATTTTCCTATTAACAAAAAGATAAACATGCTTTTTAAATCTGAGAAAGAAAAATACCTTCAACTGACCCAGAAAATATTAATTTTATTTCAGGCATAGCTACAAGCAATTAAAGTAGCAAAAGATATATTTTTTAAAGGCATTTTTACCAAGTCAAAAAATCTGTTGTTTAAATGATATTTAAGTTTTAAGATATCCAAAATGTTTAGAAAGAACTTGAAGAATTATGCAAAAGTTAATTACATATGTGTGTGTGTGTGTGTGTGTGTGTGTGTGTGTGTATAGAGAGAGAGAGACAGAGAGAGACAGAGAGAGAGAGATGGGAGAGAGATACATCTATCAGTTGTCGCCTGTCTGCAAACAAGACTGGAATTGAACCCTAAACCCAGGCATGTGTCCTGACCGGGAATCGAACCAGAAACCTTTTGGTGTGCAGGACGACCCCCAACAACTGAGCCACACCGGCCAAGGCATTATTTTCAAACTTTTCACATCAGACAAGTGTGGTGAAATAATACATATTAAATATATAGATATAATTATCACAACAGAGTGAATCTAAAAAAAAAAAAAAGACATGAAAAATATCCCATTAAAGAAAAACCCTTTATATGGAACATTATTCACATTTCTGCAAATGGAATTTTCTGATTAACTACCATATATTATATTATTTGAATAACTTTAGGAAAGATTAATTCCCAAGCTGTGTCCTCAGCCATATTTTTCCTTGGCTGAAATTAGGCTTTAAAACAAAACGTCAGCAATGCCAGCCGGCTATTCAAGTTACGGGTCCAGAAACTTCCAGTGCAGGCAGTTAAAAGTGATTTAAGAAATGCAAAATCATCCTTTCACAAATGTGTTTGTTAAACTTGTAAATTGATATATCAAAACCACAACCGGAATATAGCAATTTGTCTCTCTTTGCCTGCTGTGGTGTATTCCACAGCTGCCTGCCAGATAATATACTGATTGTAACTTTCCTAATTTACAGAGCCTTTAAGTCTAATCTCCTGGGCCAGCCTAAAGGGCTTCTTCATCCATTGAAATGCCAGAATAATTGAAATTGTCTTCAGCAGACAGTCAGGCAATAATGAATATTTTCTTTGCTGATTGCATGCCAAGGTTACGCAGAGTACTGCAAGCAGAACCGATCCCAAGCCAAGCCTCCCGAGGGAGGGGCAGCCACAACCTGTGGCAGGAGATACAATACCTAGGGCTTCCCTTTCTCACAGGCTCCTGCCGCCAGTGCCGCCCACCACGCTTCTGTACACTGAAGGACGGCACAGTTCCCCAGTGAACAATGCTCCCATTGGCTTCCCTGACTCTCCAGGGGCAGATAAAAGGCTGGGAAAGGTTATGCGGATGGGTTTTCCAATGGCGACAGCAGGAGAGAAGAGCAGGGGAAGCTGTTGTTGGCATTAAGAGGAAATACACAAGTAGTTAATCAAAAGAAACCGGCATTGATGGTGCATGAGAAATCGCTTGCTTGTCAGCCCTGAACAGCCTTTCCCACACCTCCACTCCCAAAGGTTTTTGTGAACGCCAGGAGTTGTTTTCTGATTTAGAGTCAGTCAGTCCTGCTTCAATGGAGTCTTAACGATGCTCTGATTGAAATTAAAGCATTTAGTAGTCACAGCGAATCGGTAATATCTTTGAAAAATCTAAAGATTAGTGTAACCTTTGGCTATGTAAAGGTTAACATTTTAAACCGAAGAAGTCTGAAATAGTTCTTTCCTTTAAGCAACTAATCTTAGATGATTGGCAATCCCAGGACTTACTTTAAAAGAGGAAATTTGGGGATGAGAAAGGAACTACCCTAAGACACTGTGTGTTTAAAAACCACTTAGCAAGAGGTAGAGATGTATTTTAAAAGGCAGCACAAGTTACATGAGGGAAAAGAGCATAAAACCTGCTGTTTATGTGACACCCGAGTTGCAAGATCTGAATTACTAAGTAATTGCACACCTAATAGGTGGAATACATATTAGTTTTCTGCGGCTGCTCATCGTATTACCCCCAAATAGTGGCTTAAAGCACATGAACATTTATCATCTCCCACAGTGCCTGTGGGCAGGAATCAGGAGTGGCTTATATGGGTGGTTCTGTCTCAAGGTTCTCATGAGGTTGCAGTCAAGCTGTTGGTCAAGGCTACATCGGCTGAAGGCTGGACCCGGGCAGGAAGATCCACTTCCGGAAGTGGCTGCCTACATACCTGGCCAGTCAGTGCTGTATGCTAGCAGGAGGTTCCTCTCTTTATAGGGCTGCTTCAATGACAGTGGCACCGGGGCAGCCGACTTTCCCCCAGAGCAAGGGATCTAAGGAGAGCAAAGCAGAAGCCACAGTATCTTTGATACCTCGCTTCAGAAGTCACACCCTGACATTTCCACAACATCTTCCAGGCTACCCAGTCAGCCCTTTGTAATGTGGGGGCAACCACATAAGGACATGAATCTAGGAATCACCACCTTGGGGGCTGGCCACCACACAAACCTTCTACAGTTCTACAGATCTACCCGCCCCTGGCACTAAGATCCCCACTGTCGCTCTCATTGTCCACCACATTCTTGCACTTACTCTTTGTTATAGAAGGAAGAGGGGATACATATCATTAAATATGTTTCACTCCTTTCCTGTTCCAAAGCCCAGAGTGGTCACTAAACCCCACTCTTCCAAAAGATGGTCCCCCGCACTGTGCAACTCTGCCAGCTAGGAAGTCCTTCCCAAATAATCCTACCAATCTCCAAACCACGTGTATATTTTCATATCCAGATAAAATTGGAAGGAAGAAAGGAAACCACTCATTGTACTTAAAATGCAGTGAAAATAATACAGAGAATTGGTTACACAAATAAAAGCAGAGCTAAAAAAATAAATTAATTACTTAAAAATAAAAAAACAAAAACAGAAGACCGTGATGCAACTGCTCCCATCCTTAGGTTGGAAAAAACAAGGCAGGAGGCAATGTTACCAAATGGAACGGTCATGGTCACCCAGCAGAAGATGGAATCATAGGGTTATGTCCCTGGGCGGGAGCAGGAATCATGGAGATGCTGCTGCCACAGCTACACAGAAAGGGAAGAGAAGGGCTTCTCCCTTCCTCCCACTCTCCAGTCTCCTGCCATGACTGCATTGATGGAATTCAGCTGGAAATTAGCTGCGAGGGACACCTGTGGGGGCCAGCACCCTATGTTATCAGAGCAGAGCAGGGAAAAGGACATAGCAATCAGGCCAAGAACCAACACATGTATCCTGCTAAAGCAGTAAGCTGAATTGTATTTTTTTCACCTAACATTTCTATAAACATTTGTGTATTCTACATCATTTCTATAATCATTATTTTCAGTTGCTATTATCATCCTATTGTGTATATGGACTCCACTTGACTTACTCATTTCCATAGAATTGTATCTTCACATTGTTTCCATTTCCTTATTACTATTTTCAAGTGATAGTTCAGCTAATATCTTCATTGCGTAGGGTTGTTTTTGTTTTGTTTTTTTCTTTTCAGGTATGTTCTTAGAGTGAATTCCTAAAGTGAGAATTATTGGGTTAAAGAATATCAACATTTTTATGTCAACTGATACATATTTTGGGCATCTGGTTTTGACCTTATTGCTTTCTGCACTTCTTCCTACTGACAAAACAAAATGAATGTGAAAATGTGCAGGTACATAAGAATTCAAGCCTATATTTTTAAAAGCAAAGAAGAGAAATGAAATCTGTATTTTGATATTGCAGTGACAGCAGTAGCAATGGGGAGCTATGAGATGCTGGAGGAAGGCTGTGATTAACTTTGCAAAGGATGGCTGACTTCTCTTGAATATGACTAGAATAATATTAGTCTAGTGTTTTTCTTAAAGGAAAATGAATCCTCACCCTTGTTTCTTGGAAACAAGTGAATTTTAGATGAAGAGCATCTTTCCAGCAGTCAATGCCTATTCTTGACTGTCATGTAAACTAGATGTCTGGCAATACCCAAAGCTGGGGGGCAAAAGTGTATGATAATGAGGTCTCCGTCACTCTCTTATAAGACAGTTGCAAACAAAAGCCAAGGGCCCCTGTACAGAACCTAAGAAACACTGAGAGATCTTCTAGCTAGGGCTTCTCAAAGTGTGATCCATTTATGATTTGGGAGCTGTAATTAGCTGGCAGCGAAGTACAGTGCTGTGCAAATGAGAGCAAGCATTTAGAAACTTTTATAGCAATTTTACATTGCTGAAGCACTTTTATTATATTTACAGAATTCTCTCTCTCCCCAATAGGCCTTATTCTTAGGGATCGCCCAGAATCTAGGACTATAGCACATAGTTAGTACTTAATATTTACATATTATTCCTTCATTGACTGGCTTGTTTCACTTAGCATAATGCTCTCCAGTTCCATCCATGCTGTTGCAAATGGTAAGAGTTCCTTATTTTTTAAAGCAACATAGTATTCCATTGTGTACATGTACCACAGTTTTCTAATCCATTCATCTACTAATGGGCACTTAGGCTGTTTCCAAATCTTAGCTATGGTGAATTGTGCTGCTATGAACATAGGGGTGCATATATCCTTTCTGATTGGTGTTTCTGGTTTCTTGGGATATATTCCTAGAAGTGGGATCACAGGGTCAAATGGGAGTTCCATTTCCAGCTTTTTGAGGAAACTCCATACTGTCTTCCATAGTGGCTGCACCAGTCGGCATTCCCACCAGCAGTGCACAAGTGTTCCTTTTTCTCCACATCCTCTCCAGCACTTGTCGTTTGTTGATTTGTTGATGATGGCCATTCTGACAGGTGTGAGATGGTACCTCATTGTTGTTTTGATTTGCATCTCTCGGATGATTAGTGACTTTGAGCATGTTTTCATATGTCTCTTGGCTTTCTGAATGTCCTCTTTTGAAAGGTGTCTATTTAGATCCTTTGCCCATTTTTTGATTGGATTGTTTATCTTCTTTTTGTTAAGTTGTATGAGTTCCCTATAAATTTTGGAGATTAAGCCCTTATCAGATATGACGTTGGCAAATATGTTTTCCCACGAAGTGGGTTTTCTTGTTGTTTTGTTGATGGTTTCTTTTGCTGTGCAGAAGCTTTTTATTTTGATGTAGTCCCATTTGTTCATTCTCTCTTTAGTTTCAACTGCCCTAGGAGCTGTATCAGTGAAGAAATTGCTTTGGCATATGTCTGAGATTTTGTTGCCTTTGTATTCTTCTAGAATTTTTATGGTTTCCTGGAGTACATTTAAGTCCTTTATCCATTTTGAGTTTATTCTTGTGTATGGTGTAAGTTGGTGGTCTAGTTTCATTTTCTTGCATATATCTGTCCAATTTTCCCAACACCATTTATTGAAGAGACTATCTTGGCTCCATTGTATGTTCATGCCTCCTTTGTCAAAAATTAATTGAGCATATTGGTTCGGGCTAATTTCTGGACTCTCTATTCTATTCCACTGATCTATATGTCTGTTCTTGTGCCAGTACCAGGCAGTTTTGAGAACAGTGGCTTTGTAATACAGCTTGATATCTGGCATTGAGATCCCACCTACTTTGTTTTTTCTCAGGATCGCTGCAGCTATTCGGAGTCTTTTTTTATTCCAGATGAATTTTTGGAGAGTTCGTTCTAGATCTTTGAAGAAGGCCATTGGTATTTTAATGGGAAGTGCGTTGAATCTGTAGATTGCTTTGGGTAGTATGGACATTTTAATGATGTTGATTCTACCACATGATCTCACTCATTCATGGATAATAAAGACCATTACAAACTTTTGAACAATAATAGATACAGAGGCAGAGCTGCCTCAAACTGATTGTCAAACTGCAGTGGGAAGGCCAGGGAGGGTTGGGGGACAGGAGGGAGGGGAGTAAGAGATCAACCGAAGGACTTGTATGCATCCATATAAGCATAACTAATGGACATAAGACACTGGGGGGTAAGGGAGGGCAGGGGTTTGTCAAGGGCGGGGGGGGGGGGGAGGGGGGAAAGGACACTTATGTAATACCCTTTGTAATACTTTCAGCGAAAAATAAAATAAATAAATAAAAAATATTTACATATTAGATGAATGCATAGATGGGTAGATGAGTGGTGGATAGGTGGATGAGAAAGGTAATTGCAACTCTTTTTAGTGGGTTGGTTTGACATATGTCCCAGAGGAGAAAGGACTGTGGGCACCCAGGCAGATGACATTGTAGATTACTAGTTACCAAACTATTTTTTTTAACCAATCAAGGAATGTATTCTATTTTTCACTTGGGTTATAGTGCAATGATTTCACATTAATGCTACTCACATTTTTGTGATGAAGATCAAATTTAAAATTATTTCTTACAATGATTTCTGAATCTCTGACAAATAAATAGCAAAAGAAAACACTTACCAATAGAAGTTCTTTGGTTAATCTCTTCCTACCCACCCACCCCACCCTCACCTCCCCCTTTCTCTCTGAGATTCGTCAGTCTGTTTCATGCTTCTGTGTCTCTGGATCTGTTTTGTTTGTCAGTTTATTTTGTTCATTAGATTCTATAAGGATATATTAGAAACTAGTAAGAGTGATTAGCCATTGGGATGGAGAGTTAGAATTCAGTCATAAAGAAGATTAATAGTGAGAGGGACACTTTTCTACTGTATATGTTGTTATACTAGTATATTTTAAAAATTTTGAACCATGTGGATGTATTCCATATTCAAAATAAATGAAAAAGTTTAAGAAAAACAAGGGGGGAAACACCCACTTATCACACAGATCTGCCTGATAAGGAAACAGGACAAGGTCTCAAGAATCACCTAATACTTTAGAAGGGCCTCTGCTTTGTTTTGCTTTTTGTTTTCAATTGTTTGGTACAGGCATCCTTATTCAGAAAGTTTCCAGATTAAAAGCTAATTTGCTTTAGACCAACCTGATGCAGAGCCTGTCTCTCTAGAGCTTTGTTGTTCACCAGGGTAAAGTGTAATTTTCTGACTCTTCCCAACTCCTTAGTTTGAGACAATAATCCACTCTGTCTCCTCTTAATTAAAGCAAATAGCCCTAGTTCACAACAGTAGTTCCGAAGGTCCTGGTCTTCTGGTTCCCTTCCTGCAAGCAGCTAATTGATTTCCAAATGATAATGCTGTTTACATTAGAAAGCCAAACCCCTTGTATTGAGTCCTTGGCTCATCTTAAACCTTCCTAGTCTCATGAATATCAAATGGCCAAAATACCTCCATTGTGGTAGGTGCCTCTTAAGGGGTCAAGCCTCAGTCCCAAAATATTTAAGGAACTAATTGGGTGGTTCCTGTTTTACATGCTGGGCTCCAGCATTCCTGTTCCATCCACAGAAGAAGACCTCCTTGGAATTTTCAGGGAATTGCCTTTGACATTTTATAACCTCATTGTCTTACATTAAAGACCCCATTCCCCAGGCAACTTGATGCTGGAGAGTGGGTGGGTCTGAATTTTTAGAATGACTTTAGAAGGTCATTCATATGACAGTTTATGGGAGGTAGCTATGGAGACGGAAAAAATACATAAGCCACAAGACCTATGAACAGCAATTCATGGCATGCAAATTAAGATGGGGTATATTACCATGCGTTTGAAATAGTTTGCTTATATGGTACATACTTCTATATCTAAAGGGCTGATTTTTCTGTTCTTATTTGAAAGTCACAAAAAGTATGCTTTCTAATATACATTCTCGATTTCCAGGATCTCTAACAAGTTTTTCTAGCATCTTGGGTTTCAATAAAGTCAGTAGATATCTCAAAATGTCCCTGCTAAGAAATTGAAACAAAAGCTGAAATAAATCAGTTATTATTAATCATATTCCTGGCCTTCCACAGAGCTTTACATAAATATTGAAATTCGCTTTTCATCACAATATTGAAGATGAGGTCCAGGCAAGACTCTCATTCACTGAAATGGATATTTGTCATGCAAGAGAGGAGCAGGAATTTCATTCTCCTGAAACTGAGTTTTGTTTTTAAAGAAACTATTCTCTGTGAATATGTTCTTGATCACAGGAAATTGCTCAAGCAACCCAAGAGGAGGGGGGGGGGCGTCAGGCAACGCTTCAATATAATCACTTTCTAAGTAATTAAAAAGTAACTAATTTCTTTCATAATTAAAAAAAAGTTTGTTCATTGGCACACACATCCATCCTAATGCCATATTAAGCAAATACGTTCTTTTTTTAAAAAAATCACGTCTAAAGCACCAGATTCTCCTATTAGAAAGGCTGCAATTTATACACTTTCTCCCCTTTTGATTCTTAGGTCAACCTTTTATCTTCTCTAAGTCACTGCTTTCCAATCAACCCTAAAACCCTTCTCCTTTCATTCATTCTTCTTTTACAATGTCATTGCACAACTCCCCAAAATATGTCACCTTGATAAATCACACACACACACACACACACACACACACACGAAAACACACATATATAGTTTGGGAGACTAGTGCAATATATTTACTCACTAGCTTCTCAGGGATAATATTTACAGATTAAGGAGAATTAAGTCTTGTCAAGATTAACTGTTTTACCCAAGGTCTCCCAACTTGTTAATAGCAGAACCAGAACCTAAAATATCACCTTTTCTATTGCATACCCTGTTTTTTTAAAGACTTTAAAGTCAAATATCATCTACCCTTTAGAACCCACCTGTTTAGCATCCTGGTGAGCCTGAAAATCAAATAAACAGTTTAAATTTTAGCATTCTTGATAGTGACTTCCTGCCTTTAGAAATAAGAATGTCTAATACAGGACTCTCCAAGGGAGATCCTACCCTAAGAACCAGGAAGTTTCCTAAATTCCTTGGTGAGAGAATTCTGCATTGTCAAATACTGTTTTAATAAATGAGTCATTGGCTGGAGCTTGAGATTGTTTGGGGTGTTTTTGTTTTAATTAGAAAGATTGTTCACTTTAATTATATTCTTTAACAGGATTTGTCATGTGGGTGTTAAAATAATAGCAGGCATTCCAGTGTGCCCAGGGCTGAAAACAGTTCTTGAGAGACAAGGTCCTCAGTCATAGAAAGAAGGGGAGTATTGAAGGCTTTGCATGGTGTCCTAGAAATAAAAATTAATATATAATTCCCTGCCTTACAGAACAGAAACCAACCCCTGACCTTAAGGGATGGCCATTCAGTTGCTACTTAAATGGAAAGGGAAATTTGGTAGGAGCCCTGAGTGACACACCTAATGACCTCCTAATGTAGCAGGAATGAGAAGAAAGGAGGGGAAAGAAAATGCAGCGCTAATGTCCACAGCAAGAAGATACATTCACAAGAAGCAAACATCAGTATCGATGCTGATGCTTTAAGAGTCCAGGAAACTAAAAAGCAATTTTCATAAACTCTCAAATATAGCTTTAAATAATAAAAAGCTTAAATCGTCTCTTACAAAGAATATTCTCCTTTGAAAGGATTCCAGAAAACCATGAAATGCTGTTGATAAGGCTGTGCCAATTTGTAAAGCTTGCCACAATCTCCAGCTCGCATTTTCCCCCCTTTTTTCTTTTCTTTCAAAAAAAAATTTTTTTTTCCACTGAGCTTTGTTAGTCCCAGAGCCTACCATGACAACAACAACAACACAAGTGTTTTCTAAAGCTGAAACCTCTTCTCCCCCAACAAGGGGCGGGGTGGTGGAAGCATTTGATTTATTCCATGGAAATAATGTTAAAATAGCATTTCAAAGCCAGAGAAAAGATTTTTGATGGAAAGCTCAGGTAGGAACGTGTAAGCTAACTCTGGAAGTATGTCACCCTTATCAACCATTGTATGCAGGATTAATTATAGGTTTGCTGGAATCTCACACTCATGCAAATGTTTACCCACCAAGGCAGAGTTAGTTGATTGGCTTTTTTCAACTAAAGTAAACTTTTAACTAGTGGTGTCTTAACTTTCTTAATGTTTTGCTTACCAGCTGTTTTCGCTATATTTTCTCCTCTATGTTGACCAATTACTTTCAATTAGACTTACGATTACATTGTATAGTTAAAAGACCCAATTAATATCTTTAAAGCAAGTATGTTAAGTAGTACTTAGTGGAAATTTTATACTTAGCTGTCAAGAAATAATCATGGTTTACATGTAAGGAGTACCTTTCATCGGAAAGGATACCAAGGTGCTATTACAAATTTCATACACTCCATTACTAATTATAGGTCCGAATCTTGTCCCCCCCAGCATTACAGCATCCTGTTGGAGGCAAAGCATAATAGACTAAAGCAGTAGCTTTTAAGAAAAGTGTTTAAAGTCTCTTATTTAATTGGAACAGTGAAGGCAATTGAGCCAACAGAAGGCAGTTGTTCTGGGGATTACTGGAAGGTGGTTCCCCCAGGGCCACCCCTGCTAGAAGGGAGGTACAGCAAACTGCATAAAGGATTTACATGTGAACACCGAACCCCCTTTTCAGAGACCGAGAAGGGTGATCCCATGATACCACAGCAAGGCTGTGATTACTTGCTTTCCAACAACTAAAACAAATTCATCACAGCAAATCAGCGTCACCAGCCTCTGACAGGCCATCCATCACAGCGAAGCACTCACTTCATCTTCACTCAGGAATGTGTGCGGACTGTTTTTGGCATTACCTGAGGTGCCAACCATGTGCTCTAGAAGGTGAAATCTTGAGTGTTCCTTTGACAGACTTTGAGACAGGCTTGCACAGGGAGATCTGGGGGTGGGAATGTATGCATACAGCTGACTTCTCCCAGAATGGCCTATCTTATCAAAAGGCTAAATGTAAAAGTGGGTCTTACATATGCTAATATCCCTATTAATGAAAATTAATGTGATCCCCGGGGACCATCTCTGAGGTCTGGCAACCTGATTTCAGGGACAAGTTATTCATATATTCATTCAACAAACACTAGAGTGCTTAGTATGTGCCAGATGCTAATTCAGTCCCTAGGAATAGAGACAACAAAACCAACAGAAAGCATTGCCCTCAGGTATTAAATAGAAATGGAGTGAAGAAGGATAGAATGAAAAAAAGGGGGGGTCTTCTCCTCTTCTACTCAAAAATTATAAATTCAGCCCTTACTTTGGGCTGCCCTATGGGGGATGGAGAAACAACAGAGATCCTAAAGAAAACCGGTCCTTTCCTCTGGGAGGTTTTCTTCCAGTTTGGGGTGAACTGTGATCACACATCCCCACAAGCTCGTGTTCATTTCAAACTGCCCAAGCGCAATGAAGGAAAAGTACCAGTGTGAGGACATCTTGGAACAGCAAGAGGAGACAACAGCCGACATGAGAGAGACTGGAATTGCAGACGCAACCAAAAGGAATGTAAAACTGACCAAAGCAAGTCAGTCAGAGAAGAGCAAACAGCACCTTAGGGAGAATTTTTCGGAACAAGAAAGGCCTGCGGAGGAAAGATGTGATAAAGGTGTGTTGGGCAAGAATACTGGGGGAAATGCAACCACTAATTCTTGGCTAAGATGACTGTTTTCAACTGCAACCTGCCTGGGAGGGTAGCATGAGGGCTGATAAGCAAGGAATGACCCGGAATGCCAGGACCAGGTCAAAGGCTGCAGGAGAACCAACCTGGGAAGGAGACATGACGTCTTAGCCTGGCTAAATTTCCCATTTACTCAACCACCTGCAGCGTTGGCACACGGACATCTCTCCCACTAAATTCAAGGACCTTAAACAGCTGGCTGAGCCTGTTGTGATGAAGATACCAGAGAGAAACAAGAGGGAGGTCATTACGGAGGATTCTTTCTTAAAATTTCAGGTTTAGAGGGAGGAGAGGAAAGAAAATGGTATTTTTTCTAAAAATGCCCCCAAGGTGCTTTGGGGGATGGGCTCAGGAGGAATGAGTCCACCTCATCTACGCAGTACAAACAGAAACTATGCAGGAGAGAACAGAAACTATGGGGCAGAAAACAGGACGAAATGCCAGGCAGAAAACCAGTCAACACTCCATGAATCCCTACAGCATTTTTCTCCATCTGTGTCTCCGCGTACCTCTGCCCCATGCGTCCATTAACACCAACTCACTCTCCAACATGGGCGGAGGCTGCGTTGCCATCGATTGCAGAAAGCGCCATGGAGGCACACTGCTTGAAGCTACAAGTAGGAACCTCAGAGCACAGAAATTCCATCTACTCTTCATCTTGGGTGATAACTGACTTATCCCAATTAATGATAGCATTTCTCTTTCCTAATAAACCTTTTACTTTCTTACTGTCCAGTAATATAAACGTTCAGCAACGATTACTCTTAGGAGCTGAAAACGCTCTTTCCTGCTCCCATGAACTTTTATCTCCAAAGGTCATATTCACCTCCTCATGTGCCTGGGCAAGCAGACAGCGCCAGGCCTGGAGTGACTCCTGGAAAAGGAAGCTTTGACCTGAGGCTCATGCCTCTTTGGATGATCTGTGGTTATGCTACGTCAGAGGCTCCATTTTTGCCCCTTTTTTTGACTATGATGCTAGTGGAAGGAACTTTCTTCTTAACATAAAAGTGGTTCAAACCCTAAAATAATCAAGAACATTTGACTCCAAAATTTATTACATCATACCTCCCAAAAATTCAGAGTCTCAATATCTATAATGTCAGGTATTCTCACAGCATCTTTTCAAACTGGAAAAGAAACAGGTATTGTAATTTCTATTTGAAAGATAGGAAAATTAAATTCAAAAATATCAAGATATTTAGCCACGGGTGGACATGGGAATGTAACACCCTCTCTGAGCCCAAGGCTCTAACATAATGTGACGATGATGATGGTAATAATAATAATGCCAGCATTGTGCTAAACGCTTTAAGTGGAATATCTCATTTAACTCTCACAATGACCACAGGAAGCCAGCACCACCATCCATGTCCTTGGCTAAAGCTAAAGGGACTGAAGCCAGGAGGTGTGGGAAGCAGGGTCTGAAGCCAATCTTCCTTAATCCAACATCCAATCTCTTCACTCATGCATTAACCAAGTGTTTACTTTAAAAGTATAATACATTTACCCAATTTAGTTTGGGTGATGCTTTAAAAAAAAAAAAAAAAAAGAAAACTGTTCATTTACACACTCATTCTCTGGAGAAAAATGACCCCAACAAATATGACAACTTCCAGAGGAATGATAAGCAGGAAAGCTCCTGTAGGAAGAGGAAGATTGAGTTTGATTCTAATCCAGGGGCAGAAGAAGAAAATGTGAAATAAAAAGAATGGGGAGGGGGGTGAGGGCAGTAGCTCTGAAACCGGCTCCAAAGTAAACGCACAGACAGGAATTGGGAGGGGTTGAAAGTTAGGGTGGAGGGGGTACCACAGACAACCAGCCATCAGGGATGAGCATGTGTGGATGCTAGTACAGAGGCTGGGAAAACAGCAGCCTGAGTTATCTTGAGGCTTCCTTTAAATTTGCTTCTTCTCACCTTCCTAATGCCTCTGCCAACTGGATCCTCCATCTGAGCCAATCAACTGTCTGAGCATCGCCCCACAAGTCAGATGTTACCTACCATACCTGCCACATCTCGCAGGCCACAGTTCCAGGCTCTGTCTCTGAATTTATTCATAGTTAACTTCTTATTGGTGAAAAATACCTAGCCACTCCTCATTTTGAATTTTGAATGCTCTTATCTCCTGACAATATCCCCCAGATCCCACCCTCCCTATTCCATTCTTCCTCTTTTCTTCCCCCTGAAACCTCTCTCCTCATCTCAAAATTTGTATTTCCTTGGTTAAAAATAGCTAAAATTAGTTTTATAATTCCAGTTACTAAAGAGATCAGTCACCCAACAAAGGCCTATTGCCTAATATGAGCATTATGCTCCAAGGGATATAATAGAGGCAAGGCAGGTACCCTGGAGGCATTTCCATGGGAGATAAAACACACACAAAAAGTAGCTCTGGAATTTTAAGAGAAAAACACCTCTGAATTTCCTGGCCCCTCAATAGGTATGCTGATGTTCTAATGGCCTCTACTTACTCCTTCCAATTAGATCCTACTAAATATAACATTAAATATCCCCCCACATATTTTATCTAACATCCTCACTTGCTCTAACTGCAGTCCCCAGTCCCTTCCACCCCCACCCCCCATCAAAGATTCTGCCAATTTTCTCTGACTTTCTCCCCTTCCTTCTGCACTGACACATCTGAAAACTAAAGCCTTGATTCAGTACACATCCAGCTTGGAAACCTTCCTCACAGAAAATTGCACAGACTAAATTAGGTAACGTTTGTGAACGCAATTCAAAACCCTAATATTATATAACCTCTGGTTACTTTTATTTAATCTCCTTAAATTAATACTACGTTTCTCCTGAGTGCATTGTAGTACCCAGAACTTATAATAATTTAAGTCCCAGAAATCACCTAACCAGCAACGGTGTTTTCCATTTAAAGCTCACAGTAGGCTCCCACTGAAGTGAGTGCTAGAGAACTCTGCCCCCCACCCTTCCCTAATAACAGTTTCCTAGAATATTCCTTCTTACTGTCATGGGTCTCAGTGACAAGCTGCTACATCTGCTCCCCAAAAAGTTTGCTTTTCAATACTGAACTGAAGTCTTACAAAGAGCTATCGCCAAACTCTGCACACAGAGTATCGAAAACATACATTCTAGAGATTGTATCAGGAAGCTTCTATCCTCTTTTTATCTAGGGTTTATTGTACCTCAGGTGAGCAATGGAGCTCCGAGGCACCCAGCAAGAACATCAACTATTGGGGAAGATCACCAACTAGAAGGTTCCTGGAATCATAAGTGGATATCATGGACACTTAGGTGTGGCCTATCAAAATCAGTGTTTGACGATTATTCCAGGAAGCCTAGACAACGGTAAGCTAGGGAGTGGGGGCTGAGTCTGGCTCTACTGTCAGGAGCTGAGCAGCCTTGGGCAAGTCACTTGATTCCTCTGGGCTTTACTTTTCTTACTGAGAACAGTGATCAGAGTGGATAACCCCTGACATCTTTCCTGGCTATAAAAGAAATAAATGAATGAAGTGTGTATAGAATAACAGATTCCCAAATGGATCATGGATAAGTCATTCCAGAAAGATTTGAGTTCTCTCTAGGCAATTTTATACCTTTGAGCTGTAATATCAAACAAATTTTTAATGAATTTTTTAAAGTCAGGGTTGCCAGATCATCCACTGGGACAGGTTCTTTTCAAAGAAAATCCAAACTAGGCTGAAGAATTGGATTCAACGAGTTTTATGTGGATCAGAACATTTATAATACAATGTCAATAACTATAATTTTGTAGCGAAATTTTAAGAGCTCCAAATGCAGAACACAACAAACCAAAGCTCTAATGCTTAATGTAAAAATCCTCTCTTTCCTTCTTCTCTCCCTCCCTAACTCCCTCCCTCTTTCTGTTTGTCTTTATCTATCCCCCCTTTTATTTTTTTGCTTTAACTTTATATCTTTGACCTCAGACACTCAGGTAGGCAAACAATCAGAGATAAACATCATTCAGAACCAACAGGAGATGCTCAGGGCAGCATTGTTCAATATGGTAGCCACTAGCCACATGTGGGTATTTATATTTAAATTTAAAATAATTAAAGTTAAGTGAGAATTTTTAAGTCCAGCTCCCCAGTTGTACTAGCCACATGTTGAGTGCTTGTGCTCAGAAGCCACACTAGCTTCTGGCGGACACAACGGACAGTGCAGATGGAGAGCATTTCGTCATTGCAGAGTTCTGCTGAACAGGTACATGGCTGCCAGCTAGGTTTAAGAAACTTCTCTCAGGAAAAAAAGAAATTAAGACAAGTTCTGAAGTCAGGCTGCCTGAGTTCAAACCCACCACCTGCTAGCTGAAGTTTCCTTGACCAGTCATTTAAGTGTTCTAAGCCTGCTTCCTATTTGGTAAAATAGAAATGTGAATTATACATGGCTCATACCATCACTCTGCGTATTAAATGAGATAATAGTGCACGTAAGGCTAGGTGCCTGAGATCTAATGACTGCCCAATAAACGTTAGGTATTATTTCTTTCTTAAATATGTTTTTATTGATTTGAGAGAGAGGAAGGGAGAGGGATAGAAAAACATCAATTAGAGAGAAACATCATTGATTGGCTGCCTCCTGCACCCCTCCTAGTGGAGATTGGAGCCCGAAACCTGGACATGTGCCCTGACTGGGAATCGAACAGTGACCACCTGGTTCATAAGTCGATGCCCAACCATTGAGCCACCCAGGCTAGGCTGGGTATTATTTTTAATATTGATTCTTAGAGGGAAAAGTGACAGTGGTAATGGGGGGAGACCCTTGTTCCTTTCATTGCTAATGTAAAAGCCTATTTGTAGTTTTGTCAAAACACTGCTCTGTTCCTATGAATGCAGGATCTAACGCAGAATATAAATGTTTTTGAGAAGTCACACATTGGCAGAGGAGTAGAATGGAAGGCTTGGTTTATGGAAAAATTGACACCAATGCCAATGTAAATCATTTCTTTGAGAACAGTCTTACTTTTCAGGTTCCTTCACCATCCACCCCCTTAACATGTTACAAAAACAAGATAAGTAATGATTAAAAGAAACTTTTTAAAAATCTGCCAAATGATTCATTGGTTGTCCATTACATACTGGAGGCAAATTTTCATTTGCCTCAGTAGTTGTCAGAAGCTAGAAGCCTTGTGTTAGTTATAAGAAAAGAGAGACACAACTGCCAGAAACTACAAGTCCCAGCATGCAATGGTCCATAAAGATCAAAGCAACATAATAGGAGATGATGATATCTTCATTTTAATTAAAAGAATTATCTTATCTTCAAAGAGTTTTTCAAATACTCCCAGCACATCATAAAGTCCTTACTATTACCCATCCAATTTAAAGATGGATAAGAAGAGGTGAGGATGTCAATGTGATCGGACTTGACAATGGAAATTGCCTTCGTAGGAAGCCTCTGGACCCCACAATTATTCACTAGGTTCCCATTCTAAAATCTCAGTTGCCAAACGAAACCCAAGAGCTCTTTCCAGATTACTCTACCATGTAATTAATTACTTCCTGGGGGAAACAGTCTGCATTGGGCAGTCTCCAAATCTGATTCTTCAGATGCCAGGGTCTCAATATCTCCTTGTACGAGTGACAGTTTTGCTGCTACAAACAAGCAAAAAGTTTTCAAGTTAAAGCTATGGTGAAGGAGCCCAATACTAGAAAAACAGGAAAGATCAAAAGAAAGCTACAAAAGTGGAAAGATAAATTGCTAATACCCAGAAAGCACAATAGGCGACTGCCTGAAGTTATCCATCAAAATGTAGTCCTCGCCAGTCATTAATAGAACAAGAGCCTCTCCCAACATAAACTATTTCCTTTGGAAAAAGCGATGAGATAATGTCTTGCTTGTCCTTTCATAGATGATGGGTTCTTCACAATAATATGGGGTTAATGACAGATGGCCACTCAGAAGAGACCCATCAGGAACAGGGTATCAGCATGGACACCCCACTTATTACCTAACAAATCCACTCACAGTGGGCATGCAGTCCTTAATTTCCCTACACCCTTTCGCAGGCTTGCTTTGTATTTCTTTTCTGATTCAGTTATCACTAAAATACACATTTTAATTGAATTATGCAAGATTCAAACTTCCACAGCTTTGAACATTTCAGTAAACACTTCTACACACTTACCTACAGCAATGCCACAAATCCTGGCAGAAAATTGAGGGCAGTCCTGACAGCTTCTCAGTAAGAATTTTTTAAAACTTATAAACAAATTTTCACTACAAGCTACTCAGAAAAGTTCTGTATTTCTCTTATTTTTGCTTTTCCATGTCAACTTCCTAAACCATTGTCTTTCCCTCCATTCTTTCCTCTGTGCTTCTGGACACATATGGGCCCAGGAGCAAGCTGTACTATTGCGACCTGTGGTGGGTCTCCACCTTTAGAAGAAACGGTATCAAAAAAAACTGTCTACTTGGCTCCTGCTATCAAATATATCAATCATTGGTGCATTTTTGGCTTCCTCTCTGGTCCCTGTAAGTTGTTCACATGTATCTTCTCTTAACCACAAGCTTTGGCCTCTCCTCAAATTTCAGTCCAGGCCTTGACTATTTCTCTTTTAAGAGTTATGGCTATCCTTTCTTGAAGGCTTCCTTTTGCTCTGATCCTCTCTTCGTGGTTTCCTTTCATTCCATTGGTAAAAGCTGTCACAGCTATTGCCTCCAATGCATCAGCTTTTATTGATGGTCCTTTTCAAAATCATTCATCTTCTAAGGTTTTCTTATAGCAATTGTTGTGAGATAAGAACAACATATAAATGTTTAAGTTGAATGCAGACTTAAATTCCTAGGGGGCAAAAGCCAATCCATGTCCAAAAGAGTTTTTGACTGAGCCAGTTGGCTCCCCCAGTGATAGCACAGAGCCAAGGAGACTGAAACAGAGAATAGTTACCTTCCTACGGAAAAATGTTATTGTTCTCCACTCACAAACGGAATTAGTAATTCCAACACATTTTGCAAAACTGTGTGTTCTTGGTTATAAATAAAGCATAAATGAACAAAAAATCATCACAGGTATAGCTCCCATCACTACTATGGAGGAGGGAGGCTCTTTCTGAACAAACGTTCTTCTGTACACTGTGTTTTTTGCAAGTGAAAGTTCACACATGAAAATTATTTCAGAGCGGGGGAAAAAAGGAGACATATGTAATACCCTTTGTAAGACTTTAAGCAATAAAACAATTTTTTAAAAAAAGAAAATTATTTCAGAGAATAAACTACAACAGAGTGATATATCCGCATCCCATAGTCAATCCAAATCTCCATTGATTCAGATGATGGAAGGAGAGTGACTGGGAAGACTTGAAACATGATGTCTGCTCAGCTCTCGTGGAGTATGTAATCAGGATTAACATTCTTGGACCATACAGTTTGTGTTAGGCAGCGTACTATGCACATGCATTATCTCACTTAATTCTCATAATGAAACGAGTATTCTAGAAGATCAAGTTAATAGCACTAAAGTCATTCATTCACATCCAGCAATACATCAAATGCCCACCGACCCCTATCCTAAATTCCTCTGCAATCATATACCAATGTGCTTAGAGTTACTCAGAGGTAAAGAGACTTTAAACCCTGACAAAGCATGGTTAAAAGGAAATGAGGATGTTTGGCCTGACTCCAGGGGGATCTGGCAGTGTCTTCCAATGTCTTTCCAACTGCCATGTGCAGAAAAAAATTACATTTGTTTTGTGTGGCCCCAAGTAGAGAGGGAGATTTCAGCTCAGCATGTGGAACGTTTTGTAGCTGTGAGGGGGAGCACACATCCTTGAGAAGAAGAGAACTCAGGTCACTGAAGGTACTCACACAATCAGTGAATTGTGCTAAATAATAATTACTCAACAAAGATAAAGCAAGTGCTAAGTACTTTGCTAAGCACTGGTTATAAGATGAACTAGATCCGTATAAACATACAGTTGAAAGTCACAAGTTTGCTGTTGTAAATTGAGATGATAGGGGCCTGGACAAGACATTGGGGTAACTCAGAAGAGGGTCACTGCTCCCCAGCTTGTGAAAGGATGTGGGTAGACAGAAGGGGATGTGAAAGGATGTGGGAAATGACAGAAGGCTTCGGAGGATGAGGTGAAGGTAGTCAGGTGACGAAAGTGGAAAGGGCATTCCAGATTTGTTACAGGATAACCAAGCCTTTAGCGTTAGAGATATTACAGAAGTGATTTAGATATCAGATGAGAGGTTCAACTTGTTGACCTGTGACATCCCATTTTGAATCCACAACTTCTAAACGAAGAAAACAATCCCCAGGGGCAGAACTGATCCACACAGAGCCTCCCTTATCTCTGAAGGAGGAAGGGAATTGCTTAAGGAAGCTGGGATATGGTCCAGAACAAAAGTCAAATTCCTAGCCCTTCCAGGAAGCAGAATAGGTGGTGTGGCAAAAGGACAGTTAGAAGAAAACATACAGTAAGAGGCCCACACTCCAAACTGGGTCAAAGGGGCTGAGAGAGAAACATTTACACAGGAGAAAAGGGGACACCTGAGAGACAGGGATTAAAAAAACAAAAAAAAAAACCAGCATACAGATGCAAGGGAATACAGAAATAATCTGGTCTTCCCCTAATATTAGAAAATAAGGCCCAATATCTCATGGAAAGTGGGTGCCTAATCTTAAACCCAGAGGGGTATTCATTGTGCCGTGTGGTTCACTTTCTTTTTTATCCTAATACAACAATTGCTGCCCATGCTTCTTTGGGCTTTCTTCCCTAGGGACCAACGGGTGATTATTTGTTTTGACTTAAAAACACTTTTCTTTTGCAGTTCCTGCTGCTGTTGGAGGCTACACACAGGGAGGAAAGTAAATGGAGAGGGTGATAAATAGGTGGTAACATCAACCAGGCTTTTAAAATAGATTTTCACATGGCAAATCTTTGAGATGAGAATAACCCAAAATAGACCACATTACCACAATAGGCAGACCCTTTTGCCTGAAAGGGTCTATTTCTCTTTTAAAAGTTATGGCTATCCTTTCTTCAAAGCTTCATCAGAAAGCATATAATCTTTATGGATTTCTTGACGTTCAATTTTATTTAAACATAAAAATATTTTTTCTTTTGGAAGCTACTCTTCAAAAAGATAATTAATACCTATAATGACCATTTTTATAGTTTTTTTCTATTCATATTTGGTTCGAAAAACATATTTGTAGTTTTACATAAAATCACGAGTAAGTATAAACTGGTAGGTAACATTGAAGAATATAAAATTTTCCAGGTTTCAAAGCCAATGGGTAAGGGAGTCAAACCACCTTGGGCAATTCAGCAGAGAAGCAGCCCAAGAGAAGGACAAAGTTATGGATAGTTGAGCTTCCAAACTTCCACCTGCTATCCCAGGAACAAGTGACAATGAAGGACCGAGTGAAGGTGCCTCTGATCTCTTCCATTGCTCTAAGAATTAACATATAAACTCATTAGTCTCTCTCACTGACTATACTATGTAATAAAGTGCCCTGAAAGAAAAGATTCAATTGAATCGTGGTGCCTCAAATCTCTTTCATACACACACACACACACACACACACACACACTACACATGCATACACAGACACACACAATATAAATATTATACCAAATTAATAAATATACCAAACAGCACTATTATACTAAGCTTTAAGTGTAGACTTAGTATTTGGCAAATTCATGTCAAAGTTTTCTTTTTTATAATAAAAGGCGCATTTACCATTTTCAAACTGTCCAGGTCCTTTCAAAACAACTTTACTTTAAAGCCATTTCATAAAGGCTGATCATTTCTCCCAAGCATTAAAAATCAAAACACATATTCTCATATTTTTAATATAACTACTTCCCCTTTTTTCTAGTTATATTGAGTTATAACCAATATATAATGTTATCTAAGTTTATCGTGTACAATATGATGGATTGATACACGTATACATTGCAAAATGATGACCATAATAGTTAACACCTCCATCACCTTACATATAATAATTATTTTTGTGTGTGGTGAGAACACTTAATATTTTTTCTCTTAATCACTTCAAGTATACAATACAATATTGTTAACTATAGTCACTGTACTGTACATCAGATCCCCGGAACTTACTCATCTTATTTGTACCCTTTGACCCCATTTCCCTCAAACCCCAGTCCCTGGCAACCACCATTTTACTATTTGTTTCTATAAATTCAGCTTTTTTAGATCAAATGCGATATTTTTAAAATGGATTGAAAACAGAAAATAAAAGAGCCTATGGAACATTATGAAGCAAGCTGTGCAAATTCTCAGATCAACACTGAAGGTGTGGTCAACATGTTCAAAATATTCATTATTGGTCTAAACCCAATCACTCTGTTATTAAATTGCATGTTTTTGTTTTTTATGTTTATCTAGAAAGGGAAGATTCCATTACATTGAGGTAGTCAGCTTGAACTTTTTGTTCTTCTTCTTCCAAAGCAAATTGACTCAAGTCTTAATTGGCCAGAGGCTAAAATACAGTGTTAGTACTTAAGTGCCCTTTATATTTTCCACTTACCCAAAGTACAAGAAAAAATTAGCCATTCTCAGCATTTACAGTTTCATAAACAAATTTGTTTATTTTCCCCCACGAAGTTGATTGTCAAACTGAATATGCTAAGATTCAAGTTGCTCAAAAGTTGCCCAATATATAGAAAACTTAGTAAGGACCACCCAAACATTAACCTCATGCTGGCAACCTGCCTTGCATTTTCAGACTAAAGTATTACACCACTAGCCATTTACTACACAGATACAATAATGGAAACAATACAATACTAGCACTGACGCCTAATTATACTTCTGAGTTGACAGGTGTTTAGATCAAAAGTATATTTAGCAAAGGGAACTATTTTGATAGTTTTGGGAGACCCCTTCCAGCCCCCCACCACCACTACCACCACCAACACCAAAGCTCTTGGTACTGAGAAAATGGACTTTTCCCTTTAAGATGAACATTTTTTCTCCTTCATAAATTGTAACCCAGTATCTGCGTTCTAGACACAAAACAGGGTTACTAAAACAGATTACATTTTATAATTTCTCGTGTAGCAAAATTTAGAGGGGGAGAAATAAGTCCCTTAGGGTAGACATTTAGAGAGAAGAAGAAAATTAAGAAATAATAGTTAAAGGATAAGATTTTATTTTAATTAATTTATTGTAAAATCCTTCTTATTTGGTGTGATTTGAAGTGGATTTTACAATCAATTACATTGAGTGAAACACTTAATATGAACACTCTATGCTCTGAACCCCACCACCTGAGCTGCATGTATACATTTTATTGCCTGGATGGTAAACCTAAACAAATAGATTTATAATGGTTTGCAGACAATTCCCATGCAATAACTATATTATTAAATCTAAGGCATTATTAAAGGTTAATTATGTTTAAAATTATTGAGATTTAACAATGATGTAATCTATGGAGAAGATACTTATCTTCTCCTGTTTGTACTATAATTACTAAACCTCAATGAACCTCTCTCTTTAATTCTCCCATTCTCCTGGCTAAATAGCCTCTCTAATGGAATCCAACGCCTACAACCTAAGATAACTCTTTCTGGTTTAGACCTTTAATGTCTTCCTTATCCACCTCCCTTCTTCTCCATCTTCACCCAAGATCTTGTCAATATCTTCAAAGAGAAAATTGTCACTTTGTGCAAGAGTTCTCACCCCTCCCTTACTTTTCTCTTTGTTAATATCCCTCTCTTCACTGCCCCAGATCTCCCTCAAAGTTCTAAACACCTAAAGCACTAACTGTATCAATTCGTTCCCATCAAGGTTGTTCAGCAATGACCTTGGTTATTTTTCCTTTGCTCATCTGTGTTCTGCTGCTGTTCTTATGCTTCCATTCCCAGCTTTCAGAAATGGTCTTTACCTAATCCTAAATTACTTCAATTTGTGTTTTCATTGTGTCTTTCTTTTAGCCTCACATATAAGCTCATACAAATACACTGTGCCTTCACTACTTTTATTTTTCATAAATTAGTATTTCATAACTAGGTCCTTAATTTACATCTTCTCTTATTTTCCTGCCATGTAGTTTTTATCTTCTGGTTGAAATGTTCAGAGATCTTTGAGGACCTCTTTTGACATCTCTCCCAGTTCTCCATCTTCTTAAACCTTCTCTTCATTCAAATGAAACACTTTTTATTGAGCACTTGCTGTGTGTCAGACACTGTTCTAGATTTGGAGGCCAAAAAATATTAGCTCCCCACCCTCAGAGAGCTTGCAAGGGAGGAGAGACAGGCGATTATAAATATCTAAGTAAAATTGTTATGATAATAAGAAAAAAAAAATGTTACACATTCCAAGAAGGAAATCAAACTGGGTAACGTCATAGGAAGTGACCAAAGAAGAGGACAGCCACTTAGAAAGCACGTGCAGGGGGACTTCTCAGAAGAAGTAAAGTTTAAGTCGAGATCTAGGTAATGGGAAGGAGTCAGCAATGTAAACCGGAACCATCAGAGAACTCAGAGGAAGAGTGAGAATGGCAAGTTCTAAGTCTCTGCAACTGCAACAAGGTTAGTTGATTCAAGGGACTGAGGAAGGCCAGCACTGGGGAGAGTAGACAGGGCCTGACCTTCTACCACTTACCGATTTGGACTGAACGGCGGCCCCCCTGCCTTGGGTTTACTGAGGTCAGCCCTCCCACCGTTAAACCTGGTAGAGTCCCAATTTCAAAACTGAGTATCCCAACTTCCGTAAACACATCCCATGTTTGATCCAACTCCAGAAACCAGAGAACAAAGCATGGCCTTTTCCTTGCCATCAACCAACCACGACAGCAAAACATCGGCGTCCTTCTCCTGCCATTGTCTGCTGTAGTGTTGACACCAAAGGAAATACAACACTCACCTCTCACTAGTGAGTTTATAAGCAACTTTAATTTTGTAAGACTTTCCAACATTTTCTGAATTTTTTTCATGTATACTACCTCTATAATAACAAAATAAATGCACAATTTAAATGTATACAGAGATATAAAATTATGTGTGCATCTTTGCATGCATTTGGCACTTCTCATCAGCTGACTTATCTGTCTGTACTACTAAAATAATCAATAGTTCTTTCTCTCAAGCCTCCTATTTTCCTTGCGCTGATTCTGGAACTCCAAGGTGACCTATTTCCCCAAGAACAAGGCACCGAAGTGGTTGCCTGAGCAAAGAGGTAGGAGCACACCTGTAGGATGGACGCAGGGCTTGTCAGTACACGCAGAGGATGCTGTTGATGTGCTGGAACCTCTCTTGCGTGGTGTTCAGGACACAGTCTCATTTAAATGGTATCAGAGTAAACAGGATGCTACATGTAGAATGAAACTCCTCAAGCCCTTCCCTACAGAGATAAGGCTGAAATCATAAATATCACACGTAGTTTAAAGATAAAATCTGCAATCCAGCTCCAGGAGCCTGAGTCTGGATCCACTGCAGCCACCTAATCTTTCCAATAGGCAAGAACAAAAGAGCAAAGTCAAGGGACCACCATCGACTGGAAACTATTCCCCACCCATTTCTTCAAGGACCCCAGGAATTTAAAAATTCCATATTTATTTAGTAAGTCAGAATGAGTAAGAAAAAGAGAGCAAGAGAGAGGTAAACTCCTGCCAAAAGTCTAGGGTCTCTATTAAAAAAAAAATCCCCACAGTATGCCAGTTCAGCCACAGCACATCTGGGAATTGTTTGAAGGATAATGACAGTAATAATTATGATTACTTACACTTAATTCTCCCTCACAGGGGCGCTGTGAAGATTAATGAGTTGAAGCTCGTAATGTGTTTTTGGTTCCTCGATGAAAGCCCAGATTATTATTATGGTTATTGTTGTTTATATTAGACCATTCCTGTGGAAGGCTTCCCTTCATTGCCCATCCATTTACGTTCCCATCATAAAATTCAACCACTTCTCTAATTAACAGCCCACTGACTCCAGGAGCAGCCACATCAGGCAGGAACCCCCACTTTAAGAAGGAAAGTGTAAGCAGAATCACTGTCAGCTGCCCACATCCCTTCTGCCTGCTAGACTTCATCCCAAGCTCTTAGCTCAACCGTAAAGTCACGGGAGAGAAGGTAACAGTGTCCTGCTCCAAATGAAAATATATTGACAGCGTCGATATCTTCCAAAATAAAGAGCCTACAGACAAATTCATAGATATGATCACAAACCAGGTAGACAATGCTGTAAGATAATGTTGAAATGTGGCTCATAAAGTAGCTTGTTCAAAATCAAAGCCACATAAAGATAATAGATCAATGCGTTGCTACTTAGCATTCATTTTTTTTAAATAAAAGTATTGCAAACCCTCTTATCTCCTATGCATAGGCCCATACCAAACAATGTTTGTTGAACAAGACAGAGCCCCTATTCTTGAGAAGATGGTTACTGAAGGCTAGTACGTTAGGCACCTACACGTGGCCTGGTCGGGAGGTTAGGGCACTGTTACAACTGCAGTTATTCTTCTGAAAAGGCAAGTGCAACACATTTTCTATGGTAGTCTGTGGCTTTAATTACAAATAGAAAGAGTATTTATTTTTCAATAATTAAAACATTTTTTGTAGGGCTAAAAGAAGAATGACGTACCACAAAGTTTCTTTTTGCATGATGCATATGTAAGGAAAAACATATGTAATGTGTCTGGTTTCTATAAGATACTCAATAATATATAAATAACACAGTTGTCCCAGAAGAAAAGAAGAAAATGGGAAACGAAGACATTTTTCTTCCTTCTATTATACTATCTCATTTCTCAATCTAAAACTGTCATTCCTTAGCTCTGCAGGATCTACAAATCACTAGGAGAAGAAGGAACTTAGGAAAAAACCCAGGACTGCCTCTCCACACACACAGACCCTCTCCCTCTCTGTGGCAGAGACTGCTAGGGGCCTACTCAATAGCCATTCTTCCTTCTTCCACAGAAACAGAATCTTAATTTTAGTGGAGCACTTTATGAAGGTAGGTGTGGCCATAGATGACTAAGTTCTGGCCAAGGAGAGGTTGGCAGAGATGTGTGGGAGCCAGCTTAGCTGGCAAGGGTGCTCTTTCATCCTTCCCCACTTCCTCCTCCCCGCCGCCTGGAAATCTGACACAACTGTAGAAATTACAATAGCTATTAAGGACCATGAGTTTGTCCTGAGGATAGAAGGTAGAATAATGCCCCCTACCAAAGATATCCACATCCAAAGCTCTGAAAACTGTGAAAAACTTACAATGCATGGCAAAGGGAAATTAAAATTGTGATGGGTAAACATGTCTAATCAGTTGACCTCAAAATAGGAGATTGTCTTGGATCACCCAATGGGGCCAAAAATATCACAAGCATCCTTAAAAGGGGAAGAGGGAAACAGAAGGAATCCAGAGAGAAGGCTGAGTAGAAGGACTTAACCTGACCCTGCTGGCTTTGAAGATGGAGGAAGAGGCGACAAGCCAAGGAAGGCAGGCAGCTTCTAGAAGCTAACCAAGGCAAGGAAGCAGATTCTCCCTTGTTGCTTCCAGAAGGAACACAGCCCTGCCAGCCCCTTTAACGTAGCTACTGAGGCCCACTTAGCAATCCTGACATCCAGAATTACTACGTTTCAAGCTACTAAGTTTGTGGTCATTTGTTATAGCAGCCATAGGACACTAATACACCAGCACTGAGGATGGACCAAGGGAAAAAAGAGAAAGAGCCAGGGTCCCTGATGATGTTGTGAAGTCCATACTCTCCCTGAATGACCTAAGTCTGGACTGCCTTTATGTGAAAGAATAATGCCTCCAGTGTTTAACTCACTGTTGTTTGGGGTTTTCTTTTATATGCAGCAAAATGCAACTGAGGTGCACTCGCTACAATTTAGAGATAAGAGACTGAAATCCCAAAATGTCAAGTGGCATTATTTTAACACAACTCAACTATTCAGAATCAGAAGTAGAACTCAAGGTCCCCAATGTTTATGATCTGCCCAACAATATATACAACACTGGTTCTTGAACCTTAGCTTACACTGGAATCTTCTGGAGGGCTTATTAAAACACAGATGTCTGGGCCCCATACAAGAGTTTCTGAGTCAGCAGGTAGGACCAAGGTAGTCTACACTATGGCTGGACCAACCTTCTTTTCCGTTGTCAGACCCATAACCGAAGTCCAGCCCTCGTGACCACACACCTGGGATATGATAGCAGCTTCATAGCTGGCTGACCTGTCTCCAGTTCTGAGTTACTGACTGCCCCTACCCACCCTCCCACCTAACTAATTTTGGTGAAAACCAGGTCCTGTCTCTGCTTCAAAACCACAGCTGCTTCCTACTGTTTATGAAATTAAATCCAACCCCTGTGCAGGCCTTTCAAGGCTCTCCTCATTTCCCTGTCCTCTCTCCTACCCACGGCAAGCCATCACTCCTCCTGCCATCCCTAGGAAAAGAGAGGAACCAACAAATTTCTTATTTTATAACCAAGAGAGCACCCAGAGAGAGTTGGCCAGCTCTCCTAGCAAATCCAAATTGGGAACAAGCTCCCCCAGACAGCCCAGCGCCCACCCTCAGGGAACAAGGAACCAGGTCCCCTGCAAGCAGCCACAGCAGGTTCCCCATGGAAACTCAGGATGAGGTGAGAACACAATGTGCATTTCAACTAATTACTCCAGAAAGGGAACGCAGCCAGGAGGACCTGAGATTGTTTGTGCACTGTTATGCTGAATTTTGAAAGAGAGGGCAAACTTAGAGGAAATTGGCAGCAACTTCATCCAGCACCAGCCAAAACGGCACTCCGTCCCTCCCCGAAGCAGCTGTGCGGTAGTGGCTGCGGCTGCAGCACTTGCCTTTCTTTGTGTGCAGGAAGGGCTGGAGGTGCAGGGCACTGGAGAGGCTGTCTCGCCAGAGGAGGCAGCTTTAAACTCCCCGGAGTAAGGATGGTTCAGTTCGGAGCAAGCTGAGCGCCAAATGATCCACCAGTTCTAAGCCTGATGTATTTGAGTGTTTTGTTGGTTCCTCTCATCAAAATCAGTCTTCACATACATATTAGTTGTGCCCTGGCCAGGAAATCTGGTACCTGTATCACTGGGAGCTTTTCTTTAAGAGGGAAAGCTTTTCATCTGTTTTTGGTACATTTTTCTCCTGCTCCGTTAAAAAAAGAATGAATTTTTTTGTGTCTTTGTTCACAGTCTTGCATTTTTCCTTTCTCTTATTTATTTATAAAAACCCTTCCTCATGCTATAAACGGTTTTTAATTGTCTTAGTATAGCTTCCACTCCTATAGCAACCCGAAGTTACATACCCAAGGCTTTCTGGGCTCCCACACGTACAAAACCATACTACTTCCTTCTAAATGTGCAGGAAACCATGGTTTGGAATGGGGACTCTTCCAACAAATACTGACTGAGTGTTTGTTCATGTATCTTTCGTGGACAGCCCTGTCCGCCACCCTTAGAGATCAGTGTTCATGTTTTGGCACAAGCATCCCACCAGAGCCTCCCTTGCCCCGCTGCTGGTTTAGGGTCAACTTCCTTCCAGAAGGAGCTGCACGAGAAGGCCAGGCTGACGCAAAGAGGTTTTCTTCCTGAGTCCTTACCATCAATGACCTGATCTGGATGGTTTGGAGAAAAGGCACAGTACTAGAATGTTTAATAGATGGTCAAGAATACAAAAGATAGTATTTTTATCAAGATCCTCTTTCCTTGTGCTCATTGAAGTTTCTTACTTCTAAACCTCCCATTTCTCCCCTGTGCACCCAGAAGCCTACTGTTTTGACCTTCTCAGAGTGACTAATCTCTACACAATTTAAGTGAGAGGAAGGTGAAACCCTTGGCTTGAGTAGCTTTTATATTCTCCTGCCTGGATTTAATTGTGGGAATATAACTGGAGCTTACAGAGAGAGAGAGAGAGAGAGAGAGAGAGAGAGAGAGAGAGAGAGAGAGAGAAGAAACAGCAGTTCTAAGCAAGACATATACTCATGCCGAGAAATGAAACTCCGGTATATACATGATAGCCGTGCCTAGAGAACATTTTGGCTATGTGGGCTGCAGGTTAACACACCCTGAAAGTGATGGTAATTACTTTGTAGTTCTTTAGGTTCTCCTTGTGTAGGGTGTTGAAGGGAAGAGGGTAGCTGACTTTTAAATGAAACGGGGGATGGAAATTCCAGGTGAATTTAAAGCACCTGGCAAACAGGCCTCTCTTCTCAGTGTTTCCTTGTTTTGGCCCTAGACTGGGAAGCCATCACCTTCCTGGCTCTTTCATGGAATTTCTGTGTGGTCTCGGTCTTACTCAATTAACCTCTCCCCTTCTGCATTTCATCATGTGTGTATGGGTATAAGATCAACTTCAAAGAGGTCCAGGGCCTAATTAATGTCTCTAGGGTGCCTGAAGATTCTGAGGTGGAAAAAAAATAAAACCACCACCTGTATGCAGAATCTGAGACTACACCACAGCAGGTGGAAATTATTACTATTAAATGTAACTTCATGCAGAATATTTGGCAAACTTCTCCTCTGGAGCATATAAAATGTCAAGTTGGTGAAAGTAAGCTTCCTCTGTGATCAATGAATGCTATCGCTATCTCTTGTTCTCTCTCTCTCTCTCTCTCTCTCTCTCTCTCTCTCTCTCTCGCGCGCGCTCATATATATATTACTTGTGAGAAAATGCTACATTAGGAGACATGAGAATCAACAAACAAGGAAAACTGAAAATTCAATGATGAAAAGTATAATGTAATTAATGGCTTTAGGAGAAGACAAGCCAGCTATGCAACCATCAGCTACTCTTTCCCATCAGCTTCCTTTTCATCTTGCTCCTTTATCCCCTGTCAGTGCGTCTTCCCAAGACCACATGATCCTGAAATTCAGTAGGAATATTAATGTAATGATGCTTCTAAGATCAGAAAAATCTAAGTTCTAAAAAAAATGATGAAAACCCTTCCTGATCCCCTTTATCTGTCCCTTAGTTAGTTCAAAAATGGTCAATTAATTGCAACCAGGAATTTCTTTTCAGCTCTCCAAATGTCACTCATCTTGGGTAAATGGACACTTCCATATTTCAAAAGTCTTTTGATGTGATCATAAAAAGGGTTTTGTAGGATTTTCTTCAAAACATTCTCAAGTTGGAAAATGACTTGGTAAAGTCAAAACCTCCATTTGTTTATTCATTTAACACATGTATTGAGTTCTCTCTAAGTGACAAGCACTATGCTACAGGGAAGGTGGGGGACACTAAGACAAAGCGTACAGGTAATTATTGCATTGTAAGTGCTGAGAGTGGTCACCTAAACTGTTCATTTGCATAGTAAATAGGATAGGAATTTCTTTAAGTGCCATATTATGGAGATACTCTGGGGTCAGGGATTTTTAAACTCCGAAAAGTAAGTACAAGGGGAAAATGGTTGAACGAAGTTAAGTTTGGTTGATTCTGTCTGTTCTTTGTAAGATATACTTCCTTTCCTGGATATTTTATAATCCCTTTTTTTGCCACCCCTAATCTCCAACCTACCTTATAGACAGAACCCCCTCAATCTCTCTGTTATTGTATATGGGGTATAAATGGTGATGGGAGGAGACTTGACTTGGGGTGGTGAACACAAAACACAATATACAGATAATGTATTATACAATTGCACAACTGAAACCTATATAATTCTACTAACCAATGTCACCCCAATAAATTCAATTAAAAAAGTATTTCCTATATTCCTGTTGACTTTCCATTTTCCACAGGAGAGATCTGGGAACTCGTGGAAACAATCCCTTGAGTGTTGAAGACAGACAAGGTAAGGTAATGTACTCGTCATAGTTTCCAGAAAAACAGAATCAAAGGGATATAGAGTTTTATAGATATATTTTATATATAATACATATAATTATATATAATATTATATATATTACAGATATGATTTTTAAAATGGCTTCAAGGGGTACCAGCAGGCTGGAGATCCAGGAAAGACAAAGGTTCAGTTTGAGTCCAAAGGGTCATCTGCTGTAGAATTAGGAATAGCTGATGTTGCAGATGAAGGCTGTCTGCTGGAGAATGCTTTCTTATTCTGAAAAGGCCAGTCTTTTTGTCTTCAACTGATTGGATTAGGCTCACCCACATAATGGAGGACAATCAGCTTTACTTAAATTCAGCGATTTAAATGTTAATCTCATCCAAAACACCCTCATAGAAATGCCCAGAATAATGTTTGATCAAATATCTGGTTTAGTCAAACTGACACATAAAATTAACCATCATAGATAGAAAGCCCTATACTAACACAAAATTTTTATTCTTTGTAGCATCTTTCCTTGTAAATGTGTTTATAAATATCCTTCTCCATTTTATCTCCACTTCATAAAGTTATGGAAAAAATACAGACATGTGACTAGTTAACAGCTTAAATATTGTAGGTTCAGCCTTGTTTTATTGGCTATCATCCTTCATGTATGGTCATATAATTTAAATATATTTTTAAATGCAAAGATGTTAACTCCAAAACTGTTTCCAAAATCTATAACTTTAGTGCTGCAATTTTTTAAAAAAGCAAAATCTCTTTAATACCTGAAAAGTAACAGGTTCCCCACAAATCCCAATCTTCTATTTTGAAATCAAGAAAATGCCTGTGGCTCAAAGAGCCACTGACCTACTTCATTACTTGATGCTCTACATAAATCATGGACACTCCCTGCTTTCAAAATAGCAAGCTGGCTTTGAGGAAAAGCAGCACACCACTGCAAGAAAGTTGCACCACATACATTTCATCTGCAAGTGCAGTTGACCTTTTTTAAATGAGGGAGCAAATAATCATGATTTTTATTTACTTTATAGCTACTGGTGGTCTTATGACATTGACTTCAAATGAAATTGCACACCATGATCATTAACTGCAACTTACAGATTTTTAGCAATGTCATAAATATAGTAACTATTCAATAAATATTTGTTAAATTGACACTTTGTGTTTCAACAGAGTTAAAAAATGAATAATTATAATACAGATATGTATAGGGTAATTCATTTAACATATATGGCTGAGTACTTATTATGTAAGAAGTTCCACTAAGAACACAAAAATTACTAAGTAATTATTCCTGGCCAAAGAGGTCCAGAGCCTACTACACAAGAGAGACAAACCAACAATGTACTAAAATAACAATGTGAGAGATGCCATACTAAGGTATCTACTAAGAGCTATCAAAGCAAAGAGGAATGGCTTTCTCTCAACTGCCTTATTTGAACCATCATCCTATACATCATACCTAAAATATTGTCACAAAAGGTATCTAGTGGCTGTATTCCAAAGTCAATACAATGACAGATCAACTAATAGATATGAGGGAACTGGAAAAGATGCTGAGTGCAGATACTGAAGTAATTAGTGATTCGAAAGTTGAATACCACTAAATTATTTTTTCATCTCAACGACTTTGAACTAAGAATAAGTCAATATCAGAGTTGGCAATCACACACTCTTTCACTACTAAGTACACTGTAACCTACTTAAGAGCTACATTGCATCGCTCCCTAATTAATAACTTCATATTCTGTGATCAACAATAAACTCCTCCCTTGCCATATATACTACTAACTTTCACATGATCCAAATTTCCAATTAAAGGGGGTGTAAGACCCAGCAGAAAATTGTTCTCATTTGAGGCAAAGGGTGACATACCAAATGATTAGAGACCATTGGTGGTCACAGGTTGATATTGTAACAAGAGATATTATATACACCCTATTCACCTACTATTCCAGTTATGAATTTTTTCAGATATGAAAGCAGACATATAAAATCTTGAGCTAGAAATGTTTCTTAAAACAGACTCATTATACAGATGAAGACTCAAAAACCAAAGTGACTTCCTCCAAATGGCAAGAAATTAGGAAATCAGAACTTTAAGTTCTATATTCTCTTACTCTTTCAATTACTGCATTCTCCTTACTGGAGCATTGATAGGGATATTAACATCCTGATGACAGCATTAACAACTACCACTTGAATTGTCTAAAATCCAGAATGAATTTACAACTAAATTGTTTTTATTTCAACAGATACATTGCACGTAAAACCACAGTCTCCTGAAAGAAATTGGGAATATTGGAACTGATCTCTGGACATCAAGCAATGGTTAGACTGCATGAAATATGCAAGAGCCCTGAGAGAAACACTATCTCCTAAAAATCTTGGACTCCATGAAGACAAAAATTGTGTGTGATTCACTTTTTATCCACAGTGTGCAGCAATGCCTGGCAATAGACATGGGTGCTTAGTAAAGCTTTGTATTCCAAATGGATAGCTCTACGTAGATCTTCAAAAACAACACTGGATAATAGTAATAATCATACAAATGTATCATATATGTGGAGCACCTCCCTGAAGGTTGCAGTATCTACAATAAAAAGGGGAGTTGCTGGCATTCACTCTATTGAGTGATAACAACAGACCACGCCTCATTGATTTGACAGTTGATGGCCTTATTAAAAAAGAAATAAGTGTCTCAAACCAAGAAATTTGTTAATTTCTCTCTTTCTTTCAGATCTGCTTTAAAATTCACATTTGCCTACCATTTACATAATCCTCATCTTTTGTCATGAATTTCATGAGTGTGTGAAACCTTTTGCCTTTTAGCTCAAAATGAATCTTTCCTTAAATAAACACTGGAGAGAGAGGGAGAAAGGTAGAAAAGGAGAGGATGAAAAAATGTGAGAGAGAGAGAGAGAAAGATTAACCACCTCCAAATAAAACATTGGGACTGATTTACATCTGTAGGATTAAAGTGCTACTGCTCAAAGAACCATGAAAATTTGGCCAAATTTCGAATAAGACAAGTAGAAGTCAATCAGCTCCTGGAGCAGGGCTGCTCATCATACTGTGTACCCAACTATCCAAGTCTTCAGGGGGTCCCTGAATTAAATAAGGAGAAAATACGCTGCCATTATCAGTTGCATTAAAACTCTGGGTTGTGCCTGACATTACATCATAAGTACTTATAAGATATTTGGCAACAGGAGCTAATGTCAATGGAGAAAAAAAAAACACCTGACATTATGATTAAAAATCAAGATTTGAAAGACATTTAATGTCATGAAAAAATCTTTATAATATATTGTAACATGAAAAAAGCTACATGGTCCCAGTTGTATGTAAAAGTGTGTGTGTGTGTGTGTGTGTGTGTGTGTGTGTGTTGTGCTCCAGTTATCTACTACTGTGTAACAAAGCTCTCTAAAACTTTGTAGCTTGACACAACACCTTTTTTAAAATTTTATTTTATTGTTTAAAGTATTACAAATAATAATATTTACTATTGTCTCCTTTTTTTCCCCATTGACCTCCCCCTGGCCTCTCCTATCCCCTGGCACGTGCCCTCACACCACACCCCTCCCCCCTCCCCAAGTGTCTTGCATCCATTGGTTATGTTTATATGCATGCATACAAGTCCTTCGGTTGATCTCTTACCTCCCCCCTGCAACCCTCCACAGCCTTCCTGCTGTAGTTTGACAGTCTGATCAATGCTTCTTTGCCTCTATATCTATTTTTGTTCATCAGTTTATAATGGTCTTTATTATCCACAAATGAGTGAGATCATGTGGTATTTTTCTTTCACTGACTGGCTTATTTCACTTAGCATAATGCTCTCCAGCTCCATCCATGCTGTTGCAAATGGTAAGAGTTCCTTCTTTTTTACTGCAGCGTAGTATTCCATTGTGTAGCTGTACCACGGTTTTCTAATCCACTCATCTGCTATTGGGCATTTAGGCTGTTTCCAAATCTTAGCTATGGTAAATTGTGCTGCTATGAACATGGAGGTGCATATATCCTTTCTGATTGGTGTTTCTAGTTTCTTGTGATATATTCCTAGAAGTGGTATTACTGAGTCAAATGGCAGTTCCATTTTTAAATTTTTGAGGAAATGCCATACTGTTTTCCACAGTGGCTGCATCAGTCTGCATTCCCACCAGCAGTGAAGGAGGCTTCCTTTTTCTTAACAGCCTCTCCAGCACTTGTAGTTTGTTGATTTGTTGATGATAGCCATTCTGGCAGGTGTGAGATGGTACCTCATTGCTGTTTTGATTTGCATCTCTCAGATGATTAGTGACTTTGAGCATGTTTTCATATGTCTCTCCGCCTTCTGTATGTCCTCTTTCAAAAAGGACCTATTTAGGTCCTTTGCCCATTTTTTGATTGGATTGTTTATCTTCCTTTTGTTAAGTTGTATGAGTTCCCTGTAAATTTTGGAGATTAAACCATCAACAAACCAAAAGGAAGCCCACTGCATGGGAGAACATATTTTCCAATGTTATCTCTGATAAGGGTTTAATCTCCAAAATTTACAATACTTTTTTATATTACTCATGTATCTGCGATTTGGTCAGGGCTCAGTGGAAACAGCTCCTCTCTCTTCTGCCTGGTGTTGACTTGGGCAGCTTGAAGGCAGGGTCTGGAATAATCTGAAGACTCACTCAGTCACATGTCTGGTTTTTTATGCTGGCTGTTGGCTAGGAGTCTCGGTTCCTCTCCATGCCAGTCTCTCCATTTGGTATTTCCATAAAGGTTCATTTGGGCTTCCTCAAATTGTGGTGACTGAATGGAAGGGCAAGCATCTCAAAAGAGAAAAAGCCAGGAAGCAGCTGAATTTTCTTCTCTACTTAACCTTGTAAATCACATAGCAACTCCCAACACAGTCCCAGGCCCATTCAGATTCAGAGGAAGGAGCAAAAATTGCTCAATGGAAGAGTGTCAATGTCACCTTGCAAAAAGATCATGTGGGATGGGATATGTATTGATGTGACTATGTTTGGAATGTACTCCGCCACACATAGGAAAGAACACTGACAGTAAATACACCAAGATGTTAATAGTGACTATTTCTTGAGTGGCTTCACAATAACTTACCTATTTTCTCCATCCATTTTCCTAAATTTCAACAACTGGCATGCTTTACTCCCATAATGATTTCTCTAACGTACATTTGGTGGGAGTGGGAGATGGGATGAGAATGCTATCGCTTTCCCTCTAGTACCAGTAACTTTGGATGTCCAAGATCCCCTTGCCCAGGAGTATATCTCATTCATTATATTTGCTCTAAGCTAACCTTCTCAAAGAAGGTTCTGACTTAAAGAATATTTGGTGCTCAAAAAGCCACAGAAAAGAAGGCTCCATGACCCAACACATTTGAGACCTGTGCTTCCTACATCTTATCCTAGAGAGGGACATACACATGTGAACATTTCAAAGGCTCAGAAACAGTCTTCTGTAAAGACATGATTAGCCCAACTTCCTTGGCATTTGGGCCCCATTGTGGGGCCTCTCCATTAAAAACACTTCGGGGTAACTTCCTCCAGCCAGAGTTTCTCCATCTCAGCCGCATTGACATTTTAGGCTGGAGAGTTCTTTGTTATAGAGAACTGCTCTGTGTGTCCCTGGCCTCCACCCACTGGGTGCCAGTTTCTATTCCCATTCCCATCCCAGTTGTGACAAACAAAAATGTCTCCAGATATTGCCAAATGCTCCCTGAGGAACAAAAATTCACCCCTATTTGAGAACTACTGCTTTAAATTAAAAGGCAAAATTGGTTATTAGCTTTTCAATGATGTAAAAAGTGAAGAAAAAAAAAGTAAACCTTCCCAGATTACTTGAGAAATAGGTTGAAAGTTGGCATATGGTAACTACAAGTGTGGCCTCAGGGGTCAGTTCCAAAACCAAGCACATTCAGTGATTATAGATCTCTTCTACCAAGCAGAAAGAAAGAGCAAAAACAAGGATATTTGCTTCCTTGGTTCTCAATCTTAAAAACCTAGAATCAAGCCTGGCCAGCATGGTTCAGTGGTTAAGCATCGGACCTAATGAACCAGGAAGTCACGGTTCAGTGTCCAATAAGAGCACATGCTCAGATTTCGGGTTTGATCCCCAGTGTGGGAAGGCAGTCAATTGATGATTCATTGATGTTTCTATAGCTCTCTCCCTCTCCTTCCTTTCTGAAATCAGTAAAAAAATATTTTTTTTAAAAAAACCTATCATCAATTCATGCAAGTCTAGCCTGACAAAAAGTCTAATCTAAATTAGCAAAAAAGATTGATTGCATTATAGAACTTTTTATAAGCTATTTTTAGTTTTTTAGAATTTTTTAAAAATGGAGATTTTTTTAACTTTAAAAACATAGTGGGATTACTGCAAGATTAAGCAGGTTTTGCCAAGTAGAGTTAGAGATCTGTTTTCATCAGTACATATGAAATTAGCAAATACATTGTGTATATGGCAATAAGGATTTCTCTCAAAAAATAGTTGATCTAGAGAATAACTCTTCTTTCAGAGAGATTTAAATGATAAAGTTCATTCCAATTTATCTCCAAATTTGTGAGAGCCACAATCCATAATTGTTGAAGTCTTCAGAACTATCAGAAATGTGCTCTATTTTCCTTGGGCTCTTTAGAAATGGGTTGGGGAAAGCATTAGAGATCAGGTGTCTGGCTTTCTCTGGAAGGCAGCTGCTAGGATGTCCCAAATGGCCCCTGATGGTAGTCACACCTGTGTAATCCCCTTCTTCTATTGACTGAGGACTAGATTTGTAGCTGCTTCTAACAAATAGAATACGGCAACAATGGAATGTCACTCCTGAAATTAGGTTCTGTACCCTCTTTTGCTCACCCTGAGGGAAGCAGCTGCCATGTTCTGAGCTGCTCTTTAAGGAGGCCCAGGTGGCCAGAAACTAAGGGAGGCTTCTGCCATCAACCAGTGGGGAACAGAGATCTTCAGTAAAATGTCCCATAAAGAACAGAATCCTTGCAAGAACCACATGAGTAAATGTGCATCCTTCCCCAACTGAGCCTTTAAGTGAGATGCAGACCTGATTGTTGGCTTTACTGTAAATACTCAAGAGAAAAATACTCAACTGTGCCTGTCCTGGATTCCTGACCAAGAGAAACTGTGACATAATACATGTGTGTTTTTTTTATATGTTTTTATTGATTTTAAAGAGAGAGGAAGGGAAAGAGAGAGAGAGAAACATTGATGTGAGAGAGGAACATCAATTATTTGCCTCCAGTATGCACACAGACCAGGGACTGAACCTGCAACCTGGGCATGTGCCCTGACCAGGAATCAAACCAGCAACCTGTCAGTGCCCAGGACAAGGCTCAACCAACTTAGCCACATCAGCCAGTTCCATGTGTATTGTTTTATGCCACTAAGTTTTGGAGTAATTTGTTATATGGCAGTCGATAACATTTGGACTGAATTGTGTCCCTCAAAATTCACATGTTGAAGCTTTAATCCCTGGGACCTCAGAAGGTGGCAGTACTTGAAGACAGTGTCAGTAAAGAGGTGATTAAGTTAAAGTGAGGCCATTAGAATGGGGCCTAATTCAATATGATTGGTGTCTTTAGAAGAGACACCAGAGATGCACATAACAGAGAAAGGTGACCATCTGTAAGCCCAGGAGAAAGGTCTCAGGGGAAACCAAATTGGCTGACATCTTGATCTCAGACTTCCAGCCTCCAGAACTGTAAGAAATAAATTTCTGTTGTTTAAGCCACCCAGTCTGTGGTATTTTGCTGTAGAAGCTCCTCTAGCAAACTAATAGAGATAATTAGCACACTTTCCTTTCCTATATGTGGCATGGTAAAGCACCTTACCTCCAGTCAACTGGCTGGTCAGCTGTAGAGCATTATACAACGTGAGCGATTAGCACCATGTTACTGGATCTCCAGTCACCAATGGTTTTTGTTTTCTGTTCTTTGTTTTGGAGTCTGCCTGTCTACCTTCACTGGCCCAAAGAAATGCAAGAGTAAGTGTTTTCAGTATAGAAAGAAAAAATGGTCTAATATTGAATTGGCCAATACGAAAACAAGGAAGTTATGTTCTAAAAACCCAACTCCCCAATGGCATGTAGGTTACAGACTATATAGGGTAAAAATGACAACACAATTGCGGGTTAGTGGTTCAAGGTCATTCTGGGAGCTGATTGGTTGGAGGTGAGGTAAGGGTAATGAATCATTTCTTTAGGACTTGAGAACAGTTCTGAGGTCTATCCTGGGTCCCTCTGTCTAGTCCCATGGGAAAGTAGCCAGGGGGTTACTGTACCTTATGGCTTAGGAGCTGAAACGAAACTTAGGTCAAGATGTTATCTTTAGTCTGTCAGAGGTCCGGACCTTGTGACCATTAGTCAGATCCAGGTTACTGTCCTCTGCTGCCTCGGGGGCTGTTGATTATCTAGGGGAAAGGCTAGGTATCTTGGGGAAGGCGGAAGGGAGAGAGACAGGAAGAAAGAGAGAGAGAGAGGGATGATTTCCAGAGCTAAGATTTAAAACTAAGTTTAATCAAAGATGTAGAAACCCTCGATTTCAATTGCCAGCTAGTCTCTCTGGGCTTTAATCACGTCATCGATAAAATGAAAGCTTAGGCTAGACCAGGGGTGGGGAACGTTTTTTCTGCCAAGGGCCATTTGGATATTTACAACATCATTCACGAGCCATACAAAATTACCAACTTAAAAACTAGCCTGCTATATTTGGTCAAACATTTAATTAACTCACCCCTAATGCCTTACAGGATCAGACCAAATGATTTTGCGGGCCATACCCGACGTTCCCCACCTTTGGAATAGACCAAGGATGGCAAACTACACAGGCCAAATCTGGCTTGGTGCCTATCTGTGTAAATTAAGTTTTATTGGAACACTATCATGTTCATTCATTTACTTATGTCTTTTGCTGTTTTCCCATTACAATAGTGGAATTGAATAGTTGTATCAGAGACCATATACCCGGTAGAGTTTACTATATGGCTCTTTACAGATAAAGATTGCTTGCTGACTCTTGGACTCAGCAAGCTCCAAGAAATCAAATGTTAAAATTTCACAACTGTCGGACTCTAGAACCGAGAACCCCTGCCATCCAATATGACTGACTTTACATTAGACTAGGGATTCTCAGAGGATGGTTCCTGGACCAGCAGTGCCAGCACCACCTGGACACTTGCTAGAAATGCACATTATCAGACCTATTGAATCAGAAATTACTGTGGTGGGGCCTGAAGATCTGTGTTTTAGGAAACCATCTACACACTGATGAAAACCACAGTATTAGATTACTCTCCCAACTCACATTTTCACATTAAAAGCAAGGAAAGTATTGCTTTACTCTTAAAAAAAGGAAAGACAGACCAAAATAGTGCCAAAAAAAAAGCAAGAGAGAGCATTTTTTAAAGGCCATAATCCACTGCTCCTTGATTAGAATGAAAACTGGAGGTTATATTAAATAATAATGATGGTAATATGATGGTTTGATCTCTATCATTTATCTCTGGTTGTGGACTTAGTAAAAAACCACAGCTGTCACACCGTGTGTTTACTTTAGCAGCTAGTTAGAACTGTCCTCACAACCTGGCAGTGTTGGCTCCTGGAAAAACAAGCATTTGGTGTTGTATACTTGACAAGCTAAACAAGAGCGCATTCAAAATGGTCTTTCCAAGACCTAGAAAGTAAAATCTCATTTTGATTTATATATTAGAATTGACCCCCCCCCCCAAAAAAAAAAATTAGGGTATTAAATATATTTTCTAAATGTAAAAGCTTACAGGAAAAAAAAAAAAAAAGAAAGAAAGAAAAGAAAAAAGAAACAGGAAATGGTGACGCCCACACACTCAGAAGAGGAATCCCAGGACCAAAACCCATTTCCTGCCCCACAAGGTAACAGAAACGTCTCTTCTTTATCTAAAATCCGGTTCCTGTGCCACTCAGAGTCAAGAGCTGAGCCTACATGTTGGTTCGGAGTTGGCAGAAGAATTTTCTTTCTTTCTTCTTTTCCTTGAAAAAACACAGAACTAGAGCAAATCTCCAACCTTCTCCTTATGCATGAAAAAGAAGGAGGAAGGTCCATCTTCCATTACTGTCTGCAAAGCTCTGGGCCCCCGCTCCAGTTTTGCTCACCCACCCAAGTGATCTTGCTTGGCCTGTGTGTCCCCTGGAATCTCTACCACCAATGCTGACTAGGGAGGGGTGCGTCCATGTTTTGCATAAAGACCCAATCCTGCTGCATTTTCATCAGACACAGAAATCAAAGAGGCACAACCAGTACCATCGGATCATTTTACTTTCAGGCCTGATGTATACAAATGCAAATTACAGTTTTGTAATTATCTGCTCACCTGGGAATGTGAAGACAGCCATGCTGTATCACTTGGACAAATTGGCTTCTATTTTAGTTGTGATTTGATGTGGGGGTTTTTTCCTACATCAGAGTCCTAAGGTTCTATATGGAATATAGTGTTCTAACCAATATATTGATGGGGACCTGAATAACTCAGTCAGGTCAACTTCCAAGTCCCAAATAAGGAATCAAGTGTCAAATTACTTGGTTTTTCTTTTTCACACCTGCCTCTCTGGGAGGGTTGGTTTGCTCTAGAGAAGGCTTAGAGGTATTTGCTAATTATATGACCATTTGTTCTTGCAAATATAGGTACTAAGAGATGCAGTCTCTCCTAAAGGGGAGATTAGCAGGAAGGTTGGCTGGTGACAGAGTTGCTACCTGGGAACTCTCAGGCAGACGCTGGGAGTGTGCACTCACACACAGCTCCCCAGTAGTTTGGACGACCTTGTGTAGAGTCCACAGTGTGAGGTTCTCTGATGCTCCCCTCCCCCAGAAAGATTAACACGCAGCCCCTGAATGTAAGATGGTGCAATCACTATTGAAAAGTTTGGCAGTTTCTTACAAAATTAAACATGTATCTACCTTTTGATCCATCTATTCCACTCCTGGGCATTTACCCAAATGAAAGCATATGTCCACACAAAGATGTATGTGAATGTCCATAGCAACTTTAAAATAGCTAAAAATTGGAAACAACTTATATGTCCATCAGTAGGTGAATGGATAAACAAATTATGGTAAGTCCATACAATGGAACACCCACAGCAACAAAAAGGAATGGACTATTAATATGCTCTTCACACAGATGAATCTCAAAAATCATTATGTTGAGTGAAAGAAGTCAGGGAAAAAAAAGAGTATAACACTGTATCATTCCATTTACATAAAACTCCAGAAATTGCAAACTAAGCTATAGTGACTGGAAGCAGGTCACTGGTTGGGAGTGAGGGCGGGGTGGGAGGAGAGGTGGGGGCAGAAGGAGGGAGGAATTAGAAAGGGACATGAGGGGGACTGGAGGGATTGGATATGTCACTATTTTGATTGTGGTGATGTTTTCATGAGTGTACATATATGTCAAAACTTGCCAAACTGTACACTGTGAACATGCAGTTTATTGCATGTGAGGTCTATCTTCATAACACTTTTTTGAGATGTGATTCCTATCTTATTTTCACTGGAGAAATGAAATATTCTGCAGATTGGAACTGTGTGGTACGTTGACGGCGTGCTTTGAGAAGGCAGATGAGGTAACACTTTTAGTACTATGAACCTTTGTAGCTTAGAAATCAGGTCCCCTCACTCTGACTTTTCCATCCCACCCCCAAGCCCACCTGTCCACCAGGACAACCCATCATCCATGTCTCCAGTTTCCAATTCTGTGTTACTTTCTCTCCAGAAGGTAACTGGCCAAGGCAAGTCATCCTTTCCTTTCTGTGCAATCAAACAAGACAAACCCAAGATTAGAGGTCAAGAACAGAAATGCCCAAGGCCCCTGCACACCACAGAAACCAGTCTTTGGCAAGGATTTGCCTTGAACTGAGTAATGGGGCCTTCTGAGTGGGTTGAGTCTGATCTCGGAAGAGACCACAGGTTGAAAGGAGGGAAAAACACATGGGGAGAAACAGAATCTCGTCCTTCCTGACCTCACAGGAAAGCCCCCTGCTTCTCACAGCCACCTCACCCACAGGCGGGCACTCAGCAGGAAAATGCCACTCTGTGCTAAGCAGCAGGTTGGCTGTAGGTACTCAGTTTGCACACTCAACTACGGGGACAACAAGCACTGTGCCTTCGGACAGCCTCTGAATTAACGCTTCCATCTCGACCCTATTTGGTGTCCCATCCATAACCTCCTGCCTTTCACCTCTTGCTACTCTGTGGCTCCCATCCCAGAAGAGCCCCAAACAAGCCCAGGTTGCTTATTTCTGTGTCCTGGATACCATGAGATGATGAGTTTTTGATACAGGTTCTATCTAAGATGAAGAGAGCACGATGCTCGTGCCCTTCCAGGGTGCTCAGTCCCCAGGAGACATTTGCCAACGTCTGGGACCTTTTTGGTTGTCACAGCTGGGAGTGGGAGGTGCTGTTGGATCTAGTGGGTAGAGGTCAGAGATGCTGCTAAACATCCTGTCATGCACAAGACAGTCCCCCACCTACACACACACACACACACACACCAAAAATTATCAGGCCCAAATGTCAGTGGAAAAGAGATTGAGAAATTCTTCTATGTAACAAAAAGTTGTGTCTTTATGGGGACTTGCCAAATTTATGGGAAAGTAAGCCATCCCCATGTTAAATGAAGTTTTCAGAATGTGGTGCTAGACAAGACATCTAAGCTTTCTGCCTTGATTTCCCACGTCTGCAAAATGGGAATGATTCTATGTCATTTATTCCTCTTCTCTCAGTCTTCCTCCCAGAGAGCGGCTAATGAATGTTTGCCAAGTGCTTTGAAGATTCTAATTACTGTTATCCCTGGTCTATCAGTTTAAGATTGTAGAGCACCTGGGAGCCCTGCAGACGGGAGATACTGGGCAAACGGAGCCAGTCCTGTCACTGTGGTTACCATTTATCCCTCTCGGAGGGCAGTATCAAGCCCTTAGGCTTGAATTACTCAAATCAACTTTAGAATCTGCTGAAGGAAACCAAGGGTTCTCACAATTAAATCACAGCTTTTCCCAAAGTCAGGGACTTCAGTTGAGGGCTTCCAGTTAGCAGCTAGCAAGATTCAGAAAACCTTAGATGTGGTGAGCATTCAATCAATCTTTGTTGGTTGCCTGCTTGGTGCACAATTCAGCTAAAATGTGTAATAAAATTGGAGATATTAATACCTAAATTTCAGATTTGCCATTGGGATGACATATATTAAAAAACAACTCCAGGGCCTCACATATGGTAAGCACTACCCTTTTTTAAAAAATAAGTTTAAAATGTAAAGTCCGCTGGATGACGATCAAGCTATGTTACTTCCTCAGAAAGGTCTTGCCACGCAGAGGATAACCTGATGTTTGACACCCAGATATATCTGCCTAAAGCGAAGATGGTCCTCTGCATCTCTCTAACCCTCCTCGTCACCACTTCCTGATCCCGAGCATCTCTCTATTTAGAAATGATGGCAGCCTGCAGTTCACGGGTCTGAGGAACCAACCTATAAAACTACCCTGAGCACAGGCTGCATAAACCAGCACAGTGAGAGCCGTGAGAGGCCCAGGATGCGAAGACATGGCATCTGTCACCACGGAACGTCTACCTGACCCCGAGAAATCAGGGCCGGCGCCAAGTGGCAGCAAACTCACAATGCGAGGCATGCGGAACTGCTCATGTCAGCGGCACAGAAATTCAGAGAATGGGACCTGGAATCAGGTTTGGAAGCACAGGTAGGAATTCTGGAAGACAATGCTAAACAAAGCAGCTTAAGCCTTCCTTCCCCCTTCGCTACCAACTGCAAGGCGATTTTTCTGATTTTCCAGGCAACATTGTACTTCAAAGATAAAGGCCCTGCAGTCTGGCTTGGGTTTTATGTTTCCTCGGTCGGCTGCATGGCTGAGGACCGCAGCCCGGGACCCCTGGAGCTTGTCACCTATCAAGAGGGGCCTGAAGAGGACTGGTTCTCACACTTGCTCCTGCATAGAGTCCCCTGGAGGGCCTGGTGAACCACCCGCAATGGTGTTCTTGATTCAGAACTGGGGCCTGAGACCCTGTATTCCAACCAGTTCCCAGGAGATGCTGATGTTGCTGGTGTGGGGACTTCATTTGAAGAACCACTGGATGAGAGTACCCCTACTGTAGAGCAAACACAATGCCTCTTTGGGGGAAATAAGCAAATGCACACCCAATGAAGGACTGGTTGGGAGCATCAGCTTTGGGGGGGAGCTGAACATCACGGCCTATGCAGTTATGACATCATTTTACTAGATGTTCATCAGGCACTCAGGACGTCTCAAACTCCTGGCTCCATGAAACAAGTCATTTCTGAACCTCTGCCATGTACCAGAGGCTTTGCAGCGATGTCGTCTCATTGACATTTTCATCCCAATTTAGGGGGGTCAGAGTTAAAGGATGCTGAAATGCTTCTTTGAGTTGATATAAAGGAAAGGAGATAGACAGGGATCTAACAAGAGATTTTAAAGACACACACACACATCCCACACACACGCCTACAACCCTGAAGTGACCTAGCACAGGAAGGGGTGGAGGCCAGAAAGAGGGACCAAAGAGAAAAACAAAGCAAGGCAGACAACAGATAAACTACCTTGCGGTTAGGTCCAAAGCATAGGAATTGAATCAATTCTGGGAAGTGGTAACCTCCCAGCTCCACTCGATTCTCATCTTACATACTTTTTCCCTAGCATTTTCTTCATTTTTTAAAGTGACTTCACAGTCATACTACCTTTCATTGCATGTGATATTTTCCAGCACTTTCTATTGAGTTCCTGTGGAAGAGATATTTTTTTTCACCCATGGCAGATATGTGTTCATCTTTGCAATGAAGACCAGCACTATTTCTGCCAGCAGCACCATTTTTCATTTCCTTTTAATGAGTGAAGCTGAAAAATAAGTTCACCAGCTGAAACTGTCAGGGAAATTTGAGATGGCAAACGCCATTATTAACTCCACTGAAATGTATTATTAATAATAATGCTTAGCTCTGGTGTAGCATTTTCTGGCTTCAAAGCCGTTTACAAACATCAACTAATTAATCCTTACCTCAGCATGATGAAGTAATTAAGTATTATTATCCCATTTTACAGAAGGGGAAACTGAGGCACCCAGCGGTTAAGCGCTTGCCCAAGGCCACAGAAAGGCTAGGATATGCTCTCAGAGTCACAAGCCTCCTGTGGCTTTCCGTGGTACATTGAAAAGGTCTCACACCTGGGAACAGTGAAGTTTGTAGCAGGAACCACACCTCCAAAAACAAAGATGGATGGAGAAAGCTGGGCCCTTGCTTTCCATAGCATCTTGCTACAAATAATCAGAATTTAATTTTTCTTTAGTGTGTTCCTTCCTCATTAACTTTTTAAAAAGCATGCTGACTTCGGGGAAATGCCAAAGCATTTTAATGATGTATGAAATAAAAAGCAAATAAATAAAACCTCCTGCCCACACAGAGAGAATACAAGCCTGCTGTTTGGACGCCTGCTTTTCTTCCCTCTCTCACATTGGCAGCCGCTCTGTGCCATACAGCTCAGCTGCAGCCAGAAACTTTTTTTTTAAGAGGAAAAAAATGAATATCGAAACTTAGCAGGCTCGGCCAAAAGAGGAGAACTTGGTCTTAATTGCCTTTTTACAAATCCCGTTCTCATTTCCATTTCCCTGAACTTTTCTCAGAGCCGCCAGCCCCACCACAAAAGTTCATGTAGTCTTTTCTTGCATTTTGCCTAATTTCTCTCATTCTCCCTTTGGTCTTCAAAGCTTTCCTCCACAGGAAAGGTAAGTGGGTGGGTGTGAGTGCTGGCCTTTTCTATGTCTCCCTCACCCTCAGTCCACAGGCCTGTGGTTGTTCATAAAGATCTGAGACAGACTGAAAGCACCAACGTGTCATAATGTGACAGACGTCCGAGGGCCCTTTTGAGCTGGTGGCAAATGTCTTCCTGGCTTCCAGGGGCCTATTTCTGCACCTGAACGTGCTGTGCCCTGGTGAGCGAGAGCTTTGCCGATGCCTTTTCTCTTGTTTCAACTGCCTGCTGATGGCAGATGGAGGGAGGCAAGGGCTGGAGGTGAAGCGGGGGAGGGGGGGGGGGAGAGCCGGGAGGGAGGGGGGCAGATCCCCACGCCCCTCCTGCCTGGTTGGGGAGCCGGCTTGAGGCTACACTCCCAGCTTCACCTTGTCTTGCTGCAGGAACCACATTGACACCATTTGCAAATCTCGTCACTACTGTTCTTCTGTTCTCTGTGGGTTCATGTGAAAGTTACCTCAATGAGACAATTTTCCTTTGGTTTTAATATGATTATTTTTATTTCCTCTCATTAAATCTGAAAGTATCTCTTGGAGTTCCCAAAGAAAAAAGTAACCAGTTTTGAAGTTTTCTGGTGGATGAATTGTACTTTGACACATGCTGTGTAGGAGACTCGAGAAGTTCTACTCTTTTTTTTTCTTTCCTCTGAGTATGCTAGGTTTGGGCAAGTTTATGGCAAGATTAAAGGAGAAAAAGATTTGCTCCATGGAGACACTAATCTTTCTTGAACTTCAGGATATCTTCTTCTCCCTACCCTTTCAAACATGCCTTGGTTCTCTTGTCTACAAAATGGAGTCACTGGTGAAAAACTACCTACAGTTACCTGCAGTTCTAATAGTCTATGATTCTATGAAAAACCTCCAGGGTTGGACATGGTCTTCCCCTTCTACTAAACCTTCGCGCTGATCTTTGCTCTCAAGCACGGCCTTGCCCTAAAGTGATAGTCTTTCTCTTCACTGAGTATTCCCTAATGATGGTAACAATAATCCTCAAGGGAAGACCTGATAATCATGGGGTACAAATGCCCCTCGTGAATGGCCCTGGCCAGCCTCCCCTCCCAACGTTCCCAGCTGCCCCTCACACACCACACTTGCTCCCACTCTCCCTGCAGCCTCTCCCACTGAGCAAGGCCTGCTGCCTTTCCAGGTTCCTCTCAGGTGTATTCTTCAGGAAGTTTCCTCTGGACCCTTGGCAGTTGAGCTTCTCCCCTTGCACATCAGGCTTAACTGTCTTAGCCCAACCCCAGTACATGGAACGTGTTTGCACATCTGTCAGTCACAGGACAACCAGCTCCTCTAGGGCAGAACTAAAGCCCATCCATTTCATCATCCTAACACCTGGCACTGTGCCCGCACGTAGTAGGTATGTTTCTTTCATCTAAGTCAGTAAATGTTTGTTTAATCTTGGCACAACTGAACAATTAATTGATCAGATACTGCTTTAGACTGAGATGGGTATCACCAAGACCCATCTTATCCCGTCCCATCTATCTTCCTTCATTCATACCTTCTCTCTACATTGAACGTTCCCAAACCAGCTGATGACTAAGATCATCTGATGAGATTTTACAATACAGCTCCCTAGGCTCTTGCACAGAAATCTTAAAAATCTTCCCCTATGTAATTTGGAAACGTCAGCCAGGTGTTGGAATCATTGCAGAAGTTTGGTCAAGAAATCGGACACAATGTGAAAATGGTGCATCAGGAGACATGGAAACAAAACAGTAACATAAAGTGCTGGACAAGCCACGGCCAGAGGGAAGGGGAAGGGGAGGGGAAATCTGGTTATGAGCGCTGGAATTTAAGCTTTTTAGCACAAACAACTTCAAGCAAAATAAATTGAGTTGAAGGCTTACTGCAAAAATCCAGAGCACCTGTCAAGTCAACCATTTCTTTTCCTTCAAGGAAGAAGAAGGGGAGTTGGGGGGGGGCGGGGAGAGAAGGTCTCTTTAACTGAAGCTACAAACTTGAGTCTTTGGTAAATGCCAAAATATCTTCGATAACACATTTACACACCTATAAAAACAAAAAGTTCGGTCAGAATTGCCAATAAATGATTCGGAGCCTGTATGAAAGCCATACAGCTGCAAAAACATAAAATGTAATCTCGGATTTTTAAAGCAACTGTTTCAGAAAAAAAAAAAAAAAAAGCCAGTTATGGAATCTAAATAAAATGACTTTTTGTAATGTTATTGGTAAAAATAAGATCATCTTTGACTTTTTATTTTATGTGTGCAAAATTGAGTGACAACACGGATGAATACCATAGGAGGAGAGAAAAAGAGTTTGTGACGGGGGGCGGGGTGAGAAAAGACTGGAGTCGCAAATGAGTTGAGCATTTTTCTGGCTGAGCCTCCAGCCTGACACCAGGCAGAACTTTTGCTGTGAGCACAGATGCAGATGAGGGAGAAAATAAGAAAGAAGTGACTATTGCAGAGCCATTGCGAGAATGTCTCATGCCATTCTGACAAACCAAGTCAAGGATGAGTAGAGAAGGGATTTGTTAGGAGGTAAACGGATGTGCTAACTTCGGCGGTCCTACCCACTGGCCATGCTCAGGTCTGGGAAGCTGTTTTCAGCTGTCACGTGTGTCATTCCTCCCTGTTTCTGACGCTGCTGGAAGGGCTTGTTTGTTCAGCTTTTCCCCCTGGGCACAGCAAGAAGTTGCTCTGTTGTAATTCCAGTTCCAGCGAGCTTGGTACATCTTTAACAGTTCTTGTGTTATTAACTTAGTGACTAACTGAGAGGCGTTCGGCTTTTGAAACCATGCCACAGCTTCTCTCTCATCTCTGGGTGACGTCAGCCCCATAAACGGGGGAGCTGGAGGGAACAATAGAGATTTCAGTGGTAACATTTAATGATGCGGACCCTTATTTTCCCCAGATTTAAAATGACCTCCATGCACTGAGCGAATGTAGAATGTGGACTTAGATTTAAGAGTAATTTTTCGACTTTGAAATTCCCTGGGGGAGGCAGGGAAAGGGGTAGAAAACAATACATGAAGTCTCTTTACATTCTCCTGGAGCCCAGGATTTCAAGCGACTCCTATGAATTTTATAAAAAGAAATTGATGATCTCCCAACACAGTTGATACAGATGATCAAAACAGTCCTCAAAAGAAGGAGACAGTGAGTTTAGCACCAGAAACTAAAGCACATGCTCCTTGGAGAACCTCAGTGAGAGGCCCAGCAAGTCGACAGCTTAAGAAAAGAGCAACACCCTGGACTCTTCCAGAGAGGGACTTAAATTTCTTCAAGTGAGAGAAATAACCTAGACATCAATCACCTAAAAGACCAGGTGTCCCCAAAGGAAAGACACACATGGTGATGACCTTCATTAGGTACAGGACTTTCGATCCATAGTGTGAATTTCCGAGCAATTGTGAAATTAAGCACCCATGTTGACCTGCCGACAGCTAATGCCTGATATTAATTAATGGCTCACAGGACCCTTGCCAAAACTTACACTGAAACACACAACACTGTGCTGACACAGCCCAATCTCTTCAACCAGTACAATTAACTTTTCACTTTTTTTTTTTTTTATGGGATCCTTCAACCAAGGCGGTGAAGACGTGTTTACATCAGCAACCTACAACAGCTTCCCAGTCGCTCTTGGGCCTTTACCTGCAGCAAGAAAACAAGCTACCGGCTGCTAAGTGTTGCAATGTTTGGCTCCAAGAAGAGTGCAGAACCTCAGCCAAAAGCAAGGGGATTGTCTTTCTAAATTCTGAGTCTGTGCTGTTGTTGTTGTTGTTGTTGTTTAATTCTTCTTCTGAGTCTTCAATCACTCTCTCCATGGTGATTAGGCTCCTAAGAGAGTTTGTCTTACTTGAAGCCCAATCCCAAATAATCAAGGTAAATGTAAGAGCCTCAAGAAAGGTTTCCTCATTTATTGCGCCTCTGAGGCATTCTTTGCCAGTGCTGATTAAATGACCCTGCCACAGAGTGGACCACTATCCACAATGAAACAATCCCCACAGGGTGGATGACTGACTTACTCAAAATCACACTGCAAGTTGAGACTTTATACCATAAAGGAGCCAAGCACCTTTACTATGCAGGGGAAAGCAGGCTTTTTTTTCCCTTAGCCTCTTTGCTTTTGTTTTCTTCCCCATTTGTATCTTAGGAGCTAGGACTCCATGTGATGGTCAGCGGTTTCCAAATAACAACTTGGAACCTGAATTTTGGAGCCACGCAAGGGATTTTATACCTATATCATTATATATGTGCACATCAAATAGCAGAACCCAAGTTAGAGCAGAGTGAGCATAACTTTGCACTTATAAAAATCTTTCACCAAATAAATGTATACCTATCATTGAGACACGGCCACCCCAACACACAAATTATGCCTCTGTCTTCATGAACAGATAACATAGCTCTAGAAAGTCCTTTGATGATGAATACTTACAGGTAGAAAACTTCTTGCAGCCACATCTGAAACAACTTTCCATGGATAATTCACTATCCACAGAGATTATCTCCAGGGAGCAAGGTGTGTGTAAGTGAATGGACTGGAATGGGAGTGTGCATGTTTTGAAGTAATGGAACTCTATAAGAGCTACAGGCCACTCAGGTATTGTCTTGATTCCTCTTATATGAATTTGGGGGAATGCCTATTGATAGACCAACTGTGGCCACAAAAATGCTATTCAGTGGATATACTGGGTTGGTTTGTTTTTTTCTGAGGTTTCCACCCACTGGCTTAAGATTCTATAAAGTAGGAAGCAGCAGAACCATCACTACCAGCTTACTATGGACCACAACAAGGCTGGTTCCAAGTTCAGATTGATGGTTGCCAGATGGAAGGAGGGTTGAAAGGCTCAGTGAAGGAATTAAGAAGTACAAATTGGTAGTCACCGAATAGCCATGGTGATGTAAGTCACAGCAGAGGGAATGTAGTCAATAATATTTTAATAACTATGTATGGTGCCAAATGGGAATTGGGAGGGACCGCTTTTTAAAGTGTATGATTGTCTAACCACTATGCTGTGCACCTGAAGCTAATACAAAATAATATTTAATGTCAACTGTAATTGAAAAATAAAATAAGACTAGTTCCAAGTTTAGAAGTACATCTTTCCCTTATTCCTAGGCCAGGGTTCTCTTCATCACTCTGTATTGTATTTGCACAGCACGTAAAAATAAACCCTGTGAATTATGTCCTAAGGCAGGCTAGCTTCACAGATATGAAAAATTAGACAGAAAGATATGAAATGATTTATTCAGCACAGGCAAGCATAAAGAACTGTCAGCTCCCTCTCTCCTCTTCCATTGCTAAACAAACCCCACTCATTTTCTCAATCTGATAAATTACTGATAAAATCAAAGAGAACATGAAGCTCAGTGTTCTTGTCTCTCAAAGGAGGCCTAAAATCTGTTTGTTTGCATATGCATTTCCAAAATGAGTAATTTAGAATTACAGGGCTTATGTCATTTGGTACAGTTTGCCTTCAGGCACGAAGAACTCAGGCATCTTAGTGACAGATGTGGCTCGTGTCACCTGCCCTTAACCAAAACCTCCAAGGAAAAGCCAGAGGGAATCTTGGTGGAGAAGATGGAAATGTTGGCATGAAACAAGACTGTGTTGGCAAATTCCTTTCTATGTTGTTGACTCAGAAAAGATGTTGATTCCGATGGGCACGGAGATGGTTAAATAGGCCTGTGGGTAAGTGAAATTGCAACCTCTGTATGTAGTAGATATCATCAGAGATGGAGAAGTCAGCATGCATGGCACAGACAGATAATGCTCAGGGTAACTCATCCTAAGTGTAGAAAAGTTGAAATTACGTGAGCCTATGATGCTATTGGCTTTAATCAATGTATCAAATGCAACAGAAACTAGTTATTATAGCATAGTAATCAATAAGCTCAATGATTAATAGCTAACAGAATTTATTATGTGCTGGACACCATGGTAATTGTTAATGTGGGTTGTCTCATTTCATTTGCCCCTTGAAACTCTGCAAGTTAAGTAATGAAAAATCATAATCAAGTGATCAGGGACTTCAATAAGATTCTTTCACTTAAACAAGTACCCGATGTTGGGCAATTAACCTGTCTAAGCCTCAGTTCCCTCATCTGAAAATGACATCATGATACATGCCTCAAAGAAATCTTATAAGGATTATATGAGCTGCTATAAATGGCACTTGTGTAAGTGCCTTTTAATTTTATTTATCACTTGATTTTTAGTTGTTTTTATTATGCCTAGCAAGTAAATTAATACTGATAGCACAATATCCTTCAAAAATATCAAGTATTTTACATGAAGAAATGAAACTTAAAGAGTTTAAAAATCATCTTATTGATTGACAGAGAATTCAGTTTTTCTTCAAGGCTACAGAGGTATAGATCTTCTCCTTCATTAATCCATGTGTGTCCCTTACAAAGTTCCAATGGATGAAAAGAATCATCCTTTTGTCAAATATATACAGGCCCTTGTGCTTTCCAGAAGAGCAAAAGGAAAGACTAAGTAATGACTGGTCTCCCACAAGCCCAAGTTCAGTTGCGGTGTTCTGTGCATCCCACGGCCCATGCCATTGTATGTATTACTGCATTCTTTAGATCGACTTCCCCAAAACTCTGCTGATGAGTAGATCACTTCATCATGATGACCTTATGGCAAAGAGAAGGGACAAGATGCCTCTTCCTGTCTTCATGATGCAATTATTTGTATTATAATCTCATTTCCTTCATGACTGCATCATTATTCCAGAGTACGGAGATCTGGCCTTCCATGACACCATGGTTACCACTAAGCCTCCATAACCTTGCTCCATTCCCATTGGTATGTTCAATTTCACTTTAAACATTATCGGGTTCTCTAAATCCAATCAAGAACTAACTCCTCAATGAATGAAACAGCAGAGAAAGGGCTATTTTTTGTATTTTTAAATTTTAAAGTGAAAGGGGGGGCTTAGCCTTCTGTCAGTGGAAACATCAGCCTTGTGCCGTGATTTTAATTTCTCTAAGATTGTGGTGGTCTCATCTTTCAGGCAACGGGTAAGACTCACCACACCAAACAAGATATGGAAGTTGATAACTTGGCTCTCTCTAAATCCAATCCCTAGAACCGGGGAAGTTGACTACTGACCTATGGAATAGTTAACTATCACTTAATTATATTACCTGATATCCATGCCTGAGGAATAAGGATAGGAAAATGTGATTTCTATGAAAGCTAATTCTTAGTCTTTGTTGAACATTCAAAGCAAAGGGGAGGATTAAATACTTTCTGAATATGTTGTTAAAACTAGTTCATTCAGTCATTCCTATGTTTGGGGGGAAGTGGAATTTACCATCAAAATTAAGGAATATTTCTTAATTCCTCTTGGCAAAGGAAAGATGATGGGTAGGACTGTGATAATTTTTGCATTTTTGAAAGCCTTTATGATGGTGATCTGTAAGGTGTTACAATTTATATGCCTATGCTTCTCAAAGCTCAAGGAAGCAAACATTGGCTGTGTTCTTTTTGCTGCTGTCATTACACTCATGCTTCCAAGTACCACATCCAAGTGGGCCGCTCTGGATGGCAGTGCCTCATTTGACAATGAGCATTCTCCTGGAGAACTTAGCATAGGTGGCAATGAGTGAAATTCATTTCTTTGCTTTTAGCAGCAAACATGCTCTGTCCTGCTTAGGAAAGAAAGTTGGCCCTTGCCTTTCTGTTTGTTCTATCTCAGCCTCCCTTTAAACCCTCCTGTGGTTCTCAGAGGTCTGAGAGAGGGAGGATAGGAGTCAGATCAGGTTTTCAGTGTGTGGTTCTTTGGGGGGTCCATCTACTTAGGATGCCACTGGATCACGACATCCCAGGCTGCCTCTCAGTGTTTCAATTTACCCAGCTATGAAAGATATTAATAATATATACTTTACCTTTCTCCAAGAGATGTGACTACCCAATATAATTAAGAATTAATTAAGTAAGAATCTTGAGGTCCTTGTATTTAAACAAAGTATTGTAAAAGTTCCCCAAAATGGAAAATAGAACGTAGGATTTCATTACTACATTTGTCTACTCCTGAGTAAAGCTACAATACAGCTATTAATGGCTATAGGAGAGGCAAAGCCAGAACCGGTGCCACAGGCTCCGCCATTTGACCCATCTTCTGCCCTGATTTGCTGGGAGCCCTTAGGCAATTTATTTAAGTACCCCATGGTTCAGAGTGTTCATCTATAAAATGGGTATAATCATACTCACTACCTCACTCGTGTAGCATGGGGTAGTTAATTAACAATGTGTAAACCTTTTGAATATACAGAGTGCAATGTATGTGCTAATTATTATAAATCCAAAAGAAACACCACAGTTCAATTTTTAATTACCTATATATTTTACTGAAAACGCATAAAGCACATAATAAAATTAAACTCGGTGTCAAAAATTACTGCTAGCTTGTGCTGTCTTGTTCATTCTTCTGCCAGAAGTACAGTAGCAATTTCCTAAACCAAAGTAATAATTTCATTTCAGTGGTAAAAGTTTAACCAATGCGACCAGGCCTAACCAGTGATTTAATGTATCATAAAATAACATCTCCCATTCTTGCCTCAATTTCTCTTAATTATTATGACTCAATTAATGTACCACTAAACCCTATTATCAAAATGCTATAAGATAACAGGGTTTATGCCAATTTCATGTTAAAGGGTTTAAAGACTGAAGTATGGCTTTTTATTTAGGTATTTGAAGAATAATCTAAAATATTTCACAAAAAGGAAAAGAGATTTTTACAATGATTTTAAAATCTGATTTAAAATGAGAAAAATCTAAAGTAGAAGGAGGACGAAATCTACAGGTACCAATCCCGGTCTTCTAATCCTCAACTGTCAGAGACAGCATTGAAAAACACAAATGTCATTGCTGGGTCCCTTACTTTCCCACAACAGATTCCACGGCCATAACAAGGAATATTTCTCCTCTCCAACAGACACTGGGTTCATCCTTGTCTACTAATTAATGGTCCATCGATGTTCAGAATTTCAAGAGGAGGACAAGAGCTAAAAAAAAAAAAATGAAATTGTGGTTATCATCAGCCTTTAGAAAGTGATAGTAAAATTACAATCAGTCACACTATTTGTCCCTACAGGAACAAAATACTATGATCAAGGCAAGAAGACCAGGAACATGTGATCCCTGCCTCAAATTAGTTACCAGGCAGCAGGAAGACAAGACCAAAGATATTTATGAACCAACTTGAAAGCCATGTGTAAGAATGTGTGGTTGGATGAATGAACAAAACGAAAAACTGAGTGTCACTAGTAAGGAAATTCAGCACAAGCAAAAGGTCTCTGTAAAGAAGTCCTGGAAGGTGTGTGTTCTCAGTGGGCCACAAAGAAAGGATGGGGTTGTGCAGGACGAAGAGGCAGTGACGTCCAAAGCCATGTGAGTGTCTGGGTGGTCCACAATGGGGACTGGGGGCAGATGGAAGGAGGAGGGTGCAGGATGCTTTCCTTCCCTAGAAACCACGCAACGCCAACCTGGGACATTTCCAATTGTATTTTAAGCTGCAGACAAAGCCCCAAATATTATGGAGCCACCTCTTCCAAGTGCCACATCCAAATGGGCCACTCTGGATGGTAGTGCCTCGTTTGACAATGAGCATTCTCCTAGCGAACTTAGCATAGGTAACAATGAGTGAAATTCATTTCTTTGCTTTTAGCAACAAACATGCTCCATCCTGCTTTGGAAAGAAAGTTGGCCCTCGCCATCCTGTTTGTTCTATCCCAGACTCCCTTTCACGCCCATCCCCTTTTCTGCTGCTCACCAGCTTCAGCAGACATGAGAAACACAGTGTATGGAACTGGACTGGCCCCAAAAAACACTTGCTGCAACTGTATTATTGCTGTGTCTTAAAGTCACACCACCCATCCACTTGGCACATGCCCAGGGTGTTTGGGAAAAAAAAGAGGATGAATTGTTAAAGGGGGCGGTGGTACATACACCGTTAGATGAAGGATCTAATTTTCCTAGAGAAGGTATCTCCCCTACTTCAACTATGGGGAGGCTGAGAACCGGAGAGATTTAATCAGCTTCCTCCAGAGTTGTGTGTTTTTTAAGAGCTTGATTACGATGCATATGAAACATTTTAAAGTTTGAGTGCTCCCTATAAACCTGTTCTCTTTATGCTAATTGCTCTCAATAAAAGTAGATCAAGAATGAATCTCTCAGGCCAGGACAAGTGCCCGCATGCCTGTTGGGCACAAGCTCAGAACGCATAGGTTCTATCTGATAGGCCCGTTGGAAACAGATAGATAGCATGATAGATAAATGATAAATAGGCAGATACATCATATTAATAGGTAAATGATCTTACAAGGAACTCCAGGTGATGGAAAACAGTTTGTCATCACAGACATTTCATCAGAGAAACCCTTTGAAGGGAGCAGACACCCTGTTTCGGCTTCGTGATTCATCGGCACCAGCGCGGACCCACACAAACCTCCCGATCCCTTTGAACTGGAATGGGCACAGCCAAGTGCACAGGAAAATGGGAACCCAGGTGAACTGGCTTGTAGTGAACCCTGAGAGGTCAACTGCCTCCAGAGAATGTCCTGTCCTTTAACTGCAGTTTGTAAACAAGATGAACCCGGGCCACACTTGCCCTATTTCACCGAGGATTTCAAGAGAAGGGCTTGTGGTGGCTCCTCTGTGTGGCCAGCAGCTCTGGCCTCCACTCCAGTTAAGGGGATTAGCCCTCTGTCTGTACTTTGCTTTCTGCTCTCGCTCACTCACCAGGTGCTCGTATACTCCAGCTAAGGGGAGGGAACAGCCTAATGCAAGGGCTAGAAGGAGCTGGAAAAGCAGGAACTTGGATATGAAATTGCAGAGCAGCTGGCCTCAAAGATGGGTGCTTTCAGATGACTTTAACACACAATGAAGGGCTCCAGACCTTCCTTCCTCATGGCAGTATTCAGCAAACCGGAGAATGCACCTTGTCTAATTCTGCCTGCTCCGTGTTAAGCCTGTGCCCTCTTGTTACATCGCCACTCTCCTTACAGTGATCCCTTTATGGACCCACAGGCAGAATATCTGCCAACTCATTTATAATCAGCACTGTTTTCTGTGTGAATGGCAATTAGTGTGGATGATAAAAAACCGATTCCTCTGGTTTAAGCCACTGAACACTTGTGAGGTGGCATGATTTGTGGACTAGATACCATTGATTCTATCCAGGCCATTCACAAACTATCACAACAAGAAGGGTCAAAGCTCTTACTAAGGCCTTTGAGGAATTTGGCCCTAAAACATTGATTTATTAAAGATTCTCTCTGGGCTGTGTTTGGAAGACTAGAAGAAAGGGGAGAAGTTTGTGTGTGTGGCGGGGTGCGGGGGACAGGGCATTTAGTGAAAGTGTCAGCATCAGCCACTTTTCCTGTGGGCAAATTCTCTGCTAACAGCTTTGGAACAGAGGTAACTTTCCCAATAGTTCTTCTGCCAGGAACCTGAATTTCACACACAGACGGAATGGGGCAATATACCTACACTAAACAATCACATGAATTTTAGGGTCATGAGAGAAAGGTAACTGATTGTATCTCTCAGCGGGTTCCATCTGAGTTTTGCAAACATTTTAAAAGATGACCTTTGCACATCTTCGAGGATAAATTCTGCAAGAATTGTAGTACCAGAAACAAGTTCCCTAGTTCTGGAAGATAGCCTACCATGGAAAGACCAAGGGCATCTCTGAAGTGTCTGCTTGCCAAAAATTAAAAGGGCATCAGAAATTATTTCTCTCTCAATCATTTGGAGGGGCCAGATGTATGCCAGCTTGTAGAAAGTAATGACAATTTTCTTAATTTCACTACCTAACTTGTATTCTAGGCAGGCCACAGCAAAACTAGTCAGGACTAGGTTTTCCCTGTTTATTTGCAAAGTTACTTTCTGGTTTTTGTAAGATCCCTTTCTCTAACTTAAGTACTCTTATGTTGTTGAGAAAAGATCTCAATGTCTCACTTTTGCAAGTCAAATAAGTTATAACATTTTTTTTAATTGATGAGGTACAACCTAGAGGAAACATTTGTGGATGCCAGGATTTCATTGGGGCTGATGAGAAGCAGAAAATATTAGTTCTTCTGAAGCAGAAAAAGTGAAATTCTGACCACAGCCTGCTCCGTCTCATGGTTCTGCAGGCTTCTCCCTCCACTTCACCTTCCCCTGAAAATAAATTATGGATTTGATTCCTAAAAGAAGTTATAACCTCAGTGATAATAGTAAGACAGGACACTGAATGTATTTTGACTTCTTTTAAAGATATTTTTATTGATTTCAGAGTGGAAGGGAGAGAGAGAGATAGAAACATCAATAACGAGAGAGAATCACTAATCAGCTGCCTTCTGCATGCCCCATACTGGGGATTGAGCCTGCAACCCGGACATGTGTCCTGACTGGGAATCAAACCATGACTTTCTGGTTCATAGGTGGACGCTCAACCCCTGAGCCCCACCAGCTGGGCTAAATGTATATTTATTTTAAATTGCTTACCTTTCTTTGATGAAAAAAAAAGCTACTTAGATAATCAAATAAAATGTGAAAGTAACCTGGAGTATTAATATCCCCAAACTAGTTCTCATGCAGATTTGATTCCCAACAGGCGAAGTGTGGAAAGTAGCTATGTCATCAATACTAATCAGATAAGAGTTGAAGGGGCCATGCTCAGCAACTACATTTATTTTTTTAATTTTGTTTTATTGCTTAAAGTATTACAAAGGGTATTACATATGTCTCCTCCCCCCCCCCCCTTGACCTTCCCCCAGCCTCCCCTTCCCCCAGTGTCTAGTGTCCATTGGTTATGCTTATATGCATGCATACAAGTCCTTCGGTTGATCTCTTACCCGTCCCCCCCCCCCCCCCAAACCTGCCCGGCCTTCCTGCTGTAGTTTGTCGGTCTGTTCGATGCTGCTCTGCCTCTGTATCTATTTTTGTTCATCAGTTTATAATGGTCTTTATTATCCATAAATGAGTAAAATTATGTGGTATTTTTCTTTCACTGACTGGCTTATTTCACTAAGCATAATGCTCTCCAGTTCCCTCCATGCTGTTGCAAATGGTAAGAATTCCTTCTTTTTTACAGCAGCATAGTATTCCATTGTGTAGATGTACCACCATTTTCTAATCCACTTATCTGCTGATGGGCACTTAGGCTGTTTCCAAATCTTAGCTATGGTAAATTGTGCTGCTATGAACATAGGGATGCATATATCCTTTCTGATTGGTGTTTCTGGTTTCTTAGTATATATTCCTAGAAGTGGGATCACTGGGTCAAATGGGAGTTCCATTTTTAACTTTTTGAGGAAACTCCATACTCTCTTCCATAGTGGCTGCACCAGCCTACATTCCCACCAGCAGTGCATGAGTGTTCCTTTTTCTCTGCATCCTCTCCAGGCAATACTTATATCAGACAAAATATACATCAAAGTGAAGGCTATAACAAGAGATAAGGAAGGCCACTTCATAATACTAAAGGGATCGATACAACAAGAGGATATAACCCGGATCAACATATATGCACCCAATGCAGGAGCACCCAAATACATAAAAAAAAACTCCTGGAAGATATCAAGGGAGAGATCGACAACAATATAATCATAGTAGGGGACTTCAGCAACTACATTTAACATAAGGAGTCTATTCAGAAAATAGTTGTAATCAAGCAATGCCTTCTTAATGTTCTTCTGTATGGATTCAGTGCCACTTTTACCTCTAAAATAAACTATTTCACCTTCTTTTATCTCAGCAGATTAATCTGGAGAATCAAGAATATAAAGGAAAACACTTGTCCAGGCTAAGGGACCCTACTGGTGCACGAATCCGTGCACTGGGCCTCTAGTTTACAAATGAAAATACTGGAGTTCATGTGAATAAGTAACTTACTGAGAGTCACACAGACGTTAAGGGGAAATAAGGATTCAAACACAACAAATCCTTTCTTATGCTTCAAATATTTCTATTTAATTTATTGAATACTTTTACTTTGCTTAGAAAGTTGAGGTGGGGTTTTGGTATAATTTTCCCCAATATAGTCTCAAGAATGCAAATAGTATTATTTAAATATTCACCAAAGGCCCTTTTTATAAAGCAGTTGAATATGGCTTATTGCATGTATATGGAAGAGGTTTTTAACAGTATTGAGTATTTTCAACAGTATTGAGTATTTATTGAAGGATCCTAGAAAATGTTGCTGGAAAACACTTGCCAAGTGCTCACTGTATGAGGAATAATCATCCCTCTGTTCAACAAATACAAAGTAGTCAAGAAGCACTTTCTGTCTGGAATGAAACAAAACCTGAGGCAAGATGAACTTCAACGTTCCTCCAGTCCCATCATTCATCTGATGCTTCAATGTTTTATACTTAATACAATATTACAAACAAATGATGTTTTAGCTCATGTCCAAGTACTTGCAAAACCAGAAAACTCATCTTAAGACAGCTGTGTCTGTTAGAATGTTCTTTCTTACAGTTTTATATAATTGGATTTAATTTTTAAAAATTCCAATATCTCTTTTACATGGTAAATCTTCAGCTGTTTGTAGACAAAGACAACTTCTCTTACACTGCCATCAACCTTTGTCTTCTCCAGGAGAGATGGTCCAAGTTCCTCAACCATTTCTTATATGAAATCATTTCAAGTTCCCTCATGATCCTAGCTGGTCGTCCTTTAATGCCCTCCAGTGCATATTTTCCTCTCCATTAGAATGCCCTGAACTCATTCAACATCCCCTATTCAGTCTAAATACAACAAAGCAGAGCCTTTTATTGAAAAGTAGTCAGGAATACATAGGTAAAAAATACTTTGAAAGAATTGCAAAGTGACACATAATCAAATGCCAATAAATATGGTAAAAGCTACAAATATTGGGCTGAATGGATAGCAAGGGATTCAAACCAGAGAAATCTTTCCATAAAAGAAGAGTTTTGATCAAATATACCATGTATGAGTCACAGAGAAGAATGTGGAAAGCATTTTGTGGGTGGAGATGGCATATTATGTGGTGACTAGAGGTCATAAAGTGGATTTTCTCAACTAGGAAAGAGGCTCTCCATTGAAAATATATGAAGACTGGGAGATTGTGAAAGGGAGAATTCTTAGGGAAGATATAAAGGCTAGAACTAAAATATGTTCATCTTCTTCCATTTGACAGGTGATTTACATATATTATTTCACTTCATCCTCATACTTAACCTGTTGGGCAGCCATAGGCATATTTTAGATGAGAAAAAAAGGACAAAGTTAGTAATAGATGGAATTAGGAGTCAAACCTAAGTTCTGCTTGGCTATAAGGCCTTGGACCTTTCCTCTACATTTCATGGAAAAAGGAACAGTTGGTGGGAATCTCCACATGCCAAGATGAACATAAAAGCTATGATCTTGCTTCTGTTCCATGATGACAGAATGGTTTATTGCTGGAAGTAAAAGTGGTGAATATGCGATGTTTTGGTTTTACCAAATTTGCATATGTAAAATGCTAACTTAAGTAAAATTCTTAATCATTAAAATTTCTGGGTGAAAACACATGCCCAAAGCTATGCTTCCTTAAATCAACAAATGGTTCCTTCTCAGATCACAGTCCAACAAGTGAAAATACACAAATAAAAGTGGCCCCAAAGGAGATAATTTAGGTAATATTGTAGCTTTATTGTCTTCATGTTTCATTGGTGAATCACTTCATTTCATTAACCACATGTTATCTTATCAAATTTTTCATGGAATAGCCGCAATCCAAAGTCATCACATGTTAGAAATTGGAAGTGCTCCTGAAGTTCATCCAATCCAATGTGCTCTGAAAATGAAGAAACTGGTAGCAGAGAGGTTAAGTGACATTTTCAAGTTCACAAAGCCAGTAAGTGATATACACAATTAAAGCCCAAATCTAGGCTTTTGGACTCAACAACTCTCTGTCACCTCATAGGATAAACATCAGCTAAAGGATAAACCTAAAGTAGTGTTGGGGTCCATCCCCAGCAGGTACAGGGGTTCCCAAAGGTGTGGACGAAGTCGGCGAAGAAGGAATGAATGACACGGAGACAATGTTCAGTTGATCAACAGCCTAGCCAGATTCTCTAGCCAGGTTCTAGCCAGGATCTCCAGCCAAGTTCTGTGTTCTATTGTCTTGTTACATCTGTATTTATACCAGTTGATTTTAATCCTATCAATTTCTATTCCAAAGGTTAGGGCCCAGCTCACACCATTGGGGGAGAGACAGATCCATGGCACTGGCCAACATGAGGCCTCAACTTCAGCGTGAACAGAAAGCCCAGGCAACAGCTGTGGGCAAATGGACTATGAGAAGGGGGTCCCTCTTGACACAAGGGCAAGAGAGGCCAATACTGGACAAAGGAGAGTCCTGGGACAGGGCTTTGTTAGCCCAGGATGTCAGGCTCTTGGCACAAGACAACTCCACATATGGGGCATATACCAGATACCCCCAGTCACAGCAGAAAAGGGAGGTGCCCTTCCTGGAACAGTAGGGTAGGGAAATTCTAGAAAAGGCTGCATTCAGGAGAGAAGGAGAAAGGCCAAAGAACCAACAAACATGTAGTCAGATTAAAAAAAAAGAAAAAGGAAAGGAGATGTGGGGCAAAGTTGGGAAATAAGGACAGATAAAAAGGAGGCACATGTGATCCTACCAATGGACAGGTGGTTCCAGCTCACGGCTGCACATCTACTGCAGACGGGCACTGGTCAGGTGTGCTAACTCGGCCTCCCAGGGGTGACGGTCCCCAGGAGGGAGGCAGCGGCTGCTTCTTCTGGAAAGATACAAAACACAACTTCTTCCCCACAACATCATCAGATCTGGTAAAATTCCTGTCTGGTTTATGCATCCTCCTACCAGACTGAGTCGGCAGAGGCTATTGTACGGGAGGCCCAAGGCCTTTTGGCTGCTGTACAACCTACTGCATTGTATTTTTTAAAAATTTAACATATCCAAAGCAGGCATTAAAAAAGAAAATTAGATGGATGAGTCTTGGGCTTTTCTTTGTGCTCCCTGCTTTTTGTGATACTATCATCCACAGAATTGTGCTTGTCAGATGCTGCATGGACTTTTAGTGCACATTTTTATCTCCTCTGGTTTCGAAGAGGCAGCTTTGTCTCCACTTGCCACTGGAATTCTCTCTCTTTTTTTTTCTTTAAATACATATTTTATTGATTTTTTTTTTTTTTTTTTTTTTTTTTTTTACAGAGAGGAAGGGAGAGAGATAGTCAGAAACATCCGTGAGAGAGAAACATCGATCAGCTGCCTCCTGCACATCTCCCACCGGAGATGTGCCCGCAACCAAGGCACATGCCCTTGACCGGAATCGAACCCCTGACCCTTCAGTCCGCCCCTCTATCCACTGAGCCAAACCAGTTTCGGCTGGAATTCTCGTTTTGAGAACTGTTTTTGTCCACCTCCTCCAGTTGCCTCTTCTGGGCAGCCAACTCTTCTGCATGCTTTGCACGGTATTCTTTCAGTGACACTTTAGCTGAGGGCACACTCTTGCTTGTTCTGCTTCTGGGAAATAAATGCATTTGGACTATCCTGCTTCAAGGAATGATCAGCTCCTGTAAGGGCTACATTCTCACTAGTCCAATGACCCCGAGCAGGTTCTAGTTTAAAAGAAGGTTGGGAGGACAGCCAGCGCTCGCCCCGCAATATGGCCACATTGCTTACGTTGCTGGATAACTCTTCAGTGGTTGGAAGGGAAGGCACTGAACTTGTGGTAGACGAGGTTGGCGTGCTTATTAAACCTGCAATAGTTGTGTCTGAAGAGCTTTGAGAAATCACATTGAGGACTGTCTGCTCTGAAGGGTTTGCCTCTGCTCCTCAGTGTGCTGCTTTTGTTTTCGCGTTAGCCGGGCATGCCCTCCAATTCCGAGTACGTGTGAGCCTCTTGACGGTTTCCTCCAGAATCCGTAGAAATTCATGTGTCAGTTCATCTAAAAGTCCCAAGGTCACAGTGGCGTCAACATACTCCCACCAGTGCTTCCCCTCAGATGAGACTGGGATCTCCCAGTTGGACCACTTGCAAGCCAGATGAATGCAGACACAGGCCACTACTGGAGGTGTGTACTGCAGGCTAAATGTGGTCAAATGCAGGCTGTTGGTTGCCGTGAGGTAAGAAGCCTGTGCTAAGTCCTTGCTTGCTCCAACAAGTTGCATGCACTTTAGCACATGTATATGTGGGTGATCAATTGTTAGTTCAGAGCCTAAAGTCTGCAGAAGTAAGCTTTCTAATGTCAGCAGATCTTCAACTTGTTGCAGGTAAGCCTCACTCCTGGTATCAGGAAGTGACTCCTGCGGATGGAGACAAGCATGTGCTACCTTGATGACGTGCTCCGATTTTTGGGGCTGGTCCTCTACTTTAGCTGCTAGAAATAAGGCCGCTGGAGCCACAGTGTATCCATGGAACTGTGTGAAGGAGTGGGCCATGTAGAATCGATGCATGTATACTATAGCAGTGTTGATAGTCAATTGTGAGACATAAAGACGTTGCCCCATGTCCTGGAGCAGATTGGCCGCTTGCTGGCGACAAGCAAGTTCTTTATCTGGGTCCAGCCCAAAGTAACGAGATGGGCTATTTTCCAGCTCTTCCCGAGTAAAATACCACTGTTTGTCGTTCTCTCTCTCTTCCTCCATAGTGCTCCAACCAGAAGGCAGCGGGCGAAGGCTGCAAGCGCTTCCCAGCGTCACTGAAGCGGCGACACACGTCCGGGCGCCGTATGTTGGGGTCTAGCTCCAGCAGGTGCAGGGGTTCCCCAAGGTGTGGGCGGAGGTATCGGGCGAAGAAGGAACGAATGACACGGAGACAGCGTTCAGTTGATCAGCAGCCTAGCCAGGTTCTCTAGCCAGGATCTCCAACCAGGTTCTGTCCAGGATCTCCAGCCAAGGTCTGTGTTCTATAGTCTTGTTACATCTGTATTTATACCAGTTGATGTTAATCCTATCAATTTCTATTCCAAAGGTTAGGGCGTTTCTTATTTCCATTCCAGGGAGTAAAGATTAAGTAGCTTAAGCGGGATTGTTCTAGTTAAAGTGATTAACTACCCCCCTGGCACTTATTTAAGGGGTTTTATTCCCTCCCTAACTTCAGGGGAAAATCCCTACCTGGGGAAACAACCTTTCTCGGAGAGGGGACCTTGGTTAAAACACATAGCGCCAAGAAGGGGTGCAAACATATGAAGAACAGTATGCCATATACTATCATCCACAGAATTGTGCTTGTCAGATGCTGCATGGACTTTTAGTGCGCATTTTTATCTCCTCTGGTTTCGAAGAGGCAGCTTTATCTCCACTTGCCACTGAAATTCTCATTTTTTTAAAAAATATTTTTTTTAATTGATTTTTTACAGAGAGGAAGGGAGAGAGATAATCAGAAACATCCATGAGAGAGAAACATCGATCAGCTGCCTCCTGCACATCTCCCACTGGGGATGTGCCCGCAACCAAGGCACATGCCCTTGACCGGAATCAAACCCGGGACCCTTCAGTCCGCCGCCCGACACTCTATCCACTGAGCCAAACCGGTTTCGGCTGGAATTCTCATTTTGAGAACTGTTTTGTCAGCCTTTTCCAAAAAGGGCCGCTCGGGATTTTCTGAGCCCTCTATGGGCATTTCCAGAATGACTGAAGAATGGCTATCATGTTGAGAACAGTATGCCATATACACCAGGTCCCTTGAAACATATGCTATGCAGATGTTTCTTCCCTGCAGCCACTGTTTCAAGCAGCAAGGATGGACCGGCTTCCAGCAAATTAGTATCTTCAAAATGCCAGGACTCCAACTGAGATGAGGAAAAAACTCTAGCCCTCTTCAGTTCTGTTGCTCTTCCTTCCACAGAATTGAATTGCTGCTTGACTAAATTCATCAAATTGTCCAGCTCCTCAACTATTGAGACAAGATCAAGCATCTTCAACCCAAATCCCTATTTCTAATGAAAATACACAATACACATTTTGACACACACTGAACAAAACTAATATTGGTGTGCAGACATGTTGTCCAGAAAAGTTGGACTATATGTTTGACATCCCGACAGTTGTAAAGTCATTATATTGTTAACTCAGCTCTTCCCAATGAATCCAAAACTCATATTTTCATTCCTCCACGAAATAACTATGAAATAAGAAGTCCTAGAAGCCTCAGTGTGCTCAGAGTCCCATTACATCTGTGCCTCTGTGGGGTGTCTCTTTCTAATTTTAAAATTATCCAGAAGACAAGCAAGTTGACAGGTCAAAATTACAAATTCAGCCTCAGAGTTTGGGCTTGTTGGATCTTCTTGTTCAATTTAGTCCTTTAGGTGGAAGTCAGTCCTAAGAAACTTTCTAATCACCCAAAATTCTCATAAGCTCCATTTTCCTAACTTATTCAGGCATGTATGGCAAGAATTAAAGGTACTAACTGAATTTTGGTTTTCTTTTTTCTTCTTAATTTTCTTTTCTTTCTCTTTTATTTAAATGTTTTGCATATAAAGTAAGTTTTTTTTCTATGAGTGCTTAACAGGTTTTAATTTTATGAAACATTGTGCAACCAGATCCCTTGGGGAACAGTAATTAACTGGGATTATGTTTTCCTTTCAGTGAATTCTAAATGAGGAGCCTAAATACTGATTTTGTCTATCACCAAATGGGAAAACACACAGGCATGCTCATTTCTTAAGTATATTCCTTTGCTTACTATAAACACTTTCCTAATGATATTTGCAATTTGCCCCTTGCTTAAGCAGGCCTTCCTCAGGAAATGCAATGGATTGTTTCAAATAATGAAAAAAGTTTACTTTTAATTTTGATATTTGTTCCTGGCAATCTCCAATCCAGATTCTTCTCACCCAGGGTCCCTACCACCCAAAAGAGGGCATAATATTCATTAATAAATAATTCTTGTGTATCTATTATGGGTTGGGTATTGTTTAAGCTACTGGGTATTATCATAAATACAGCATCATTTTCAAGTGAAACTCAAGGTCATTCCAAAATGAGAATGAGGGGATGGAAGAATTGTGGCTATATCTAAACTATATACTAAGAATGATTTCAGGGAAAGAATGATCCTTACCTTGTGAGTTCTAGTGTGACATCTCTGCAGTGCAGTAGCTAGCCTTAGAGTTAACCTTTATTCAAATTCCAGTTCTACCATTTACTAGATTTTGATTTGGGATGGTGGATTACTCTTCAAGCCTCTTTCCCTTATTATTCCATAAAATGGAAATGATAGTTGTTACCTTAAATGGCTCTTGTAGTATTTACTTGTAATACTTGGAATATACTCAGTAAATGACAACTATCATTGTCATCATCATCGCACATATAAAGCACTAAGTAAACTGTCTAATCAAAAATAGCCACTAACCAGCAGCTGTTACTCTTCTGCCCACACATTGAGGAGCCTGCGTTGGCAACTTTGGAGAACAGATCTACACACACATTCAGGTTAAGACTGTCTCTTTGCTTCTGGCCCATACTTTTTTATCTTACAATTAAAACATCACAACCAAGCCTTAATGCAAATAAATTCTGTAGAATGTCAAGAAGCATTCATTAATTATATAGATTTCTCCTATGGATGATTTTCTAAAATGCAGTTTTATTAATTTCAGGTTCACCAGGCGATCAGACTAAGCTGGGATGATTTCTGTTACAAGTCCTCAGGGAACCCATTTTAAGCAATAAATGAAGAGATTTGTAGTTAATCTGTCAATTGTGTCTCTCTATGTGGGTCCACTTACACGGTGCTGTAGGTACTTGAAATAAGCTGTCTTCTCCTTTACACTGTTGATTTGCATTGTCTATGCAGTTTGCTACATAAAGACACAGTTCATCCTGATGCCTGTCTGAATTTTAACACATTTTTCTGACTAAAGCTCCAGTCTAGTCTCTTTTACTAATAAGAAGACAAGCAAATTCCAAGGTGATTTTAACCAATTAGGATAATTAGCTCATGATGACATGAAATGTTCTTGTTGATGGCCTCTTGAAAGGAAATACCTGTGACTGTTAGTCTTGGTTTAGAGAGACCTGCACTAAGGGAAGGAATAAAATAAATACCCTTTCGTTGAGCGGTCATTGACTCTCCTAATGGAGTTTGGTGGCTAGACTTTCAGGAAGTTCACAGGTTCAGACAACTCAAGTGGGTCTTTGAAAAATGGGCCAAATGACTGATGTCCAGTGTAGAATAGAAACAATGAATGTACTAACAACAAATCACTCTTATCTAATCATTACTGTAGATCCCCCAAGGACTTCTAATAGTCCATATTGCCAACATAGATTGGGTTACTAATTTGGTTGTTACGTGAACATTATAAGAAGACATTTATTTCAATAAGTCTCTTTTTCATGTAGTTTTAAATAAAAGCACACGTATACCAAAAAGCAAACCATATCTTCCCTTTCTATGAACTATGACCATAAACTGTATTCTTTACCCCAGATTTTTCTCTACACCATTGCTATTAAAAGCATTAGTAATAAAATAACGCCAACTTGAAAATCATTTTATTATACTCTATGTTTCTCCCTTAAAGTTTTGCTCTTTCTTAGGAGCAAAACACTCTCCATTTGTAGTTTTCAACTTCAGCATAGGACTAACCTTCACAAGAAGCAGAAAATGAAGAACATTTTGCAATATGAAGTTTAAAGTAATTTCACATAAATCATCTTACTTGTTATAGTCATTTGAAATGTACCTACTTAACTTAACTGCATTTCAAGGATGAGTGTGAGGCACTGGAGATGCCATGCAGAAAGGTGGTATCTGACCTTGAAGGATTTACAGTTCATCTTTTTTTTTTAATATTTTTTATTGATTTTTTACAGAGAGGAAGGGAGAGGAATAGAGAGTTAGAAACATCAATGAGAGAGAAACATCGACCAGCTGCCTCCTGCACACCTCCCACTGGGGATGTGCCCGCAACCAATGTACATGCCCTTGACCGGAATCGAACCTGGGACCCTTCAGTCCGCAGGCCGATGCTCTATCCACTGAGCCATACCGGTTTGGCTACAGTTCATCTTTATGGCAGATTTTATATTATAATGCCACCCATCTTATAGGTGAAGGTGGTTAGGCAACTTGGTGAAAGTCACACAGCTAGAAAGTTTCAGAACTGAAGTTAAAATTGAGGGCTTTCTTCACTAAGTACTGTGCCCATAATATTCTATAACATTGCCCTCCTGACTCTCCAAGTCTCTGTCTCTTATTGATGGAGAACTTTCGCATTTAAGAATTCAATGGGTACTTAATAAGGATTCCACATAATGGAAGTTTCTTCTGCAAAAGACATGTGTAATGTTTATGTTCTGAATTTATCTCACTGCAATATAAGCTGTATGTTGCCAAAACCGGTTTGGCTCAGTGGATAGAGTGTCGGCCTGCGGACTGAAAGATCCCAGGTTCGATTCCGGTCAAGGGCATGTACCTGGGTTGCGAGCACATTCCCAGTAGGAGATGTGCAGAAGGCAGCTGATCGATGTTTCTCTCTCATCGATGTTTCTAACTATCTCTCTCCCTTCCTCTCTGTAAAAAATCAATAAAATATATTTTAAAAATATATATATATATAAGCTGTATGTTTACACGTAAAGGGCTTTGTGTTTCTTTTAAGTTTTTTGCATGGAGCAAACTGGGGGAACATGTTTTAAAATCATGTGTCCTCCTTAGCTATGTGAATTTTAAGCAGTAGTGGGTATTAACTGACTTTCAAACTACTCTTTCATCTGACTTTCAAATATTTATGCTCACAAGAATAAGTGTGATAATCATTGTCATATGCTCAAAAATTAATTTTTCTATTTTTTTAAATATATTTTATTGATTTTTTACAGAGAGGAAGGGAGAGAGATAGTTAGAAACATCGATCAGCTGCCTCCTGCACATTTCCTGCTGGGGATGTGCCCACAACCCAGGTACATGCCCTTGACCAGAATCAAACCCGGGACCTTTCAGTCCGCAGGCAGACGCTTTATCCACTGAGCCAAACCGGTTTCGGCTAATTTTTCTATTTTTAATTTTATTTTTAAAGCTAGGGAAGTAACTTGCTCTTTCATCTGTACACAAAATGATTGTCCAAAGAAAAATCTACATCTAATCTAAGGGGTAAAGGGAGCATCTCATTAATTTGAGAAAGCCTAATAAGCACAATCTTAATTGTAATGCAAAGAAAATAAAGATAGCATTACTGAGACAGGAAAGGAACTGCCATGTTCTATGAGCCAGCTGTCACAGGAGCATGTTAAGCAACAGAAACTTTAAAGGTACAATAATTAGTTTCATTAGTCAGGAACTCCCAAACATACTCAGCCTCTCCTATAGCTTACTTTGAAATACCTTTTTGGGGAAAATGACATGCTTATCAATTATATGGTTGTCACTTTCAAGGCATCTGTTTGGCTTTATTTCCTCTGGCACTTTTAAGTGTGGAAGATACTCTGCATGCCTTTGTGCCCTTTCCAATTCTTGCCACTGGGACTTTTTAGCCACTGGTTCATAGCTTTTCCCATTTTCACTGTAATTTCTCTGATACAGATAAAAACAGAAGAATGGAAGCAGTTCAGAAAAAGGACCATCTAAATAGACCTTCAGAACATCTTGAAATTGTGTTGGAGTATTTCCTGCCATTGAAGGGAGGGAGGTCTGGATACACCCAAAGGAGCCAGTTACTAAGAAAAAGGTTTGTTGAGGGTAGCTGCAGGGTTGGAATGGATGAGGAGAGCAAAAATAGTCCAGCTAATAGTAGAATGGTGACTGCCTTTGTGGAGAACAGGTAGACCAAGAAGGTTCTGCACTGTCCAATATGACGGCCATTAGCCACTTGTGTTGGATGGAGTATTTGAAATGCGGTTAGTCCAAAGTGAGATGTGCTATAACTATAAAATATACATAGGATTGAGTATCCAAAAATTCCAAGTATCTATTAATAATTTATATTGATTACTTTACATGTTTATATAATATAGTCATAATGTTGACTATATTTAAGAAAATACATTATTCTTAAAATTAATTCTACCTATTTCATTTCACTTTTCTAATGTGACTGTTAAGAAATTTAAATTAGATACATGGCTCACGTTAGAATTCTATGGGCCATCTCTGTGATAGGCTGTCTAAGTTGGCTTATCCTTACCCATCTAAAAGCATGAATGCATTTAAGGAGTAAAAAATAGACACATTTCTCTAAAAAATTCTTTCTTGACTGAGAGGTCCCAAAGGGAAAATGACATAAACAAAGGATTGATTAAGGATCTTTACACTCATGCTCAATCTTTTTCTTCCTTCCAAGCAGAAACAGCCTCTTAAATGCTTCAAGGAAAGCTGTTGTCAAATGATTTTCCTTATTCTGAATACAACCATAAAGAATCTCCAAATCTCAAGAGAAGCTCAACTCTTTCAGCATTTTCTACCTTACCTTTTCAGATCCCAGACATTTCAACAACTATCTGAACTTGGTTGTTAATAATTAATCTAAAATGAACCACTAAAAATTGACAATGCCATTTCTAGATCAAAAATCATTTGGCCCGATTCTCTATATGGCTATTCCTATTTAATCCTCGGACTATGTGGGGGAAATGATAGAATAGTAATTCTCAAAGAATTTTAACCCGGTTTGGATAGTTTGGGAAAGGATCTTCTGTCACTTGGATGTCATATAGAGAACATCATGCACTTGCATTAGTAATTATTCTGTAAAATAGCTTTGGCTCTAATTAGTGACACTTGAAAGCATTATCATAGTAATTTGTAGTTATCAAATTTCTATCAAAGAATAAGGTAGATGAAACAATCTAAAAATTGAAAGGGGGTCAGTTATGTATTTATTTGCTTATAGGTCACAGAAAGATCTGAAATAAAAATTAGGGGGCTTAAGGCAGTGAAACTACTCTGTATGATACTATAATGGTCAGTATATGTCATTACAAATTTGTTCAAACTCACAGAACATACAACAGCAAGAGTGAACCTAAAGGTAAACAATGGACTCTGGGTGATGATGATGTGTCAGTGTAGGTTTCATCAATTGTAAAAAAGGTATCATCTGGTGAGTGATGTTGATAATGGGGGAGGCTGTGCATGTGTGGGGGCAGTGAGTATATGGGAAATCATTGTGAACTTAAAATTGCTCTATAAAATGGAATCTTAAGTATATATACAAAAATAAAGCATGTATAAACACATATTACATATACAGAAAATATATACATTTTAAAAGTTAGGGGCTTAGTATTTTCCTCACATAACCAAAATCTTCAGGTGAACTCTCCACAGCTGGTGCCACTGCTCTGTGCTGCCATTAGATTTCCAGGGTCTTTCTATATATCTGCTCGATGGCATTTAGCTTGCAGATCCTCACCTTCATATTTGTTACCTTGTGATTGCAAGACAGCTGCTAAACATCCGGGTATTTCCCTGTCCCAGGCAGGAGGAGCAGGAAGCAGCAAGTCCTGTTTCAGGAAAGCAAAAGATTTTCCAGAAACCCTCATTTCATATCTCATTGGCCAGAAATATGTCACATGACTAACCCAGATGCAAGGTTGGCTGAAGAAGCCAGTGTTTTTAGCTGGACTCATTGTTGTTACTCTGAACAAAATCAGGATTCTTTTACTAAGGAGTAGGGAGATGCACTTTGGGTAGGCATTAGCAGTGCCTGCCACAGAAGGATCTGGAGAGTTTCTCTAATCACCTTACACATAATGAAATTCAAACAACTGATAACATTGACCTTTGTTAAGTTTGAAAAATATGAAGAAGAAAAGCATACAACTTTTAAGAAGCTATCACTTTTATAGATCTGAGTAGAGGCAACTAGGATTGGGAACTGTTTGTTGACTAACCACTTGAAATAAATTTTTGTTAATTATAATGTTTTTGTAAACAGTTGGTACAACTACATTTGAATAGTAGTAAGATGTTCTAATGATTACCAGAAAAATATTAAGCAAATAGCATCTATACTAATAAAAGAGTAATATGCTAATTAGAGCAGACATCTTCTGGACACAGCTGCAGCAGCTACCTGAGGCTCAGGCAAGCCACAGATGGCGGCTGCCACTGCCAGGACCAGCCTGAGGCTCAGGCAACGAGGGCCAGGCCAAGGCTCAGGAAAGCCATGGTGGCTGCAAGGGCCGAGGCTCAGGCAGCCTGGGCAGCCAGTAGTGGCAGCAGCAGAGGCATGATGGGGGCATTGCCTTTCCCTGATCAGCCCAGTCGCCTCTGCAGAGGGAGGCCAGAGGCAGCAGCAGCGAGGGAGTGATGGAGGTGGTGCTTTCCCCTGATCGGCCGGTCACCTCCCGCAGAGGGAGGCCAGACTACGGCTTAGGCCTGCTCCCCGCAGAGTGGGCCTAAGCCATCAGTAGGAAATCCCCTGAGGGCTCCCAGACTGTAAGAGGGGACAGGCCGGGCTGAGGGAAACCCCCGGTGCACAAATTTTTGTGCACCAGGCCTCTAGTTTTACTATAAAAGGTTGCCTTAATGCTTTAAGCAATAAAAAAAATAAATAAATAAATAAAATAAAATAAAATAAAATATCAGAAAAAAAAATAAATAAAAATAAAAGGTTACCTATGAGTTCAATGGTAAATAAAATAATTTGAAAAAGAATAAATAAAAAGAACCTATTTGAGTCTTATTTTTTATGAATACTGTCTTCAAATGGCATCTTTAGCTAATTTAACCATCTTTCCCCAAAGAATATATAAATAATCCTTTCCAGTCTGGTGATTAGAAAGGAGTCCACAGCACAGATATTCTCAGCCTACCATGAGGAAATGACATCATCCAATCAGCCATTCATTTTGGGGATTTATGAGCTGTGTCCTTAGAAATGGAATGAAATAGAAATAGAATAGAATAGAATAGAATAGAATAGAATAGAATAGAATAGAATAGAATAGAATAGAATAGAAATGCATCATTTGCAATAAGGGTGACATTGTTCTAAGAAACTTCTGTTTTGGTTATATATGTTTCTGTAAACTGGGCATAATGTAAAATGAATTTCTTTCTGTGGATTGTGATCATAAAGGTTTCAGAAGCCACTGTCTTAGCAGTTTCAGAACAGAACACCTAAGAGCAGCCATTAGCATCAGTCACTGAAAAGAAAACACAGTCTTAAAAACAACAGAATTCAAAACAAGAAACAAGCTTAAGAAAATTAATGTCAAATATATAGTGTCATGCCACCTCCAGACCTGTGGAGTACATAGAAAATCACAGGAGTAGCAATTAACGGATGACTATTTGTAAAAAGGGTGGCAAATCCTTATCAGTCGTAATCATATTAATTTATGGTGAATTGGAGAAGATATGACACTTGAGAAAAAGGAACAAGAACCAACTGGCACCCAAGAAGGGGACAATCCCAATCTGAAGGAACTTCGGAAAAGCAGGAAGACTGATTCTGACTAGTCACCTGTGAGAGATGCCACTCTAAAGAGAAAGGATCAACAGTTAAACAAGATTATGCTTGCTGAAGTCACATGTAATTAGTTGTGTTTATATGCCTAAATTAACAGTTGCAACCCTGCATTGTTTTTGTTATTTGAAGGTAATTACTTTTGTTGTTTTCTAAAGTCACAAGTTAAAGAACATTGTCAGTAACTTTTATTTTATTTTATTTTATTTTATTTTATTTTACTTTATTTTATTTTTAGAGAGAGAGGAAGGAAGAGGGAGAGAGAAGCATCGATCAATTGCTTCCTGTAAGTGCCCCAACCTGGGATCAAACCCGCCACCTTGGTATGTGCAAGACCGGGAATTGAACCAGCAACCCTTTGGTGCATGGGAGTACACTTCAACCAACTGAGCCACATCAGCCAGGGTTTGTCAGTAACTTTTAATGGAAATGCCTGATAATGGTAGAGACGATTTGTTTCCAGAATTCACCATGAGAATGAATGCCCCATAAACAAAGCTTCCATAAGCAACCCTGGTACTGAAATTTTTACAAATGGCACCAAAACAGGACGTGGCCCTTAACCAAAAGGATACATGGTTTGCATAAAATATGTGAGCACTTCAGAAAGTTTAATGATCTGGTGCCCCAAACTGATATGCCGTAAACATTTGTTCAGTATCTATTTAGGTGAGGAGCTGAGCACCATGAAATCTTCTGCCTCCAAACTCACATGCTCATTCAGCAAAGGTAAAACTGCACAGTTAACCAGGCCCCCCTCCCCCACTTTGATACTGTCCAGCCACTACCTACGTCTTGCCCTTGCCTCAATCAGCTTCTAGCCAAATCCCTGAGAAGGATTCTGTAAGATGTTCATCTCCAGCTCATTACATTTCCAGCAATTGTTAACTTCCTCTTTTAGTTTGGACTCCGGGTGCCCAGCCCAGCCTGCTCCTTGGTCTCTCTCTCTCTCTCTCTTTCTCTCTCTTTCTCTCTTCCTCCCCGCCCCCCCCCCCCCCCCCCAACATTCCCACCACAGGTAATGGCCCACCTGCTGGGTTTTGTGTGAGACACCATGGTTACTGGTGAGAGAAGTGATTCCAATATCTGATCATCAAAGAGTCACAGAACCTTCTTGCCATCATCACCAAGGGAAAGGCAGCACCACTCTCCCCTTCCTATATGCTGCCCTGCTGGAATTTTGTTTCCTCTGGATGTTTGCTTGACCAAATCTTAGCTGCATGAAAATGCTTAAGAGTTAGAAAGGGCAAGCCATAGTCTGTACAAGTACTAAAGAGAGCCCTTAGTTATAGCTTCCCGAAATAAAAGAAAAACCTCTTAAAAATCTGGAAAAGTATAAACTATTTAGGAAAATGCCTAAATGAACTTTGGGCAAAGTCATTCCTAACACTAAGAAAGAGCCTTGTCAAACTCACAGAAATTGAGTCAAATGTGTCTAGTGCTGTGGACAATCGCTCATTCTGTGTGTTTAGCCACTTACCCCCCTCCACCAGCATGCACGTGTACCCCTACCACTTGTTCAGGGAACTTCAGCTTCTCCTCTGCTGTAATTTAATTTTAGTCTAGCTGCTAATCAAATACTCAGGGCCCCCACCACAGGAACAGATCAATGACAGTAGGGGGCTATCACTGAGATTGTTTGAACTGAGTCTCTTAGGTCAGTAGGTAGATAAATGTGAATTGGAGACTGTTGGTAGTTATCTTCTCTATTATCAGTAGAAAACCTGTCTATAGTAGAAGAGAATATGGGCAACTTTGAGTTTTACAGGAAGAGCCAAAAGGAACAAGAAAGAGCATGCTGATGATCTTCTATGAGTCTCTGAATAAAGTTGTTACTGAAACCACACTTCCCATTATGTGAGCCAGCACACTCTTTTGACTTGGACTAAGTAGTGTTGAGTTTCTGTCACAATCAACTGAGTTCTGATTGATAGTACAAATAAATTTCTTTACTCTAAGCCTGTGGTTTATTTTGACAGATATATCCATACTGCCTGCCTAACTCCTCTTAGCCAAAATTTACTTACCATGTTTCCTCCTTTAGAAAGTCTTCATTGACCTTCCAGGAAGAACAAGCATATTGTCCTCTGTTTTCCCAGAGTGTTCTATGCCTGCCTTTTTAATAGCCCTTCTCTCATTGTTGGCCTCTCCCATTAAAGTTCCAGGGGTGGGGAACCTTTGTTCTGCCAAGGGCCATTTGGATATTTATGACATCATTTGCAGGCCATACAAAATTATCAACTTAAAAACTAGCCTGCTATATTTGGTCAAACATTTAATTAACTCACCCCTAATGCCTTGGCAGGGCCCGACATTCCGCACCCCTGCATTAAACCATGAGCCTCTAGAAAGAGCCTAGAGAATAGGGACTGATCTTCCTTCATCTTTACATTGCTAGTTCCAGAGCAGTGCCTGGCACACAAAAGACATGATAGATGTTCAATAGAAGTCTGCCAAATAATACTTATTAAGTGAAAGCCAAAGAAACTGCCATTATGAAATATTCAGAGACAGAAATCACTCTCTATGGAATCACCACTAAATATCTTCTGATTTTAAAACAATGAGTAAAATACAAATGTCTCCCTGGTGAACTATGCAAGTTATAGACGAGTTTTATTTCTACCTTTGTGAACTCTGCAAAACAAGGAAATCGCACTTTATAGCTAACTAGAGGCCCGATGCACAAAATTCGTGCAAGTTACTTGGCCCTCGCAGCCCCGGCTTCGTCTGGAAGGATGTCAGGAAGGTTGTTTGGCAGTCTGGTCTATTTAGCATATTATGCTTTTATTATTATAGATTAGCATATTGATTTATTTATTCATTTGTTCAACAAATATATACTGAGTACCTAAGATCAAAATCCATAAACTCAAAAGGCAGGTTGTTACTGTTTATGTCTGCCATTCAAAATTTGGCTTTGTTCATAATGCCATTGGATAAAAGAAATTAAGTTTAGAAAATGTGATATATGCAGACTAATATAGTTCTTTTTCTTTTACGCTTTTAAATTTCCCAAGTCCTTTAAGAATTCCAAATACTGTGAAAACTGTTTTATCTACATTCTCTAGTCTTTTATATTATTGGAAGCTGAGAAATAGGCAAATTAAAGAAGATATTTTGCATCAGTAAAGTTCGACAAAATTATTATAAGATTTGCAACCCATGCAAATCTATGGCAAACCTTAAGATTTTTAATCCACAAGCACAACTGGCATTTCTGGATGTTTCCATTTCAGGGCACCAGCAGAAGTCTGAAAAAATATCTTCATAATACTGTCTGTAAGCCAGAGAGTTGTCTCCAAGATTCCACTATGCTGATCCCACATAACCAGATTGATCATGACCTATCACTATATCCAGGTGAAGAATGAGGCAAATCTGGACTATTTCATCAGAGCAGAGGTGTCGGTCTGAGTGAGGAGGAAAACCCCAAGAGGCCAACATAGTCATGTCATTTTTTAAATGACAGACCAACAAACACTTCTGGAGATTGTAGAGTGATAATTAATACAATGGTAAGTACAGATAGTAATATCTTCTAAGGATCACCCAGTCTCTAGCTGAAGATATGTGGTTAGCAAAATTAACCTAAGTTTTATGAATACAATTGTAGGTAAAGAAATATCTTCCATGAGCTATCCAGGAGAGTCCTAAATCATGTAATTGTACAAAATTCTATTTTCCTATGAAGGCAGTAACAACATGTAAACCTGTAGATCAAGTTTTGAATGATTTCTCAATACAGTGTTCATCATTGTAATTCTGCTGTTATGTATGCCAGCAGCTCTCAAACTGAGGTCTGATGGATCTGGGGTCCCCAAGATCCTTTCAGAGGCATCACAAGTATGTGAGGTCACACAGACTGAACTCAGAAGCAGACATAAAGATGAAGCTATTTTCTTTAAAGAGGTGTATAAAAGAAGTAAAATAAGACCATGCTTATTAATTTTGTTCTGTCTTGGAAAATATTGTTATTTTTCATAAAACATGGTTTGTTAACAAATGGTTAACATGTGGTTTTTCATAAAACATAATGGGTTTGTTGTGGTTATTGTTAATGAGTTTAAAATAAATATTTTTTACATTTATCTTTATTGTTGCAAGTATTACAGATGTCCCCTTCCCCCCCCGCCCCATTGACCCCATCCACACCGTTTCTGTTCCCTCCCAGACCTTCACCACACTATTGTCTGGGTGCATGGGTTATGCACATATGCATATATGCATATAAGTTCTTTAGTTAATCTCTTCCCTCCTCCCCCTCTTCCCTCTGAGATTTGTCAGTCTGTTCCATGCTTCTATGTCTCTGGATCTATTTTGTTCATCAGTTTATTTTGGAGAGTATTATACTAATTGAAATAAGCCAGTCAGAGAAAGACAGGTATCACATGATCTTACTTATATGTGGAACCTAATAAACAAAAAATGAAAATAAATATTTTAGTGTCCCACTTAAAATTTTTAATAAAGTAAATGTCACATATATAATACACAAACAATAGTACTTGGGGGGTCATTTCTAATTTTTAAGAGGGTTAAGGTGACATTCTAGTGAAGGGTTTTAAATATTGTTCTAAGTACTCTGATTTTTTTCAGCCTATTTTATTTCTTCCTGATTTTTATGTTTTATCGGTTCCCTGAGTAGTAAACCTACATAGAATTCTTACAGCAGATAAAGTCACTACAAATGAGCAATGATTGAGTACCTACTATGTCCAAAGTGCCATGTAGGTACACAAATACCAAAATAGATGTCCCTTGTATCAACCCTCCTCTGGAGGTATTTGGGCTGTAGTAAATCTACAGTATGTAATGCATAAAATACTTGTATGGGTTTGGATTATCAAGCTGGAAGAGTTTGTCTTTGAATACATCCAAGAAAAAAAATGCCTAATTCTTCTAATTGGCTTTTACATTGACAATAGGATTATTTCTTTCCAGGGTTTTGTAAAGTGTGTGGCTATTTGTACTTTACCATGGCAATCAATGCTCTTTTTTATCATAGCAGTTCAAGTTAAATCACTAATTTCTAATTTTAAATAATATTAGCACACTTCATACAGACTTGGCCATTGCAAATGGCTTGCAACATAACCTTGTATTGCACATTACTAGTATGCTTAAAGATAAGAGAAACCAGTTCTCTCACTTCAAGGGCAATTTGGAAGATCAGAAAGTAGCAATGCGAACAGAAATACAAGGAATACAATTTCATCATTGGGTCTTCAATGTTGTTAAATGTCTATAGGATTATGTCCCACTCAGGTCTGGTTTAGGGGATTTAAAATAATCTAACTAAAATACAGTCTGTATTTGCCCATTCATTACCATGACAGCAAAAATATTGCATTACAGTAATGTCCTATCATGAGAGCCTTTGTACTAGTATACCCTACAAGTCTCTTTAAGTATATAAAGAGATGGTTGACTGTTTTATAAACAAATAAGAGGCAATTAGTAAGTTCTAATGGTTGTAATTGTCTTTTGTTTTACATTATTAGAAAATAAGATCTGCCCATGCTTTTTTTATAGATTGTGTATTTCATTTTATTAAAGGAATGGTAATTATACCATTTGAAATCACTTCAGATAGTTTGTTTGGAATGGAGTTAGGAAAATGTAGTATTTATGCATGTTGAATTTCATGTGAAAATTAATTATTGCTCACTAAATATAACTGTTTAATAAATATACTTCACTAAGTGATAAACACTTTCAACATATTGGATGCAATATTTGGCTTGATAGTAGAAATTTATTGATGATTACTTTGTCTATCTGGAGTCAGACAATAAGCCCTGTTCAAATCTTTGGACAAGGTGATCCTTGCCATTTAAGGTAGCTTTCTTAAAAAAAAAGTGTGCAGTCTTGGAATATAGGAGATAATTCTTTTGTTCCTCCTCTTTTTTGTCTTCCTCTTCTTTCTTTGCTGCTTCATATCATTTTGTTTTCTTTTCTCTTTCCTTATGTCCACCATTAAATAATATTGATGGGTGCCCTGGATCTCATTATAAAACCCACAGGCTATTCCATGTGCTTACCTGGTTGGAAATTGATCCCTGTGTCACATTTACAGTGGGAAGATAAACCCTTAGAGTCTGATTGGGATTAATCTTGGCCAAAGAGTGACATGTATGCAAAAATCTCTTATTGTGTCCAGTGAAATATCCCTTGCCACCCTTGGAAGTTTGTGTGACATCTTAGATATCTCATGTCATTGATGGCTGATGCCATGAAAGGCTTATGGTAAGATGACTTTCAGTGCCAGAATACCAGTAAGGCAGGGAGGATTATGCTTGGCCCAGCCAATTGGGACAGCACAAAGTTTTCCCTTGTTTGAGAGCTTTGCCTCAAATCTCAACATGCTGAGATTTCTGTCTCATATTTCTAAAAGCTCACTGAAGCACTTTCAGAGACAAAAATTAGCAGAATTCTTTAAACTACCTTTATGGAGGCCAGTGAAACATGGAACTGAATTTAAAAAGAGAAAAACACACACACACACAAAAAAAGAGAAAAACAGTCACATCAAAAGTCAATAGAGTGGCCTCCCTTTCACTTACTCATTACATGTTGTAATAGACATAAGTGTGGCGCTTCAATCACTTCTGAAAGAAAGCTTTGCTATAACTAATAGCCCCGGCTTATTTATCTGAAACATTTTTACAAAAAGGAGAATGAAAGTAATTTTATAAAGAGTTCAGAAAAAAAATTATTTTAGGGCCTCAACTATCTGTATATAAGATGACAAAACAGTTTACTTTCTAAGTTATTTGAATGAAGGATTCAATTCTTTGTGTAGGAACATTTCTGAAATGCTCATCTTTTTTTTTTTTTAATAAAGTTTTTTGGGTTTTTTTTAAATATATTTTATTGATTTTTACAGAGAGGAAGGGAGAGAGAGATAGAGAGTTAGAAACATCGATGAGAGAGAAACATCGACCAGCTGCCTCCTGCACATCTCCCACTGGGGATGTGCCCGCAACCCAGGTACATGCCCTTGACCGGAATCGAACCTGGGACCTTTCAGTCCGCAGGCCGACGTTCTATCCACTGAGCCAAACCGGTCTTGGCGTGAAATGCTCATCTTTAAAGTCATCAGAAACATCAATATTATAAGTAATCTATGAAGAAAATTAAGTCCTGTATCAATCAACCAAACATTAAATATTTACTTAATGCACCTACTATGTGCCCTCCATAGTATTTAACAGAATGTTTGATAAAATACAACACACTTAGCTCTTGCTCACAGGAGTTCATCATTTCTTTGTTAAAATCACTGCCGGTTGTTTTTTAAACAAATAAATCTTTAAATTCAAAATGATTTGTTAGCCATAAAATTATTAGAGTTGAAATGGACCTTAAATACCAGAGTCTATACTCTTTAACAAGGTAAAGTTACATAATTATTTTCACAGATGACTATACCAGACATTTATAAATGCCATTTTGCAATTATAAAATCAGTTATAAACTGGCCTGTGGAACTGTCTCAGAAGTGAGTTTCTTAGAATATTCAGAACAAAGTATACAGTCCTTAAACCCCATATTTTAAAATTTGTACATAAATTCATTAGCCAGGAAGCAGGTATTGAATTACTCACATTGGATTTTCTTGGCAGCCATGGTCACCCTTTCTAAGCAGCACCTTGCCAAAATCCCCAGCTCCCACCTGTAGCTGCTCCTCACAAAGCCATCACATCTTTCTATCCGTTGACTAAACAAGAAACCAACTAAAATCAGTTTTTTAATCACATATATAAGTTGGAACATTTAAGAGATAGGTTACTGCATGTTTAATTATTATAAACTAAACTAAAGTATGAGCATGATATTTATAGAAAGCAACAGAAACAAGTTATATAAAGAACATTTATTTGTGAGCATTGCTTTGGAGTTCATATCACAATAATTTATTTTACCAATTGGCAGTATTTATTCTAAAAATCTCAGTGTTTTAGAAGTTGCAAAAAAATTTTTAATGACACTGTTTTTGTCTCATCTTGACTAAATTTACTTTTAAAAAGAGAATTTTAAAAATTATAGACTCTTTTTTCAATTACATGGTGCCAAATGACTGCATTCATTGAACTTTTCAATTCATTATTTGGGTAACATTTAGACATATGCTAGTTTCACGAGGAATGTGTAATGCATATTAAAGGTTATAATTAATCATTCCATGTTTAAGATCAAGGCCATTAATGACCACAACTTTCCTTTTGCCTTCTAGGAAGAACAAGTCAAGATTAAAATACAGTGAAGAAAGGTGAGAATGTTGTGTGAATAAAGAAGCAGATCAACAGTCTTGGGTAAATTTGGTTGCTGAAAATATTCAATATGGTAATATTAACAATCCAGACTATGACTTTTCAGGTTCAATGCTTTGCTTATCCTGTTTCCTCTACATAGAAATCTCTTTTCCACCTGATGAGCCCCCTTCTCACCTTTCAAATGCAACTCAAATAGTGTTTCTACAGTCTTAGCTTCCTCAAATCAATATTAATTGCAAACTCCCCTTAGCACATGTGTGTACTATAGCCCTTACCACATTGTCCCATAATCATTTATTTTAATACTAGAGGCCAGGTGCACGAAATTCGTGCACTCGGGGGGCATCCCTCAGCCAGGCTTGCACCCTCTCACAGTCGGGAGCCCCTGGGGGATGTCTGGCTGATGCGGAGGTGGGAGAGGCTCCCGCCACTGCTGCTGCACTCGCCAGCCATAAGCCTGGCTTCTGGCTGAGCAGCACTCCCCCTGTGAGAGCGCAGTGACACCAGGCAGCAGCTCCTGCATTGAGTGTCTGCCTCCTGCTGGCCAGTGCACATTATAGAGACCAGTCGTTCTGCCGTTCGGTCAATTTGCATATTAGCCTTTTATTATATAGGATATTTTATTGATTTTTTTACAGAGAGGAAGGGAGAGGGTTAGAGAGTTAGAAACATCAATGAGAGAGAAACATCGATCAGCTGCCTCTTGCACACCTCCTACTGGGAATGTGCCCACAACCAAGGTACATGTCCTTGACTGGAATCGAACCTGGGACCTTTCAGTCTGCAGGCTGATGCTCTATCCACTGAGCCAAACCGGTTAGGGCCCCATAATCATTTTTGCATAAACCTCCTTCATTCCACATTATGATCACTTATTTGTCTTTATATCCATAAGTGCCTAACATTCTTCCTGTGTAAGAGAAATAGCTCCTGAACTCCTACAACACTGGTTGCAAAGTGTGACTCTGAGCCTAGCAGCATCACCTGATACATCTGGTACCACCTGGGAACTTATTAGAAAAGCACATTTTCAGACTCCACCCTGAACCAAATAGAATTGGTAATTCTGGTGTGGGCTGGGGATGAGGTGGGTGAGTGGGGAAGGGACTACGAGTTTAACAAGCCCTCCAGGAGATTCCACTGTACAAAAAATTAGGGCTCTATCTCTGACAGGAAAATCCTGAGGTGCGGAAATGTGGCTGATGAAAGGACACTGCCCTTTTCCCTGACTTTAAACTTCTTGAGATTCTAGCCCTCTGACCCTACCTGATATCACACTTATTTCCCTTTTAAACTCTAACTTTGGTAAAAGAGGAGGCTGGGTATTTCTTCATTACCATTAGTTTAACTGACAAAGGCTCTGATTATCAGAGATTTCTATAAATTCAAATAACAAAGGTTTAAAATGAAAAAAGGATAGAACACAGAGTACAGTGAAATTTGCAGAGCAGTTGATTTTCCTGTAACTAACTTTAAATCAGAAACAAGGATTGTCCTACCATACATCCTATCTGAAAAAAGGATCAATTCTGTTATCCTAGAATACCATATGGCATGATATATGGCAATTCAGATATCCTGTAGGCTGCCCAGCCAATGTGGCTCAGTGGTTGAACATGGACCCAGGAACCAGAAGGTCACAGTTTGATTCCCAGTCAGGGCACATGCCCAGATTGGGGGCTCAATCCCCAGTGTGGGGCATGCAGGAGGTAGTAGATCAATGATTCTCCCTCATCATTGTTGTTTCTATCTCCCTCTCCCTCTCCCCTCCTCTCTCTGAAATCAATAAAAACATTTTTTAAAAAGATATCCTATAGGCTAAATAATGTTCCTCAACACAACTTTATAGGGCAAACCCAACCTGGCAACATGAAAGTAGCCCTAAGAGTACAGAAGTCAGGGGCCTTACTAACCAGCTCAGAGACTTGGAGCAGATTATCAAAATTTTTCAAAAAACTGTGGTACATCTACACAATAGAATACTATGCTGCTATTAAAAAGAAGGAACTTTTACCATTTGCAACAGCACGTATGGAACTGGAGAGCATTATGCTAAGTGAAATAAGCCAGTCTGAGAAAGATAAATATTACATGATCTCACTCATATGTGGGATATAATGATCAACATAATTTGATGAACAAGAATAGATCGATCTAGAGACAAGTGGTAGGTGGGGGGGGGGGGGGGGGGGGGGTTAGAGAGCAACCAAAGGACTTATATGCATGCATACTAGCATAACCAATGGACACAGACACTAGGGCAGTGGGGGCTTGCCCAGGCTGGGAAGGGATGGGGGAGGGGGTCAATTGGGGAAAAAGGAGACATATGTAAAACTTTAGACAATAAATAATAATAAATAAATAAATAAATAAATAAATAAATAAATAAAATAGCAAAAAAAAAATTCCAGTCTCTTTTTTTGTTCCCATAAGATGGAGATAGTACCTTTTAACACATAGTCATCTAAGAGAAAAATATAATCACCTCTGGAAAGGCACTTTATAAGCCATAAAACATTAAAGCATCATATATGCAATGTCTATATATAATATTAGTAATTATGTTTATAATTATACAATAGTAAGGTTTGTTTACTGTTAACATATACCACAAGTGTTACTTGCATTTTTGAATAATTAATATAATCAATCTATACTAATAAAAGGGTAATATGCTAATTAGAGCAGACGTCTTCCAGATGTCCATCCTGACAAAGCCGGGCCTGGGCAAAGCTGCCCGCCTGTGGTCCCAGGAGCCAGCGCCTGCAGCAGCTGTGGCCTGTGAAAGGGAGAATAGCCTCCTGCCCCATGGATCCGAGCACCAGCGCCTGCACCTGCAGCCCGGGAGAGGGAGAAGCCGCTCACCCTCGCAGTCCCAGTTGCCTGTGGCTGTGGCCTGGGTGAAGCCACCTGCCCATGGTCCCCTATGGCTGTGGCCGGCCTGGGCAAAGCTGGCCTGGGTCCCGGGTGCCCGTGGCCGGCCAGAGGAGGGAATCCTGGGTCCCAGATGCAAGGCCGAGGCAGAGGCAGTTAGGGGCTGCAGGGGAGCAGTTAGGGGCAATCAGACTGGCAGGGGAGCAGTTAGGGGCGATCAGGCAGGCAGGCAAGCAGTTAGGAGCCAGTGGTCCCAGATTGCAGAGGGTGCAGGCCGGGCTGAGGGACCTCCCCACCCCATGCACAAATTTCATGCACCAGGCCTCTAGTGAAGTTTATAAAATGAAAAAATTTCAATTTCAGGTAAATTTTCACTTTTATAATTTTCAAAAATTTATTGGGGAAAATTTGTAAATTAGAGGAAAACCAAAAAAGAAAAATTGCTTGAATATCCTCACCAGAAAGAAATAGTTCATATTTTCCATTTTTCTGTAAATTTTGGGGATAAAATTATAATCATATAGTAAATAGTATACTGTAATCTGCTGTATTCACTCTGCAGAATATCATGAATCTTTTTTCTATTTGGTAATATCCTCCCCTAAAATTAATTCTACTAGCTGCATAGTCATCTATCATATGGATACACCAGGGCTTATTTCACCAGTATTCTTTGTTGGACATTTAGATTGTTCCTAGAGCTTCACAATTATAAATGTATATTTTGTACAGTTATTCTTATACCATTTCACACACACACACACACACACACACACACACAATCCACATGCAGAAATGAGGGTTTCTAGCATTTCCAATTCTCCACTCCATGGCCTGACATCGTAAGGACTTCTTAATTCTCCCCTCATATAACTGCCCACCATATTGGTGTTCCCAATGTGGCAAGTCATAGCCAACACTGATTGCCCAGAGCTACCATCTCTATCCTCTCTCTAAAAGTAGACTCCTTTCTATTAACTTGGTTTACTACTTTAACATTGTCTGCTTCCTCCTCTCCACCCAACTACATGCCTCTCTTTCTTTCTTACCTTCAACTGTTTTTATGCTCTTCTCTTCTTGTCTTCAACTCTTTCCTTCCTGATATAGTTTGAAAATCAAGGGGACCCCAAAATTGCCCTTGCTCTGTAACTTTTTTTCTTCTGACTAAATCTGAGGAATGACGTGAACTCAATGGAAACCCGAAAGAGTTTGTTTACTTTGTCTTTACTCAAAATGGGGTGCCCTCTTACCTCTGGCCCCACTCTTACTGGCCAAAAAGCAGGGGACTGGAAAGACATCCAGATTTTTTTACCAATGTAACCCCCATAAAGTCACTAATAAAAAAATGAATCAATTAAAGTCATTGGAGAATGTACCCAGGAAAAGAAATTAGGTTGGAGAAGTTCTGCTCTGTGAACATTATCTCATATTATTTTAAAACTGTATATGGTAAATTTTAGTAGCAGCAAAGCCTACTCTTCCAAATAGATTTGAAGCATAGAAATATCTGAAATCTTGATTCTACTAATACAAGCACGGGATACAAATTTATCCAAGGCTACATGATAGTATTTTAAGCACTTTGTTTAAATTTATTTAAATTCTCAGAGATGAGTCTTTTTGAGCCTGTGGCGCTCCTATGTGGGTGGATACATATGCTGACACATGCAGAAATGAGGTACACTTAAGGACACAGCTTGTCAAATCACATCAGCTAATAGGTGGGTCTCTTAGCTGATGAATTCACATGAGAACATGATTGCTCAACCACGTACCCTTGCATGTCTTTAAATCAGGCTTGCCTTTAATTGGATTGTATCTTGTAGAAGAGGTATATCAACTCTCAACATTCGTATGGCGTTTCCAAAAGGCTGTTATGATTAAGTAATTCAATTGAGATGGAACCTCTGAAGCAAGGGGGGCGGGGGGGGGGGGGCTTCAAAGGGTAATCTGCAAACCCATTGGCTGTTCCACTGTTCTGAAGGAAGGGCTTTTTAATTCAATCATATTCTAGTTTAATTCTGTCTCTCAGGAAGTAGGAGCCTTCTATAAGATAACTAATTCTTCGTGCATTAAACCAAGTGAGAAGCCCTGGCAGCATACTCGGGCAGCTAGTATTCTGGAGAACTAATGAGGAATGTACTCAGCTCCAATAAGTGTTTAAAACTGAGTGATCTTACTTCCTGAATTCAGGGTGTGCCAGGATTCTCATGCTGTTTTTGTCCACGAATCTGGGTGCTAACAATTAAATAGCAAAGTAATGATATCTATAGTAATTCACTGGTAAGTCAGAATTCTAGAATTTTATAAATGAAAAGAATTTCAGAAAATGTCTAGACTGATTCTCTCTTTGCCATGTAAGAAACCTACATACAAAGACTCAGAGTGACTCAGGTTCACACAATAAATTAAGAAAATCAATCCACGGGTCTGTACTAAGAAAGTGAATGTTTTAAAGTCAAATGACATCAAAAATGCCCTCCCCCAAGTAGCCCTATTAGAGAGATATGTTTTGTAATTAGTTTGGTGAAAATTAGGAAATATCATTCAAAAAAAACACTAGAGTAGACTTCTTTGCAATGGACTTGTACTACTTTTTTTGTTTTCTTTTTGTTCTACTTAAATCTATTCAGTTTTTAACATTTTATTATGAAAAAATTTAAGTGTATACAAATATAAGACAAAATAATAGACTGAATCCCTATGTACACATCAAGTGTCATCACTTATCATCAGTCCATGATGGATCTTGTTGAATCTAAACTCTCCACTTCCACCTCATTATTGTTGAAGTGGATATCAGCCAGTATGTCATTTCATCTGTAAACATCGCAGAGTGCATCTCCAGAAGATAAGGACTCTTTTTTTTTTTTTAAGCATGACCACAATACCATTATCACTCATCAAAATTTAATAGTAATTCCTTAATATAAATAGATTTGTAAACTTTACATACATTATTCTTTGCCTTAGGATGATTCCATGCTACCTACTATAATTTGATAAGTACTATTTCATTGATCTATTCATTTGAACAAATACTTACTGACCATTCATATAAACATCCACAAACATTTTGTTTATATGGAGACCCAGATTCTTACTTTTTGAGAGGCAGCAGAGAATAGAAGAAGAAAGAATTCTGGAATCAGACATTGTTGGCTCTGTAGCTCAGGCTCAATTCCTTATTGAACGTGCAAATGTCTTAATCTCTCAAAGCCTCAGTTTGATTATCTGTAAACTGATGAGAACTTTCAAGATCTACTCTCTAGCAATTTTTGTTGTTGTTGTTAAATTTATTGGGGTGACATTGGTTAATAAGATTATGTAGGTTTCAAGTGTTTTTCACAATATACAATACAGTATTGTTACCTAGTTACCATGCTATATATTACTTATTTATAACTGGAAGTTGGGATCTTTTTAAGGCTGGGTGAGGGAAGGGTGAGGTATATGGTAGCCAAAGAGAGAAAGATGAGAGTTAAGAGTAAAGACTCTGTTTGGAATAGAAAGAAGGTATCAAATTGAGTTTCATTCCCTTTTCTGCTGGAAATTTTGACAAATCCAGGGAAAGGAAGGGGAAGAAATGGCATGAAGCTGACTCATAACTCTGCTGGAACACTCCATTGTGTTCTTCTAGAAACAGAACCTACTCGATGGGGCTGGGGGCCCCCATCTAAGTCAGTGAGGAAACCACAGACAAGAAAGGTCGTGCTCCCTGGAATCAGACAGCTGGTTGGTGCTGGAGCCAAAATTCACATGCATACCTTTTCACTACCAAGTATAAATTGTATATTTTGTATCATTTGTATCATTCATTCATTCATTCACTCATTCAGAAATAAGTATTGGGAACCACCTCTGTGCCCAGAATTATGATCATGGGGTAAGGCCAACCGCACTTATCAGAAATGTGCAATGGAAAATGATGGCCTTAGTGAACATTATCCGGATCTAGAAACCCAAGAAAAGCATGAACAGAACCACCTTTCTTTATTCATTCTTCACTGTACTTTTCACAGCAGTCAGAGAGATGCAAATGATGGGTCTGTGATGAGAAGCAGGGAGCGGCAATCTCAGCTGACCACCTTTGACTTCCTGCCCTGCCATCTCCTAAACTTCAGAAAGGGACTTTCCTGGGTGGTAAATAACCTACATTTTCAAACAATTATGTTCTTTTCAAACTGAAACCTATAAGAACAGGAGAAAACTTTTAACACAATTCATTTAAAGCAGCATATACTGTATTTTTAAAATGTACAAAAGCGAAAAATTTTTAGTAAATTTGAATGCTGTACTTCGACATCTTACGCATAATCATGTTGCCTGAGAAATGTCGATGACTCCACAACAAGAACACCACATCCTAATGAGTAATGAAGATTACATAACCATCGAGATAAGCACCACCCACAGATTTCATGTCAATGCTAATATCGAGTTCTTGGCCACAGTGGGAAATAAAAGGCAAAGAATGCCACACAACTGATCTTCAGAATATTACTCCCAGTTGTTACATAAAACGTCCATCGTTACAGGAGTATTTATTTTGACTTTTTTTCTAATTGTTGGCTCTTGGTTTTAAAGGCCAGTTCTGTTTTCATTCACCAGGCAGAGTACTTAAGAAGGCTCTGATTAAATGGGGACCTAGCAGTGGTGTGTGGACTGATAGAGCAAAGTCTAGATAGGAAATCCCATAATCTCCTTCTGCTCCTATTACATACTAGTTTCACATGGAAAGTTCTTCAGGACATTTAATTTGAGTCTGCCTTGCTGACATATAAAAGGAACATCTCTTCTGTCCTCTTCAGAACACTAGTTGCTTAAGATAACAATAATAATGAATTTATGGGGCAAGGATGAACTCTGTCATTAAACAAGTTTAGTAAACTTGTACTTCTGTACTCCCACCTTAAAAGCTCAAGACATACTATTAGTTTATTAACAATTTTGAGAAGCCCAGTAGGAAGGATGCTATTTCATCTCATCTTCAAGCAGAGTTCTTCCCCCTGCCCAAACACTGATTATTGGTTCTTGGAATTTTTCTATGAAATACACAATGAGAGATTCTGCTGGGGATGGCCAGATCAATCGCTTTATTTGATACTTGAGGGATCAAGAAAGATAACAATTTGCAAAGTTTTGAATGGGGAAGTTATAAACCCCTCCCCAAGGAAAAACATCAACATTTTCTTATTCTTTGTAAATTGCTGAGCAATTCCCTTTTGCAGAGAGGAATCTCCTTGTTCCATGGACTTGTTCTTAAAATACAAGCTCTGCTTAAAAATAGTTCACCTGTGTTGGATGCATGTGTTCTCAGGCTACATTCAGGCCCATTTCAAATCATGCCAGCAATTCAGAAGTGTTTTTGTTTGAACTTATATTGATTCCACCATTTAAATGCCCTGGGGAGGAGTTGGCATAGAGTCATGTCAGAGCTAGAAAACTTTTAGTGATCATCTCATCTAATCCTTTCATTCTGCAACCATAAGGAACTGTGGCCTAAAGAGGGAAGTTGGCATCTCCTAAAGGACAGCTAGATAGTGGCAAAGCCAGAAATTCACTGTGTCTCTCAGCGGCCTCTTATCCCTCCATCCCTCCATTCACCTCCCCTAGGGTTACACATGCCTGTTCCTTGACCTTCAGACTAGAAAATTGGGCTCTGTGGCAAAAACAATGGCTTACCAAAGAGTATACAGAAGCCAACTTATTGTTAATACTGGGTTGCTTTGTTCTAAGTTCAAAGGCGAAAAGATTTCCACGTCTACCAGTTGCAGAACAACCATGGGACCATGGAGAAATGCTGGTTTCCTCACCAGTGTCCCAACTCTGTCTTCTCTTCTACACAGATCTACCAGGTTCCAGGGAGCTCTCCTGGGGTGTGCAGAAGGTTAAGAACTTGGCTTGAGATGAAAAAGGAATCATTCAAAGGAAAATATAATTGAATAGACCAAGCTATGAAGACTCAGTATAAATGTCCTAAAGCTACAACTCTCTCTATATAGAAAATTTAGAGTTAAAATGTATGTATTTTTTTCACTTTGCATTTTTATTTTATATCCATTGTTTGATTTTTCTTTTTTTTTTAAAAAAAAAGTTCCTTCTGTTCATTCACCCTTGGGGACATTTTAATTATATTTTATTCTTGAAAATTAGCATTTTTTTACTTTTAGCTATTGATTTCAGAATGCTATGAGCTTTCCCTAGAAGTCATTTTCTTCAATCTTCTACATTCTGAGGAACTCTCACCCCTGCTCCAAACAGGGTCACATTTCAACAGATCTTGTGCCCTCCTTGTCCTCCTGGTGCCTGACCCCCAGGAAATAAAGGAGCATGTTGCATTGAGGTGGCCATTATGTATCTCCACTCATCAGAATCACAGTCGCCAGGTGGCAAGAGTACAGGATGACAAGAAAACAATCCCATCTTTCACTTCCCAGCTTCTGTCACACATGCCCCTTCAACCTGAAAACAGACCAGAAAAATCCAGTGAGAAAAGGTTTGAAAGCCTCTGTACCAAGGCGACAAGGAATCACAAAGTCGAATGGCTATTTGTATGGAGAGAAAGGGTTCACAGAGAACCACAAAGAACTCATATGTTTCCTTTGCTTATCAAGTGAAATAAAATAAATTGTACTCACCAAGCCAATGATTCACCTTTATCGTTTAGGGCAGTTTCCCTTTAATATTTTAAGTTGTCTCTAAGTTTGGCATAGCCTTTTTTAAAAAAGAGAAGAAGAACTGTCATTTCTATTCAATTAACTGCTTCCCCCTCTGACTTTAAATCAAGGGCAGTGTCTGTTCAATTTAATTACTTTCCAAGTAGCCTGCATGGCAAAGCAGCAGCCACTAAAGCAAAAGAGCCATGTGGTGCTTTATAAGACAAGAATTCAATATAATTTAAGGGTGTTCTCCTAACAGAAAATGCAAGAAGGCTGATTTCTCCCTGCTGTGTTTCTAGCCACTTGATATATAATGTTCACAGATCAAGATTTTGACTCAACAGTTTGAATCAAGTAAGTTGGGGAGAATGTCATTTACCCTCTGGAAAGTCTATGGGAAGACATTTTTGAAGGATGTGTCCCACCTCTTCTGATTACATGTGAAGAGTGACCTTCTTCAAGAAAGGTGTTTATTTTAATTATCCACATGCACAAGATTTTCCAGAACTCATAATTGCATCAACATGAGTATAATCACCATGAGAAAGCAAGATTAAGTCAAAATTGTGAGGTTATAGGGCAAAAATTGCAGAAAAAGTACATAGCCAGGACACCAAGACCCTGATCCCATGCTTAACTCAGCCACCAATGAGCTGTGGGGCATTGAGCAAAAGGCTTGACTTTTCTGTATCTGTTTCACTACCTATAAATGAGGGTGCTCCATAAAATCAACAGTAGGGCTCTTTGTCTCTAACATTCATTGAGACTATCAAATGACAGTAAGGTTCCCTACCAATGGCTAGTTACAAACTCAAGTGTAACAATATCATTCCTCCCCAAGCAGAAGAACCAACATAAGGACAATTTCAAAACCTAAATTATCCATAAAGGGAAACTTAGGGTGCAGCCATCTGAGATGGAATTGCAATTTCTAATTAATAGTATCAGATGGTCCAGAAAAATTCCAGTCAAAAGGAGAAATGAAATGTTAAAGCATGTGGACTTGTACATTTGACATGTTAATTTACAGAGTGTATGTAATCAGATGTTCTAGCATTCAATGTCTTCTGTGGTTGGATATTTTCCTTCATGTACAATGCACACTTTGCCCATATGATCTACAGTCAGTCTCCTCAGTTTGTTTTCTGTACATCAGATGACTACATAATATATAAATAGTAAGTGAGAATCAAAGAAATATGCACACTTGCTCAGTAGAAAGCTCTCTTTTGCACTCTAGGAGCCAAAGACAATGCATTCTTCAATCAACCACAAATTAATGAACAATCTTCAAATCATGCAGTATGACTTTTTGTGTACCTTCATAACCATTCACTCATAAACAAATTAGAAAATCATTTTTAATTCCAATGACAATGATGTGTCTTGTGATTTTGACACTGAAATGATCCACCACCCAGGTATAAGATCCTCTGAGAGTATGCTATTCAAACTAACATTAAGTTTGAATGATTGAAGAATTGAGGCACACTCTGTGCAATGAACATACATATTTAAGGTAAATGACTCAAGGATACCTTAATCTACAAATTCTTAGTCTTTCCAGGTCTCAGACTCTTTATGTCATGAGACCTTTACTTTATGTAGTTCTATATCATTGGGTTTAATTTAATTCAAAAGCCAAGTAAATCATGCAAGAGCCAGTTCCCTACTTTACGTGGCTTTGTTCTCAGGTCTTCTTAATCTTTGCATAATTTGATTAATTTCAGAAGGGTGAGAGGTAGAAAAAAAATCTTTGTAGGTTGAATCAGTCTATCCCACTGCTTTACAATGAAACCAGTAACTAATTCAAGACAAATAAGCATTTATCCTATATCTAAACAACCTTTGGGGAAAGAGTTCTACTAACTGCTCATCCAATTTTAAACAATGAAGATTGTTTAAATTAGCAAATTTCCTGTATCTTTTACATTTTTCCCATGAATGGTGAACAATTATAACTTTTGTGTATGTCTTTGAGTTAAATTCACTACACATGTTCTAGGCTTTGCAAACCCAATATGGTTTTTCTCTCCATCCAAATGATGTAGTCAAATGCCAGTGGAAAACATCAACCAATCAACTAATCAAAAAAGTACCTGTTTAGCACTGTTCTAGGTAATATCAGATTTGTCCATGTCCACTATTAGCTTATTATTTTTGAGGACATAGGACTAACATATAGGAAAAAAATTACAGACATTCTACTCATAAGACTATACATCTATGAATAGAGTATGGAAGTTCAGAAGAAAAAACACCTACTATTTGTTTCCTTAAGATTTATTACTAAAGCTAATTCTTACCATCAGAGAGTATAGTTTCATTAACTGTGGTTCTAGGTAAAATGTAGTAGAAAGCAACAGAACATTGCTCTGGCTAAAACGACTTTGAAAAGCCAGCCAAAATGCAAAAAATTTATATTACCAAGACAGCAGAAAGCTATGGAAGCAAAGAGGACTACATGAACTCAACCAAAGACAGGAGAGCCCTTCCAAGATGAGTAGGCGGCCACTGGCTCCTTTCTACCTTGGGAATGTTTGCCAATTCTAAGTGCAAGATGAGGCTCGAGTTGGCCTGAATACAAGGACATTACTGTGAGAAAGAAAAACGACCAAAGCTTTTGGAGGTTGTATGGAGCTAGAAGGATAATTTGGAAACCTCATGATCCCTAAATGCACAAAGGCCATTTTCCCCTGCGGTTCATTTGCTGAGTCAAGAAGCAGTTGGAAGGTGAAAGAGCTTCCCAAAAGAATTGGGAAGATTTGGACTAAATCCCCATATCTTATTAAACAGTTAAAGGGAAAATCCTCTCTGAGTCAAAGCAATATAAATATTGTTCTCTACTGTTCTCTTACACACAGTGTCCAACATAAAATAAAAATTTATAAGACATGTAAAGAAGCAGAGAAAAAAAAACAGCCATTTTGAGAAGAGAGATGACCTACATGTTGGAATTAGCAGAGAAGGTCTTTAAATGACTGTTATTAACATGTTTTAAAAAAATAAAGGGGAAGGTGGACAAATAACTAAAATATGGAGCATTTCAACAGGCAATTGAAATCTATGAAAAACAATCAAAAGTAACTCTGAAACTAAAAATTAAAATATCTGACAGTAAGAAGGAATTGGATGGTTTTAACATCAGACTGATGAGACAGAGGCAGGATTAGCTAACTCAAAGACAGGTAAACTTTAAGATCTCAAAAAAGAACAGAATAGAAAAGACCTGTAAATACAACAAAACACCAAAAAATTCCAATTAAAAAATGGGCAAAGGACCCAAATAGACATTTCTCTAAAGATGACATATAAAAGGCCAATAGAATGAAAAGATGCTTAATGTCACTAATCATCAGAGAAATGCAAATTAAAACCACAATGAGATATCACCTCACACCTGTCAGAATGGCTATCATCATTAAATCAACAAACAACAAGTGTAGGCAAGGATGTGGCAAAAAGGGAACCTTCATGAACTATGGGAATGCAGACTGGTGCAGCCACTGTGGAAAACAGTATGGAGTTTCCTCAAAAAATTAAAAATGAAACTTCGTTATGACCCAGCAATTCCACTTCTAGGAGTATATTCAAAGACACCAGAAACACTAATTCAAAAGAATATATGCACCCCTATGTTCATTGCAGTGTTATTTACAATAGCCAAGATTTGAAAGCAGTGTAAGTGCCCATCAGTAGATGAGTGGATAGAAAAGCTGTGGTACATTTACACAATGGAATCTTACTTGGCCATAAAAAAGAAGGAAATCTTACCTTTTGCAACCACATGGATGAACCTGGTGAGTATTACACTGAGTAAAATAAATCAGTCAGAGGAAGTCAAGTACCATATGATTTCACTTATATATGGAATATAATGAACAAAATAAACTAACAAACAGAATAGAAACAGACTCATAGATACAGAGAACAGACTGACAGCAATCAGAAGAAAGGGGGGGCAAGGGGTTGGGTGAAAAATGTGAAGGGATTGAGCAAAATTAAAAACAAAACTCATAGACATTGACAACAGTATGGTGATTACCAGAATGAAAGAGGGATGGGCAGAGGTAGAAGAGGGTAAGGGTGGGGGGGATAAATGGTGATGGAAGGAGACTTGACTTTGGGTAGTGACCACACAATAGAATTTACAGATGATGTGTTATAGAATTGTATACATGAAACCTATATAATTTTATTAACTAATACTACCCCAATAAATTTAATTTAAAATTACACAATCTCAACAGGAGCTACCACCTTCCTCATCCATTTTTCATGGTGCGTTATATCCATACAACACAATAATTTGCTATTGATTTTAGGTTTTGTTAGATTTCCCCTCCCAACACTTGTCATCCATTTTTCCTGGCTTCTACTATTACTTCAGCTCATGTGCATACGACATGAAATCAGTCAGTCCTGAGAGGTTCTGTTTTTGCTGTTTACCCTTCCCCAAATGCTCGGGTTATTACATTTAATCCTATCCTCGGGGCCACAACTTTACATTTCCCTGTAAAATTCTCAGTGACTCAGAGTTTGCTGGTGCTCCTGATTTGTGGAAGGCCTTAACACTCCCTTGTCCTCAGCACCAGTTTTCATGTTCCGCTGTCAACTGGTCCTTTTGTGCATATTGGTTCAAATCATTTATCTATAGATTCATTCAAAAGACTAAAAATAGGGTTTGAGTCCCAAGCCTTTTTGCTGCTATTTATAATCTTTTTTCTGTTACCACTCACTGTGAAGTGAAATCTGCATGAATTTCTTGTAACACTTTTCCTTTAGTTCTCATCTTACATGTAGCAGCTGGCCTCAACCTGCATCCTACCTGCCAAATGATTAGAAATGTACAAGAAGTTTATCCTTTCAAAGAATTATTTTCTGACCTATCATGTTTTTCCAGTGGCTAAGGCATAGTAGAAAACTTCTTTCTACCAGAACTTTATCTGAGAAATATCTATTTACTGTATATACAATCTTCACATAGGCACGGCACATGACTGGGGTGGGTGCACACTGCATGAATGAATGCAGAACTCTCAGATAACACCCCCACTGCAGCCACTAAATGTTATGTGACCGTGAACTAGACACTTGACCTTTGAGTGTCTCAGGGTCATCTTAGGGATGATCTTTGTTTCTTATATTGATGGGTTGGTTGGTTTGCTTTTAAACTCTAGGGTCATGAAGCGCTCCTTAGTCTGAGCATTATATAAAACCGAGGAGGCTTCACAGGGGAGTTTTACCAAACATTCAAGGAAGAACTAAAACCTATCCTCCTCAGACTACTACAGAAAATTCAGGAGGAAGGAACACTTCCAAGTTCATTCTATAAAGCCAGCATCACCCTAATACCAAAACCAGGTAAAGACAACACAATGAAAGAGAATTACAGGCCAATATCCCTCATGAACATAGATGCCAAAATCCTCAACAAAATCTTAGCAAATCAGATCCAGTAGTACAGCAGAAAGATCATACACCATGACCAAGTAGGATTTATCCCAGGGATGCAAGGATGGTACAATATCCGCAAATCAATAAACGTGATACATCACATAAACAAATTGAAAGAAAAAAACCACATAGTCATATCAATTGATGCAGAAAAAGCATTTGACAAAATCCAACACCCATTTCTGATAAAAACTCTCAGCAAGGTGGGAATAGAAGGATCATACCTCAACATAATAAAAGCCATATATGACAAACCCATTTCAACATTATTAAAATGTCCATACTACCCAAAGCAACATCATATTCAATGGACAAAAACTAACACCATTTCCCCTAAGAATAGGAACAAGACAGGGATGCCCACTCTCACCACTCCTGTTCGACATAGTACTGGAAGTATTAGCCATTGCAATTAGACAAGAAGAAGAAATAAAAGGCATCCAAATTGGAAAAGAGGAAGTAAAATTGTCCTTATTTTCAGATGACATGATATTATACATAAAAAACCCTAAAGACTCCATCAAAAAACTATTAAACTTAATAAATGAATTTGGCAATGTAGCAGGATACAAAATTAACACCAAGAAATCTATGGCATTTCTATGCACCAATAGTGAACTTACAGAAAGAGAGACTAAAAAAACAATCCCATTCACTATCGCACCAAAAAAATTAAGATACCTAGGAATAAACTTAACTAAAGAGGTAAAAGACCTCTACTCAGAAAACTACAGGACGTTGAAAAAAGAGATAGAGGAAGACATAAACAGATGGAAGAACATACCATGTTCCTGGATTGGTAGAATCAACATCATTAAAATGTCCATACTACCCAAAGCAATCTACAGATTCAATGCACTTCCCATTAAAATACCAACGGCATATTTCACAGACCTAGAACAAACTCTCCAAAAATTCATCTGGAATAAAAAAAGACCCCGAATAGCTGCAGTGATCCTGAGAAAGAACAAAGTATGTGGGATCTCAATACCAGATGTCAAGCTGTATTACAAAGCTACTGTTCTCAAAACTGCCTGGTACTGGCACAAGAACAGATATATAGATCAATGGAATAGAATGGAGAGCCCAGAAATCGACCCGAACCAATATGCTCAATTAATATTTGACAAAGGAGGCAAGAACATACAATGGATTCAAGATAGTCTCTTCAATAAATGGTGTTGGGAAAATTGGACAGATACATGCAAAAAAATGAAACTAGACCATCAACTTACACCATACACAAAAATAAACTCAAAATGGATAAAGGACTTAAATGTACGATGGGAAACCATAAAAATACTAGAAGAATCCAAAGGCAACAAAATCTCAGACATATGCCGAAGCAATTTCTTCACCGATACAGTTCGTAGGGCATTGGAAACTAAAGAGAAAATAAACAAATGGGACTACATCAAAATAAAAAGCTTCTTCACAGCAAAAGAAGCCATCAACAAAACAACAAGAAAGCCCACTGCATGGGAAAACATATTCACCAATGTTATCACCAATAAGGGTTTAATCTCCAACATTTATAGGGAACTCATACAACTTAACTAAAGGAAGATAAACAATCCAATCAAAAAATGGGCAAAGGACCTAAATAGACACTTTTCAAAAGAGGACATTCAGAAAGCCAAGAGACATATGAAAACATGCTCAAAGTCACTAATCAACCGAGAAATGCAAATCAAAACAACAATGAGGTACCATCTCACACCTGTCAGAATGGCCATCATCAACAAATCAACAAAGGACAAGTGCTGGAGAGGATTCGGAGAAAAAAGAACACTCATGCACTGCTGGTGGGAATGCAGACTGGTGCAGCCACTATGTAAGACAGTATGGAATTTCCTCAAAAAACTAAAAATGGAACTCCCGTTTGACCCCGTGATCCCACTTCTAGGAATATATCCCAAGAAACCAGAAACACCAATCAGAAAGGATATATGCACCCCTATGTTCATAGCAGCACAATTCACCATAGCTAAGATATGGAAACAGCCTAAGTGCCCATCAGCAGATGAATGGATTAGAAAACTGTGGTACATCTACACGATGGAATACTATACTGTTGTAAAAAAGAATGAATTCTTACCATTTGCAACAGCATGGATGGAACTGGAGAGCATTATGCTGAGCGAAATAAGCCAGTCAATGAAGGAAAAATACCACATGATCTCACTCATTTATGGATAATAAAGACCACTATAAACTTATGAACAAAAATAGATACAGAGGCAGAGCAGCCTCGAACAGGCTATCAAACTACATCGGGAAGGCCAGGGAGGGTTGCGGGGCAGGAGGGGGGGTGGGTAGAGATCAACTGAAGGACTTGTATACATACATATAAGCATAACCAATGGACATAAGACACTGGGGGGTAGGGGAGGACAGGCGATTGTCAAGGGCGGGGGGGGGGGGCGGAAAGGAGACATATGTAATACTCTTTATAATACTTTAAGCAATAAAACAATTTTTTAAAAAACGAGGAATTTGTAGGGGAGGTAAGAGCAGAAAAATGGCTTTTTATTTTAAAAGAAAGAAAGAAAGAAGAAAGAAAGAAAGAAAGAAAGAAAGAAAGAAAGAAAGAAAGAAAGAAAGAAAGAAAGAAAGAAAGAAAAAGAGAGAGAGGGAGGGAGGGAGGGAGGGACGAGCCTTGGATTTCTTCCAGGAAAGGAGCAGCATTGGAGTGAATATTTAGCTACTATATGCATATGAACAGGGTGGCAGGCCTCTCTGAAGGTGCAGTGTCTCACTCTCTATTCTCTGGGAAGGGAAATTAAGGGATATCCACATGGGCAGTCACCAGTGCATGGATGCTCCTCACAGCCCTTCCATAACAAGCCACTGTGGGCAGTCCTCCAGTCAATTCCACTAGCTCTCCAGAGAAGGCAAGAAAACACACGTTATCCAATGAGATGTCACCACACTATACAGCAGATCTTATTTTTTTCCTCATTTTGAAAGTGAGGACACTGGGCTTCGGAGAGATTAAGCAACTCACCTGCAGTCACAAAACAAATAGCAAGGAGACTCCATATTGATTCTAAATACCTCTGGCTCTCCTGCCTCCCCTGCACCAAATCTACATAAATGTTTAAGCAGCTTTTTCTAGAAGGGTTCAGCTCATTGCTTAGCGCCAGGACAGTTGTGCGGCTTGTACATTGCACAAGGCAGCTGACCCAGAGGAAGGTGCGGGCTGAGATCCAGCTGGTGGTTTGCTTGCCAAGCCCTGAGCCCTGGCACTGGCCTGTGTCCAGGTGGAAGAAGAGGTGCCTTTCCCTTCACACAAAGGCACATTCTACTTGCCAAGCTATGCGCCTGTAGGCCTGAGGATGTCCAGAGGCGGCACACACACAGGCTTGCACTGAAGTTCAGTCCCAGCTAGTGGGAGCCCCAGGTGATTGCCCATGCTTGTGTTACGGTGTTGGGGGGGCACGTAAGGGAGGCGGGGCAAGGGCACTGTGCACCTGGTCTGGCTACTTCACCTTTTCTACAATATGAAGGGTGCAGCCTCACTTCTTAGCCTTTTCCTAGGCATCGCATTCAAATGTTTTCTGGGTCATCACAGAATATTCATTCTCTAACACCGCCCTTCTCTTTCTCTTCTCTAAAGCTCCACCCCACCGGGTTACCTCCTCTTCACCCCCCCCCCCCCCCCCCCGCCACGCCGCCCCGCCCCCAGATGTATCAATCCTCCCTAGAGAGTAATAAGGTGCTAACACCCTGTTCCCTCCTTACACTGCGTATTCCAAAATCCCAGGCATTTGCCGAATGCCAAGGTGTTTATTAGTCATCATTAGTTATGCATTACTCGAAACATAGCAGTTTAAAACCACAGCCATTTTCTCTGTAGGCACAGAATCAGAAATGGCTTAGCTGGGTCACTCCCAAAGCTGCAGTCCACCTGTCAGCCATTTGACAAGAATGGTAGAGGCCCAGCTCACCAGGTGTCTGGTCCCAGTTCCTCCCTGGCTGTTGGTTGGAGGCCTCAGCTGCTCACCACAAAGGTCTCTCCATAGGGCTACTGACAACATGGCAGCTTACTTCTCCCGATGATCCTAGAGAGCCAGTGAGTGTCTATCTCTAACAGAAGCCACAGTCTTTCATGACCTGATCTCAGAAGTGACAAATCACTTCTGCCAAACACTGCTGGTCACACAGACAGACCCCGGGACCATGTGGGTGAGGAGAGGACTACACATGGGTGTGATGACCAGGCAGCAGGGACCGCTGGGACCCATCAGGAAGGCTGGCTCCTACAGTGGCAGACCTCTGGTCAATTCCACTAGCTCTCCAAGGAAGGCAGGAAACATGCATTGTCCAAGGAGATGTCATAACACTGAAGCAGGTCTTATTTTTGTCCTCATTTTCAAGGTGAGGAAACTGAGCTTAAGCAATTCACCTGCAGTCACAAAACAAATAGCAAATAGACTCCATTCCATCCTTTCCCTGGTGTAAAAACCTTACTGTCTTATGTTTACAGTACTCTTCTCTGCATGCCAGTCGATCCTTCCTACATTTACCAGAGTTATCATCCTTCTCAAATGTCTCAACATGTTTTTCAACTCAAAAGAGAATGGAATCCCATCTTCCCATGATGGCATTTAAACTCTTCTACAGTTTTACCCCCAATCTACTTGTGAAGGTTAATTTGATATATCAACTTGGCTGAACCACAGTGGTCAGATATTTAGTTAAACATTAACCTGGGCATCTCTGCGATGGTGTTTTTGGATGAGAGCAACATTTAAATCAGTGGACTTTAAGTAAAGCAGATTGTCCTCCCTCATGTGGGTGGGCCTCATCCAATCAATTGAAGGAGTGAATAGACCAAAAGGTTGGCCTCTCCGAGCAACAGCAAATTCTCCAGCAGACAACCTTTGGACTCAAACTAAAGCCTCGAGCCTTCCAGCCTGCCCCATCAGAATTTGAGCTCACCAAGACTACAAATACATAAGCCAATTCCCATTGTTTCTGTCTCTCTGGACCCTGATAAATAAGCTGCATTTATAGCCTATTTTGCCACTACAGGCTCTGTGCCATCTCCCTTGTTATTACTGTCAGTTTCCACATGCTATGTACAGGCATGCACACACATCTATGTTCTGACCCATCCACTCTGACCAACTGATATCCCCAAATGTTCTGTGTTGTCCCATTCCATGTCTTTGTTCAAACAGTGAAATATGACTTCTTTTTTTAAAATATATTTTATTGATTTTTTACAGAGAGGAAGGGAGAGGGATAGAGAGTCAGAAACATCGATGAGAGAGAAACATCGATCAGCTGCCTCCTGCACACTCCCCACTGGGGATGTGCCCGAAACCAAGGTACATGCCCTTGATCGGAATCGAACCTGGGACCCTTGAGTCCACAGGCCGACGCTCTATCCACTGAGCCAAACCGGTTAGGGCAAAATATGACTTCTTTCATAAATACCCCCTCCCCTACCCACCCCTCTACCTTGCCCAATCTGTTCCTTTCTCATAATCTCACAATTCTTGTTGTATATCCTCCACTATAACATTTGTCATTGGGTTTTCTGGTATAAAAATGAATGTCTATCTCTAACAGTAGATTAAGAGCTTCCAGAAGGCAGGGATTATGCCATTAATTTCTCCTCAAGTCACCAGTGCAGTGCTTTGCTCACTGGAACTTAATGAGCAGAACTGGATTCCTCACCTGTTTTAAGGGGTTTGTATCTTATCACACTTCATTATATCCAGGGCAAAGAATATATATACACATATATATGTATAAGTTGAAGTAGATATGCTAATAAATATTTTTTACCAGTAAATAATCAAATAAAGAAACACAATCCCCTTAAAAGCATTAATGATCTGGCAAAAATTTGAATAATAACTGAGTTGAAGTAGGGACCCACAGAGAGACAAGTAGAACAAGGAGCCTGGCTTTGCCCTCAGGGTTTATGCCAAATTGAGTAAAGTCAAACTTCAGTTTGTTTGGGGGTTTTTAGGACTTGTATACATGTATATAAGCCAAACCAATGGACATGGACAACAGGGGGATGGGAGCATGAGTGTGCGGGGGGGTGGGAGGGTGGGGGTTAATGGGGGGATGAGGACACATTTGTAATACCTTAACTAATAAAAAAAAAAACCTCAAAATTTATGATATCCCTTTTGGGGGTTATGCAAACAAAAATCTGAAGCAGCCTGGTTAAAGCCTGTCATGGCGGCAGGGTGATGAGGAAGACAGTGATCATTTATTACTTTTTTTGCCTGAAAAACTGGTATTTCCAGTTAAAATACCTGGAAATGTGTTCTTACTGAATATTTTGAAGCCTCTCAACAATATTTTAACAACAACAGCAACAAGGTATTGCCATACTTCCATATGATGTCAAAAAATACCAACACTTTTTTCCTGAGATCACTTACACGCACGTTCCTCCTTTCAGAGCCTTTGTGGATGCCAGTTTTGATTTCCTACATTATAATGTGCTCTCCTGTGCAGTTCAGCCTTCACATCTGAGATCACTTCCCTTCTTCCTGCAGCATGTCCTCGAATTTTCTGTAGCAGGGCCTGCTAATGGCCCTCTGTTTCTGAGGATGGAAGGAATATAAATTAAAGGCCACGGCAAAAGCAGAGAAAGTTTGAACAGCAAAAGAGAACACATTTTAATGTAGGAAATCAAAACTAAGCTGCCAAAAACAACTGCTATAATGTCCTAAGATGTCTTTTTAAAGGATAGGAAATTTTACTTCTATTTGGAATCTAAAAACAAAAACAACTTTATAGATGCAGAGAACAGATTCGTGGTTGCTAGATGAGCACAGAATGAGGATTCTTGCATGTTTTGGAGGAAAATAAAGATATCAATTAATTTAAGCATTGTTAAATTAATAAGCATGTTTCAATGTCTAAGAGTAATTGAATAGAAATAAAGAATACAAATTTCAAACTAGTAGAGGGAAAGAATAGAATGGGGAAATATTTATCAATTCAAAGAAGGCAAAAAAAGAAGAAGAAAACGTAAAAGGTTCAAATCCAAATACACCAGCAATTCCATTTATAGTAAACAGAATAAATGCTTCTAGTTAAAGGCAAAGATTGATATACTGGATAAAACAAAGTGAAATCCAGCCATAAGCTGTTTTCAAGCAACATATCTAAAACAAGATATAGAAAGATTAAACAGAAAATAATGGAAAAGAATATACATTTAAATATTGACCAAAAGCAAAGGTGGTATAAGTTATATTAATATCAAATACTTAATTTAAAAAGGGTCAGTTCATAAAATAAGATGATAGAGTCACAAAGAAGATATAACAGTTGCATGTCTATCTGTACCTCTGACACAGGATTAAAATACATAACACAAAAACTGATGAAACTGTAAGAAAAATAAACTAATCTAAAATCCTAGTGAGATATTTTTCATACAACTTATTCAATAATTGATATATCAAGCAAAAATGAGAAAAAATATAGAAAGTTTGAACAACATGAATAATAAACTTTTCCTAATAGGCATATCTATGTAGGACACTTCATCCAATTTCTGTAGAATACAAGTTCTTTTTAAGCTTTTATAATATTGGACCATACACTGAGTTATAAAGTAAGTTTTAACCAATTGCAAAAATTATCATATTATCTCACCAGACTGTAATTAAACTACAAATTAAAACAAAAAGATAACTAGAAAACCTCTAGGTATTTGAAAATTAAGAAATGTACCATACACAAAAGCCAATCCCAGGTTAATTAAATATCTCATATAAAACACCTTAACGACTTCAAGGTAGAAACTATTTTTTAAAGCAACACATATAAAGACAAACCATAAAGGAAATGATTGTTAAATTCAGCCACAGTAAAATCAGGACTTCTGGTTCATCAGAAGACGCCATAAAGAGTGAAAGGACAATGGAAGAGTTCTCTGAGATATCAATAACGGGCTAATGTCCAGATTATGCAAAGAACTCTTGTGAATCAATGAGCAAAAGATAAACAATCCATTTGAAAAATGGGCAAAGGACTTTACAAAAGGAGCATCTGAATACCCAATAAACATTGAAAAGTAGCTCGATCTCATTAGCAATTAGGGAAAGGCATATTAAAACTAGATTGGCAAAATTAGAGTCTGAAAATTTCAATGACCCGGAGCAACAGAAAATTTCATACACTAGCAATGTTAATAGGTACAACCACTTTAGAAAATATTGTTTGGCAGAATCTTGCAAAAGTGGAATCTATATACCATACAACTCAGGAATTCTACTTCTAAGTATATCTACCCTAAAGAAACCTGTGTGTGTATTCTACAGGCATCCATAAGAATGCTCACAGCAGCATTGTTTATATAGTAAAACCTGGTTAATCAAAATGCACCATAGAATAGATAAATAAATTGTGGTATATTCACAGAATAGAATACCCAAAGCACATGCTTTGTCTGGCCACAGATTTAACATCAGTATTCACGTCCACCTCATCAGTCCTTCAGCTGACAGGCATATTCAAATGTCAAAAAGAGGCAAAGTGACATCTGATTCTCAAGTGACCGTGGGCAGTTCTAAACCTGTCCTGACACAAATTGTTGAAAGTTTTTTGTGGCCAATATATTATGGCAATAAGACTCTTCATATGAACAAACTCTGAAGATGAAGTAGTGAAATCTCCCATTTTTCTTGGTTCAATAACCAAACACAATCAAAGAGTGTTTAAAGAACATACTGTCAGGTAGAAAACAGGGCTGTCACTGTTGGTGTAATTTCATCTGGGTCACTGAGATATGATGTCTATGAACTAAATTTGGGGGTCAGCAAAATTCTGTGAAAGGCCTGATAGTAACAGTTTTAGCCACGTGAGCCATAAGGTCTATGATGTAAACCACTCAGTTATGAAAATGATGGCATAGCTGTGTCTAGACAAAACATTATTTGTGGATACTGAAATTTTAATTTCATAAATTTTCTTATGTGTCATGAAATTGTATTGATACTTTTAATTTGTTTACAACCATTTAAAAATATAAAGCCATTAGCTCACAGGCTGTACAAAAACAAGTGCAGAATGGACTTATCCCCAGGCCTCGTATGCTGATCAACCATCATGTAAGCTTGACTATTGCCTTTGATATCAAAGCAAGATTGGTCCAATTGTTCCATAGCTGAATACGCTGGAAGAGAGTGTATTCCACCCTAAATTATCTTGTTAGCTAACATGTGATGCCTGTACCCCTTTAAGTAGTGGAAACAATATATAAACATTGAGAGATAATACAGAACATGAGCAAAGAAGAAAGGCCTAGATTGAAATCTCAACTCTGTGTCTAATAGGCTATGTGACCTTGGGCATAACTCAAACCTCTTTCATTTTCTCATCTATAAAAATGGAAATAATAATGCATACACCGTCATTTGTTATTTACAGCTATGGGTTCTTCTATCCTTGAACTTCAAAACCCATTCTTTTACAATTAACTACATCCTGTTTTACTTTCCTGTCACCAATTTATGTTTCTCCCATGTTCCACTCAGTTATTCTCTCATACAAAAACTTGTGAGAGTTCACCAGGCTACTAATGCTCATATTCCTTAATGCCCTTGGCTTTTTGGTTATGGGCCTTGAAAAGTCACCTCCCATTTTTGGCATAACTATGTAGTGCTACAGTCCCCGGTTTGCTCTAAATCACAGCAACTAGAGAGAATGCAGAATGGAGCACAATTTAGCAAAATGTATCAAGTACCTTATAATGCTCTCAATGCTCTAGTATTTTCACTTCAAGGAATTTATCCTAACGTAACAACCTAAAATACAAATCAAGATTTATGCACAAAGATGACCACCAAGGTATAACAACTGAAAATAATATTAATAATAACAACACTAATGACAATAAAAAGGACTTTAAAGACCTTCTTCATTGATTTTGGAAGAAATATATATTTCTAACTCTTTATATGCTTTTCCCGTGGGATTATGTATATAATGTATATTATATATTTTGTATTATGTATATTATCTTGTGTATATAATACCATAAATATGAGAACACCAAAAGCATGAATCTTATTGTAATGCTAATGTTGGAGCTGTCTAGAACCTCAATATCAATCAGTGAAACTTGTGGAGAATCAGAAAAACTTGGAGGTTATTAGGAATAAAAATACATTGATTTAATATTTCAGAAATGTTATATGCACTGCCATGTGGAAATCTATCTTTTCATACAATAGCTATGAGGATTATATGAAATGATGTCATATTCCTAGCAGATGTCCAATCTCACAGGATGTATTCAGTAAACATTAGCAAAGAATGACATAGGTGAAGGAGCCAGCCACCACGATATCAGAGTAGAGTGCTGGAGGTGGAAAGAATACAAGTGCACACAAAGAACACAGGTGAGAGCTCTTGAGTGCATGTCTAAGAAACAGCAGAGGCCAAAGTGAGTCATTGGCAAGTTCAAAGCAATAAGAGTAGGCAAGGGCCCTTTAGACAAATGTGAGGATTCTGATGGGAAACCACTGGGAGGTTCTGATATTGAGAAGAGATTTGAAAAGAGTCACACTTTAGGTGCTGTATTGAGAATAGATAGGAGAGCAAAGATAGAAGCAGGGGGACCAGTGGAGAATCAGTGTGCAATAATGCAAGTGAGCGGTGATGGTTGTTTGAAGAAAGCAGAGGAGTGAGAGGTGATACATTTTAGTTGTATTCTGGAAGCAGAGTCAGCAGTATTTGCTGACAGCTTGGATGCGGTGTGAAAGAGAGGAGTCAAGAAGGACTCCAAGGTTTCTGACCAAGTAACTAAATGAGTATTAACTGCCATCAACCAAGATGGGGAGACTGCAGGTGGAGAAGGTTTGGAGGTGTCTCCTTAGATCTGATAAGATTGTGATGTCTGTCAAGTAGAGATGTCAAGTTGGTGACTGAATATATGAGTCTAGTACACATAAGAGAGATATATGTTTGGGAATAAATGATGTTTGCTCTAAGAAACAAAAATAATAGAGTTACCATGAACTGAGATGGGGAAGGCTGCGGTGGGAGTAGGTTTGGAGTGGTGATAATTTAGAATTCAGTTTCAGGCATGTTACATTTGAGAAACTAAGTGAGAATCTTAAGTAGGAGAGCAGAAATGTGAGTCAGAGTTTAGAGGAGAGGTCATGTGAAGCACTTGTCCATTTGGAAGCTGTCAGTGTATAGATGGTGTTTAAACCATGAGACAGGCTGACATCACATAAGGCACAGATAGAGAACATAAGAGGTTTGAGGAAGGAGCCTTAGGTCACCCCAATATTAAGAAGTTGGGGACATGGAGAAGCAGCAAAGGAGACTGGGGGTGAGCAACCTGTGGTAGGAGGAAACCAAAGGAATATGCCATGCAACAAGTGAAAACATATTTCAAGGAGCAATCTGCTATGTCAAAAGCTGTGGATAGCTCAAAAGTGATGAAAATACCTTCACAACAATTACAGAGTAGTTGCTGCACATGCCTGAAACCAATCATCAAGTATAAAGTCCTATATAGACTATTTTATTCTTAATTTGACTTTATTTTTCCCATTCTCATTCTTGATGATTCAATGAAGGCCATTCTCTGTAAAACTTTGGCTCCATTTTTAAGTATGTTCAATACTAACCCAAACACCCAGAGTGATTAGTAGAAAATAAACTACTTAAATAGAACAATAGAGATATTGCTAAGTAAATAATGGAACAATTATGATGAAATTGTGTGCAGTCACTTAAAATATGTTGTAAAAGAATATTTAATAACAGAAATGACTGCATTATTATTTTGTTAGATAAAAAAGATTACAAAAGAATGAAAATTACATTTAAAATCTATCTAATTTAATCTATTTAAATAAACAGGGAAGAAAAAATGTAGATAATACAACAAAATGTTGTCAGCAGCAGTTTTCATTTGGCGGTGGAGTTACAGATAATTTTATTTTTCTCCTTTACAGTTTTCACTATTTTTGTTTTTTATAATAAACAGATATTACTTTTATGATTATAAAAAATTAAGCCATTCACTTTGTATAAAGTCGAGATTATAAAACAGTTCTATGGAAAGTGATCTGAACTGTGTGTGTGTGTGTGTGTGTGTCATAAACAGAATATAGATTGTGAAGTTATACAGCAAGATGTATACATTTCCTGTGTGATAAAATTTTAGAAAGTTAAAATATTTGTTGATATCTTGCACATTTTTCACAATAAACACGTATTATTTTTGAAGTCAGAAAGCAACATACAATAGAAATGAGTCCATGAGGATCAATGCTAAGGGAATGTATTTAAATTATGTCATAATATGTTTTCTCTTCATATGTTTTCATGAGCTGCTGGTGGGAAGTGGTCTCTGTGGCGTCCGCTGGGCACGTTGGTCCTGGGTTCTGGGACTGTACCTGCAGCACCTTGAAGGGGCAATTTGGGGACTGTTCTTGGCTGAAGAGATTTTGAGCCTCATTCTCTAGCCTTCCGGGAGCTTCTGGGAGCTACCTAACACCCTTTAATGAATTTTCTGCTCAGGCTGGTTAGATTGGGTTTGTGGCTGCAGCAAAGAACCTCAGATGCAGACCTGTCTCCTCAGGGTACCGGTAGCCTGGACCCTCCCACCCATGCTGTACTTAATAGGTCTGACTGCACAGAGATGACTTCAACCAGCCTCAGATCCTGCCAGGGATGTATTTCAATTGGGAATTAGAATTCTTCCAGCCCTGAAGGGCAGCAGCTGCAGTGAGAAGGGTAACTTCTACATTGGGCTGAAATCCAAATTTTTATGTGTGTAATTATGCCAAAATTCAGGTCAACCTCTAGGCTGGGTTGACTCATATTCCATGATCTATAGGAAGGAAAAAACACCATTTGAGCTGCCATAATGGCATTTTTTTTTTCTGTACTTTGAAATGTTGTTTAATTGTTTGTACTCTTCCATTTAACTGCAAATTACTCTGCTCTTCCAAGTATCACCCTTTACTTGCTTGAAAAATAAATACCCCAAATGACAAGGAGTGAAGGACTAAATAAATTATATTCTGGAATGTTGCAATGGACACTTTGAGGATGGTAAGAGTTGGTGCTATCCAAAATAAACTCAAAGGTTCAAACGACTAAAAAGTTTGAGGTGGTCAGATTTGTGCACCATGCCTCAAAATCATCTGATAAGATCATAGCCACATCCTTGCCAGAAAAACATTGACTTGAGTATTTTTGTTGGTTCTGTTGTTCAATGTTGAAGACTTCCCTGCTCTATTTCCTCTCTTCGCCCAGTGCCTCTAGGACTACCTGAGATATGGGATGGTGTTGCTAACTAAATTCTCTTGTTAGTTGCTTTGTCAGAAATACAGGGGGAGTCGGGGGGAGGGGGCGGGGGAGGACAAAAGGAATGCAAAATTAACATAAAGTCAGGAAATGGCACAAGGAAGTCAAAATTCCCTCTGCCAGTCAAACTCCCTATTTTCATTGGTTATTTAATTCAGTGGATGAAGATGCAGGAAGGTGCTGGTATAGCTTTTCTACTCTGGTTTTTCGTGACCCCATCTTTCACTTGCCTGTCTTTCTTTCCTCGGAGTCCCTCTTTCCAGTCAACCAAAGGTCCTCCCCCAGATGGTACTCCTGTGTCATCCAGAATCTCTGGCCAAGGGCAGGTTATGGCAAAATTGTCAACTTGTTAATTATAGCAGAGCTTCATGATGAGTGGATTACCTTAGTCATAAAAGGCTCCAGGGTGAGAGGTGGTTTTGCATAAACTTTCTGAGTGTCCGCTCTATGAGTTGTTTTTTGAGGAATAAATAAGAATTTTCCCACATCAGCTTTAAGAAAGGGTAGTTGAGGCACCGGCTTCTCTCCTTATGCTTATCTCCTGCTCACTTTTTGAGGGGATGAGACAACTCAGAATCCTTCACCTTGAAAAAAGGTCATCCTTGAGCATATGAATGAGTGAGCACGATAGGACAGTAGGTTTCACTGAATAAAAATTCAGGAAGAGCCCTAACCGGTTTGGCTCAGTGGATAGAGCATCAGCCTGCGGACTCAAGGGTCCCAGGTTCAATTCCGGTCAAGGGCATGTACCTTAGTTGCAGGCACATCCCCAGTAGGTAGTGTGCAGGAGGCAGCGATCAATATTCCTGTCTCATTGATGTTTCTAACTATCCATCTCCCTTCCTCTCTGTAAAAAATAAATAAAATATATTTTTAAAAAATTCAAGAAGAACATGAGAACACACAGAAGACTCCACAAATATGTGTTGAATGAATTTTGTTGAATGGCTGAGGAGGCTTTACTGGAAGGTGAACCAGGTCACCTCTGCACTATGCAAGCACCTTCCCAGACCAGAAGATGGGCTACCTCGAGTCCTTGAGGATGCTGACCTCTCTGCCATCAAATGTGAACATGTCCCTACTTCATTTTGCACAAACAATACAATTTAAATGCCCAGGGACGGTCAGAATTCTTTTTTAATTTTAAAGTTTTGTTTTCTTAGAGCAGTTTTAGGTTCACAGCAAAGTTAAGAGGAAGATACAGAGAGTTCCTATCACACCCTGTCTCCGCACATGTACAGCCTCCCCCATTATCAACATCCCTCACCAGAGGAAAAGTCATCATCACCCAGAATCCATAGTTTTCATTTGGGTCACTCTTGGTGATATATATTCTGTGGGCTTGGACAAATGTATAATGACATGTATTCATCATTATAGTATCATACAGAGCAGTGTCACTGCCCTAAAAATTCTCTGTGCTCCACTTATTCATCCCTCCCTCTACTAACCCTAGTAAACCATAGATATTTCTACTGTCTCCATAATTTTGCCTTTTTCAGAGTGTCATATAATTGGAATCAAGCCTTTTCAGATTGGCTTCTTTCACTTAGTAATACTATGCATTTAAGCTTCCTCCATGTCTTTTCATATTTGGACAGCTCATTTCTTTTTAGTGCTGAATAGTATTTCAATTTCTGATATACCAGTTTATCTATTCACCTACTGAAGGACATCTTGGTTGCTTCTAATTTTTGGCAATTATGAATAAAGCTGCTATAAACATCTATGTTCAGGTTTTTGTGGGGACATAACTTTTCAACTCGTTTGGGTAAAAACCAAGGAGCAGGATTGTTATATCATATGGGAAAAATATGTTAGATTTTGAAAGAAAACACCAATTGTCTTCCAACATGACTGTACCATGTCGCATTCCTACAAGCAGTGAGTGGGAGTTCCTGTTGTTTCACAGCTTCACCAGCATTTGGTGGTGTTCATGTTCCAGACTTTGGCCATTTTAAAGGTGTATGGTTGTATTACATTGTTCTCATGTGTATTTCCCTGATGATACATGATGTGGAGCCTCTTCTCATGTGCTTATCTTCTGTCTGTATACCTTCTTTAGTGAGGCGTCTCTTGCAGTGTTTCCCCTTTTTTTAATCGAGGTGTTTGTTTTCTTATAGTTGAGGGGTATTTTTAATTTTTATTTACTGATTTTTAGAGAGAGAGAAAGAAGAAGGGAAAGAGAGACAGAGACAGCCAGACAGACAGAGAAACATCGAGTTGTTGTTCTGCTTATTTATGCATTCATTGGTTGATTCTTTTATGTGTCCTGACTGAGGACCAAACCTGGAACTTTGATGTATTAGGGCAATGGTTTAACCAACTGAGCTACTGGGTGAGGTCCAGAGTTTTAAGAAATCTTTATATGTTTCAGATAACAGTTCTTTATCAGAGGTGTCTTTTGCAAGTATTTTTCTCCCAGTCTGTGGCTTCACTTCTCATTCTTTTAAAAAATGTTTTTAATTGCTTCTCAGCCTTAAGGCTAAGATCAAGTGTAGTATCTGTTCTTATCCATTTAATATCTGGTACGTCCTCTATCTGAGGACAATATATTCAACTAGAGGCCTGATGCATGAAATTCGTGTATGGGTAGGGTCCCTAGGCCTGGCCAGCGATCAGGGCCAATCTGTAGGGTGACTGGCGGGGTGATTGGGGGGCAGGGGGACACCTGCTAGCACCCATCTTGGCCAGCCTGAGGTGACTGGTGGGGTGACCGGGGAGGTGTGGGGGCCGCAGGCACCCACTTTGGCTGTCCTGGGGCCTGTGGGCTGGGGGCAGTTCCTGCATTGAGTGTCTGCCTCCAGATGGTCAGTGCACATCATAGCGACTGGTCATTCCACCTGTTGTTCTGACATTCAGCCAATTTGCATATTAGGCTTTTATTATATAGGATAGATTTTTTTTTTTTTTTAGGTTCCCACTGAGTTATTTTTCCCTATGGCTTATAAGGGCTGCAGATCCTGGTGCCTTGATATCCCCTCTGATTGGTCACTATTCCCTTAGACTGGTTACTATAGTAACTCCTAGGCTCAAAGATTGAAACTCATATGGGACATGTGAGGTTCTCCCCCACTCCATCCTTATTGTTTTCCTATTCCCTTTGGGCTTTCTTCTTCTTCTGGATGAAGGGCTTTCTTCTCTTTATTTTGTAAATTAGACCTTTTGTTGTTCCCAGCTCCCTCATCCTGTGGAAATGTACCTGTTGCAGCTTTTCAGCTTCCCCATTCTATGGAAATATACCTTCTGCTGCTCTGCAGCCCTGTACTTCCTCCATGGTCCCCTTAATTTCCAAAATGTCTAAAATTTCCTAAACCTGTCCTATTTTAGCCCTAAAATTCCTATTTCACCCCCTACTGGGGATCAAGCCCCAAACCTGAGCATATGCCCTGACTGGGAATCAAATTGGCAGCCCTTCAGTTCAGGGGATGATGCCCAACCAACTAAGCCAAATTGGCCAGGGTTCGAAATGGTTTCTTTTGTGTTGTTTTTTTGTTTGTTTGTTTTATATTAATTGTTTTATTGCTTAAAGTATTACAAAGAGTATTACATATGTCTCCTTTTTTTCCCGCCCTTAACAATCCCCTGGCCTCCCCTACCCCCCAGTGTCTTATGTCCATTGGTTATGCTTATATGCATGCATACAAGTCCTTCGGTTGATTTCTTACCCCTCCTCTCCCCCCCCCCCCCCCCTCAACCCTCCCTGGCTTTCCCAATAGATTTTTTTAAGCTAGGAGTTGGAATAGGAGCTTGCTCCATCCTTTCCATACATTGAACTGATATTGCAGTACTTCTGGGAACGGTGAATAAATAAATAAATAAATAAATAAATAATATTTTTAAGAGAAAAATATTGTGTTTTTGGTATATTTTATCTTCAGGTTCTGTTGAACTAAATAGCATAAGTACTCACTTAGAAATGGTAAAATTATGTTTGACATAAACTATAAGACTTTGGTCTCTTTTCCTGGGAGTACTTCCAAACCAAACAAGCCATTAGCAAATCAAACCAATCAGAAACTGAAGGTACCTTGATTGTCATTGTCACTTAGAAGATTGTTTATCCACCTGACAGAACCCAGTAAATAAATTGTTGGGCTCTGATGTGGCACTGTGTCAACAACACATATTAGGGCTTTATTCATGCTTGAGTGTCTGCAACTCTCTTAGCATGTTATTAGTTGCTCATCCTTTTCCACCTCTGTTACTATTCTATAGCCTTGATTTATTTTTTGTTCTACTTTCCAAACTTTAGTGTAGAGAGTATAAGCCAAGGGATGATCCAAATGGTAAAAGGGAATTATCAACTAATAATAGTAATAAAATAATATCATGGTTATTCACAAAGGGTAAAAACAGGTGATTTGAAGAACACAGCTCCCTCCTGGAGGCCTTTGGCCTGGAGCCTTGCCAGCTCTCTGTCTGCTTGGGTGGCGTTTTCCTTCCTCCCTGGTCTCCAAAGGGTGCTGCTTCATGCTCCGGACAAGAAAGGGGGAAGCCTTAGGGTGGATGTCAGGGAAAACCAGAAAGGAGTCCTTTCAAGTGAACACATAATGGGCTTACACAAAAAGGAAATCAAGGCTCCCCAGGACCATTAAAAAGGTTATTTCACACCACATTTAACCACCAAAGGAGCCTGCGTAAAAGCTGGTGTTGAGGCAGTTCTGAGTTGGTTCTGCCTTTATTTACGTAAATTCCACTCTTCTCCAAATCCTGCTTCATATGTTTTTCCTCCTGAGTCCAAGGTTAGCAGTCCAGATGCTGCTGTGTGGATGACCTTCACATTGCTCTAAATGAACAGTGTTTCTGTTTTTGACTTTTTCTTTGAAGCAGTGGGGTTGCCAACGTTGAAAACACTAATATCCATCAACAACAGTTGGCATTTGCTTACTGGTTTTTCATTATTACTACAAGATTTTTTGTAAAATAATGGAAGTAAATATTTTTGGGGGGTTTCTATATGAGTTTTTTCTATTTACACGTTCACCGATTAGGGCTTTATTTATGTTCTTAAGCATCTCAAACTCTCTCTTAACAGGTTGTTAAGTAGCCCGCCTATTTTCCACCTCTTTACTATTTTGTTGTCTCCATTTTTTTGTTCCACCTTCAAAACTTCAGGACAGCCAGAGGAATGATCCACAGATCTCAGTTTACTACCTTTTTGTTTGTTTGTTTTTAATGACTATCCTTGCAATCAACTAACAAGCCAATTGCCTGACCTAATGGGTGTTAAGTGCCAAGTGGCACAAAAAGAGAGCTGAGTGTTCAAAAGGCTGGTTCTGGAGGCTGGATACAGCAAATTGGTGCCTTTGTTTGTAGCCTTAACCAGCGAGCTGTCCCCGCGGCCGCCATTGGGAGTGTACTTGAGAGGGTTTTAAGTAAATACCACCGTGAGGCCAGTGTGCGAACTGTCAATTTGTATTTATACGATGTGTGACTGTGCTGAAGCAGGCATCATGAATCACTCAGGATTACCCTTATGGAGAGCCTCTCATTCTGCCTGAAGGATTAGGGAAACAGGGTTCAAATGCTATTCATCAGCCTTGTCTTTCAGGGAGCACCAGTAAAGTCACCCAGTGCCTGACCTATAGTTGAAACACTCCATTCCCAAGTCTCAGAAAAAGGTCACCTAGAGGTAATGGAATATTTTTGTCAAGGTGGCATAGCCTAAGCTGGTCTGGGAAAGAACTTTCTGAGGACAGAAGGAGAAACTTGAGCATGAAAGAAAGGAGATGACTCAATGCCCTATGCCTTTCTCAAAAAATGTCTTCCAGAATGATGGATTTTGTCACTTTCAAAAATAATCCTACTAAATGCAGTGCTAAAGTCTCCCCAAAGGAGAGGAAGTTCACTGTCAAGTGGTTGCTAAATAGGTAAGTAGAGAACACATTTTTCAATATTAAAACCAGTAAATAGCATTTACTAGTTTATTTTATTTTATTTTTTACTTAAAGTATACACTCAATATCATTTTTTATTAATTTTAGATGTATAGCATAGTGGTTAGATAATTATATAATTTACAAAGTAATCCCTCCAATAATTCTACTAGTAGTACCCACTTGGCACCATACATAGTTATTGCAATATTATCGACTATATTCCCTCTGCTATACTTTACATCCCATAGCTATTTTCTAACTACCAATTTGTACTTCTTAATCCCTTCACCTTTTTTCATTCAGCCTCCTTACCTCCCTCTCATCTGTATCTACAAGTCTGTTTCTGTTTTGCATGTTAGTTTATTTTGTTCTTTAGATTCCACATGTAAGTGAAATCATACGGTATTTGTCTTTCTCTATCTGACTTATTTCACTCAGCATAATGTCCTCTAGGTCTATCCATGCTGTCACAAAAGGTAAGATTTCCTTCTTTTTTACAGATGAGTAGTATTCCACAGCTTTTTTATCCACTCATCTACTTCGGGCTGCTTCCAAATCTTGACTATTGTAAATAATGCTGCCCTGAACATAGTGAAACATATATTCTTTCAAATTAGTGTTTTAAGTTTCTTTAGATATATTCCCAGAAGAGGAATTGCTGGGTCATAGGGCAGTTTCATTTTTAATTTTTTAAAGAACCTCCATACAATTTTCCATAGTGGCTGCACCAATTTGCAATCCCACCAACAGTGCACAAGTGTTCCCTTTTCTCCACATCCTCAACAACACTTTTTGTTGTTGTTGTTTTGATGTTTTTATTAAGCCTCACCTGAGGGGATATTTTTCCATTGATTTTTAGAGTGAGTGGAAGGGAGGGGGGGAGACACAGAGAGAAAAACATCGACATAAGAGAGACACATCTATTGGTCGCCTCCCGCACGAGACCCAACCAGGGCCAGGGATTGAGCCTGCAACTGAGGTACGTGCCTTTGACTGGAATCGAACTCGGGACTCTTCAATACTCAGGCTGATGCTCTATCCATTGAGCCAAACCAGTTAAGATAAAACTTGTTTGTTAATTTATTGATGATAGCCATTCTGGCAGGTGTGAGATGATATGTCATTGTGGGTTTAATTTGCTTTTTAAATACTCAATAAGATGATATTAAAGTTCAATAGTCATCAATCCTGCCCCCCTGCATCTAAGCCCAACGTCTCTCCAAACTTCTTCAGGAAACCTCTGCCACTAGACACAGCCAGGGTCTTCACCTCATGTCTAAAGCAATGAGAGAGACAGGAATCTTTATTGCCTTGAAAGAAGAAAGTCAAGCCCCAGCCAATTTGGCTCAGTGGATAGAGTGGCGGCTTGAGGACTGAAGGGTCTCAGGTTTGATTTCAGTCAAGGGTAGGAAGCTTGGTTGCAGGCTGGGTCCTGGTTGGAGTATGTGCAGGAGGCAACCAATCGATATGTCTCTCTCACATCGATGTTTCTCACTCTCTGTCTCTCCCTTCCCTTCCACTCTCTCTAAAGATCAATGGAAAATATATCCTCAGGTGAGGATTAACCAAAAATAAATAAAAGGAAGAAAAAAGTCAGGACCAAAAGGTATCTGCCTAGACAGAGGTTGGGGCAATGGAGGTAAGAAACTTCACTCAAGATCGAAATAACCAATATATTAAAACGGATAAGGAAAGACCACAGGCTTCTTCAAACCTATATGAAAATAGAAGTCAAATAAGGTGAAAAACTAATATTTTAATTCTAAAATTCTGGTCTTAGTGAGACTACAAACTTACATTAAACATTCCTGCCACCCACCACCTGAGGTGTAAATTTTAAGGGTGCAAAAAAACTCTGTATTCAAGATATAGAATATTTTAATGCAATATTTTAAAAGTAAAAATTAATATGAAATGCATATTTGTGAGAAAACTATGAAAATTATAATATCAATGATTAAAATATGAAAAATTATAAACAAAGACAGGATTGTTTTTATTTTAATTTTTTAAAATATGATATTAAAGTATTTTTCTTTTTAATCCTCACCCAAGTATATGTTTTTTATTAACTTTAGAGAGGAAAAGAGAGAAACATCAAGCCGTTGCCTCCCATATGCACCCATAGGTACCCAGACACACCCATATAAACCCTGAACCCACAGCCTGGGCATGTGCCCTGCCCGGGGATCAAACCCACAACCTTTTGGTGTATGCAACAACACTCCAACGGAGCCACACCAGCCAGGGCACATTAAAGTATTCTCTATCTCAATTACTGGTTTTGTGCCTGACACAGCCAGTGGCAGAATTTTCCTGCTTCACTCTCCTCATCCTGGTCCCAGCCCTTGGAAATCAAGTCTCAGATGCATGTTAAAATATAGTCTGTCCCAGGCAAAGAGGAAGAGAGTAGGAAAAGCAGCCTTTTCCTACAACCCTAGGAAACTCTGGTGCTACCCAAATTTAGCAAATAAAAATGTCAAGTAGGCAAGGTATACTTTTTTGGTATAAGTATGTCCCATGCAATATTTGGGATATACTTATACATCTTTTAAAAATTACTGCCCAGTGGTTGAGCATCAACCTATGAACCACGAGGTCACCGTTCGATTCCTGATCTGGACACGTGCCTGGGTTATAGGCTCAATCCCCAGTGGAGGGTGTGTAGGTGGCAGCCAATCAATGATTCTCTCTCATCATTGATGTTTTTATCTCTCTCTCTCCCTCTCCCTTCCTCTCTGAAATCAATAAAATTATATATATGTATTTTTTTTTAATTACTCGTTGTTTGTGATTCAGATTATACTGGGCACTGTATTTTATCTGGCAACCCTACCTCCACTCCACCCCCATCCCTCCCCCAGGAAGCCTACCCTAATGAGAGAGATGGTCACTCTAAAAACCCATAGCAAGAACAAAAGAAATAAAAATAACAAAGGAACTGAAAGCCAGCCCAACACGGAAGGAATGTTATTGCGCTTTTGCTGACAGAGACAGAGGGAGATTTCCAACATAAACAAAGAAATTTAATCTCTCATTTGCAAAAGCTTCCCCTGTGCTAATTTGTTAACTGCTCATGTAGAGACACAGAACCCTGTGCATTCCATGGAGCTCCTTTTTCTTACATTATGCAAATTGAAGCCATCTCTGCTGATAAGTGCAGCAAGAGATACCAGTGGCCGGGGCTGTACCCCACAGGCTCAAAGATGCTTTATGAACTGGTCAAGTCAGTCCAATTAGCATCTTTTTCCCAGCCAAATGGATTGTTTGGTCAATTAATTTCATGAGCAAATTCAGACAAAAGTTGTGCATCTCGCTATAGTTTTGAGGCTACAGATGACTTCAGACCCAAAAGCAATGTGTTTGCCTACTAATGGTCATTTTTGGCCTTCAGCCTGTTTGTTCTCTGGCTCCCAGGTAGGAGACAAGGGTGTTATAAGCACTCAAAGGGCAGCTGCCCTCTCACAGGTTCCTCTGCTGTTTGAGAAGGAAGCCAATGAGGTTCTCCCCTCCTCAACATCAGAGAGCATGCTATGTCCTCTAGCTAATGAGTGAAGACAGGAATGGTTTCCTTTTATAAATAATAATTTTCAGGTGATTCCTCTTGACCTGAACTTGGCTGCCCCCCACAGCTTCCTTCATGCTGCTTCTAAGCCTCCATCCTAGGCAAGAGTACTGCCTGAAGATGACTGCTTGTGTCCCTCTCAGCCCCCAGAGGCAACCTCCAAGGATGGTGAGGCCCCCAGGAACTTTGGCTCATCATGGAGCCACCCTGGATCAGCTCAAGAAGCAGTTCCATTCCCCCCTCACTTGCCAGCACAGGTGGAGAGCATTTACTACTTGCTCCAAAAGACTCAGCAGGACCTACAGGAACATCACAGCCAGGCACAACATTTCCTACAAATCATGGAGACCTGCAGCCAACTCCTGGACTTCCAGTCAGGGGAGGCTTACTAGGACTCCTGGGGACAGAGCCAGCCACAAGTCTTCCTGACACCCAGCCCTCCAGTCTTCAGGGGCCAAACTTCGAAGATGTCATGGCCATGAGGACATCTGACTGGGCCCAGCAGCTATCTGGCATTGATGGCTCCCCAGTCTATCAGCTAGACCTGCTGCCATCCTGGGACTCTGAACCCCAATTTGGGAAAGATATTCTAACCCAGCAACTCTGGCAGATTTTTGCCGGGACCCATGATAAAGCGGACCAACCGAGACACAGGCTGACAGACAGGTGCCAGACCTGGAAGGCCAGGACCCAGGACCATGCTACTTTGGAGCAGAGTCCTGTACCGAAGATGCTTGGGTTCTAAGAAGGGAGCACAGAGCCAGGCAGGGCACCAGGGGTGATGCTCTCCTGCGTGGCCCAGGAGCCTGCCGTAGAGCCTGTACCTTTCTGAAGCCCATATGCTGGGACCCCAAAGACTTCAAAGACATGTGAAAGAGGCTGCATACCTTGCCCTGGCAATCCACGAAGTTGGCTGTCCCACACAGAATGGAGACGTGGATGCTAAAACATAGGAAGCCTGTGCTGGCCACAGCAGTCAGAAGCTTCACGTGGCACGTGTTCACCTGTGGCAGAGATGGAGTCAAAGTGTGGAGCTTGATCGGCTAGATGGTGGAGGACACGTTCCACAACAGCCACCTGTGTGCACAGACCCACGGGACCTACCTGTGCACGCACCCGCCTCCTCTTCTCTAACAACGCTACCCTGCTGATGGCTGCCCACAACTTGGCTGGTGTGAGCATGTGGAACCTGATGGCAACATCCCTGCACATAAGAGATGAGCTACCCTCTGCAAGTCTCACTGCCAGGCCCTGGCTGCCAACCTGGAGGACAACCTGGCCTTTGCTTACTTCACTGATGGCACCTTCAGGATCCGGGACTTGCGGCACCAGAGTGTGGTCAGGGACCTGTCAAAGACCAGAACATCTGGATGGGAGATCTGGACACCTGCTTATAATGCTGGGACCTGAGGACTGTCAGGGAGCCCCAGGAATACCAATTTGATAATAAGCCTGCCCCCCAACCCCCGGGACAACTGGGTTGTGGTGGGCACAGCCAATGGCCAGCTATAACTGCAGCCCACCCACTGGGGAGGCCGGGGCAGAAACACATGGAGGGTTATAAGGACAGCACCGTCCTCAGTCTCAAGTTCTTCCTTCTCAGCCAGTGGTGGGTGAGCACTGGGATGGACAACCTGGTCAGCATCTACAGCCTGCCTATGGGAACCTGGTTTTCCCGTTACCCAGACCACCTCTGTCACATGATGTGACGTGTCCCCTAACAACTGCCGGGTCATCACAGGGTTCTATGACCACACCTCAGTGTACCAGATCCCATACTAAGGGACTCACTACTGTCATCTCAGTCAGGATCCTTCCCCTTCCCCCGGTCCCTGCAATGAGGCTGTTAGTGGTAGAGGGGCTTGATGGGTGGGCTGGTGATCTTTAGCATGTGTAATAAAGCAATTGGAAAAAGACATTTAAAAAATAAAAATAAATAAATAATAATTTTTCATTCAAGGCTCTTTTTTTCTGCTCACCAAATCTGGGCGACTCTTGTCATTTTTCTATGTATTTTTCTTTATTACAAATCTAGATTTCATTTTTTTTAAATAATTTTTATTGATTTCAGAGAGGAAGGGAGAGGGAAAGAGAGATAGAAACATCAATGATGAGAGAGAATCATTGATCAGCTGCCTCTTGCACGCCCCCCCCCCCCGCCCCCAGGCATGTGCCCTAGACTGGAATCAAACCTGGGACCCTTCAGTCCCCAGGCCGACGCTCTATGCACCAAGCCAAATCAGCCAGAGCTGGATTTCATTTTCATACCCTGTTCATATCTTTGCCCTTTTACTTTGGAAAAAAACAAGCACAGTTATCCACCTCTGCAGCATAAAAAGAGAAAAACAGAAACCTATTCACTTTGCTCATAAAGATCTTAAACAATCAACTCTCACCCAAACTATTCTTAAAAATACATAAAACTATTTCACTTCTATTTGAGATTAGGATCAACATCTGGGTTCTAGTATGTGAATCTGGGCAAGTAAATCAATTCACAGTTTTGGCCTTTGTATCTTCATCTATGAATATGAATTGAACCATCTTTACAAACACTTCCAGCTCTAAGATTCTAAACTGGAAATGTTTTCAATATTATCTTGTAAGGGTTTAAATGGTTTGGCTAATATGGGTATAATAAAGAGAATCTCTATATAAGAAGTGAAAATAATTTCTGGTAATGAAATGTACAACTATGATGGACTATAGTTAACAATTCCATATAAGGAAATAATTATAACTATGTGAGGTAATGAACAGTAACTAATTGTGGTAATCATTTTACAATAAATACATATATCAAATCATGTTGTACACCTTAAACTTATACAATGTTATACGTCGATTATATCTCAATACAATGGGGGGGAAAGCAAAAAAAAAACCCTGTGTTTATGAACACAACTTGATGTTGATATTAGGAGGCTATGAACCATTTCAGTAATGACATCCTTGCTCAAAACACGGCCAGTCAAAACTTCAGTCTCAAGCAATTGAGAAATCTCCCCCACTCCTACAATCTGTACTAGTCTCAAAACATCGTTTTATGATTTTGTGTCCATTACAGAAATAGCAAGATATTTTTAAATGAAAGCCAAGGTTTATCATTCGCCTTTTTTACAAGCCTACTTTCCATGTGGCATTTGGGTGTTTTTAAAAATCAAATCTTTTGGCCCTGGCTGGTTTGGCTCAGTGGATAGAGTGTCGGCCTATGGACTGAAGTGCCCCAAGTTCGATTCCAGTCAAGGGCACATGCCAGAGTTTCAGGCTTCGTCCCCGGTGGGGGGTGTGCAGGAGGCAGCCAATCAATGATTCTCTCTCATCATTGATGTTTCTATCTCTCTCTCCCTCTCCCTTCCTCTCTGAAATCAATAAAAATAAAATCTTTTGAAATATAAAATTCTTACCTTTGCATAAATTCAAAGGAATATGTTGTGGGTTATGAAGGCAATTACAAAAGAGGGTTCAAAAAAAAAAACAACTGTGCTAGCTAGTAGCAGTTTAGTTAAAATAAGCAAGTAGTCCAATGATGCAACCACTTGAAATAATACCATACTCATTCACATCAATGTTCCAGATTTTGATTCTGAAAAAAAAATTTCTCAATCATGGTTTTCAGTTATAAATGGGTTGAAACATGCAAGTTCTCTAATATCTCTTGAAATCCCAAAAAAATAAGAGTGAAGAAATTTAGGGAATAAATCTACAAGGACAAAATAATGGAAGAAGAAACAAAATTTGGGAAGCTGGAAAGTCAAAGGAAGAAGGGTGTGAGTTTAGCAGGTATGGGTAAGCTGAATCATGAGCACTACCATCATGTTGCAAATTGCAGCAGCCTCAACCTTAAACTACAGCAGGGAAATTCAAGAGCAAATTTTGCTACCCATATCCCCAAAAGACTGGGATGTTACCATTAGGTATCTCTGGCATTGGGAGTAATGATAGGGCTGTAAACAAGATGGTAGGTTGAAATCACTTAAGAAGGAAAGAGAGACATATTCTCTATAATCAGGCAACTGCCCTTCCCCTATTCTCACAGAGATCTGAAGTTTATTCTCTACAGAAGCTAAAGTAGAGCATTGCTAGATTGGGGTATCTAAGGCACAGTTATGAGTGAGGGATGCCGGATGCCACAAGAAAACAAATGGATTAAAATTAAAATTTACATTCTGCAAGTTGGGATCCCGAGCTTTCTCCCACTCACTTAGAAGACTGGCATCTAGAATTTTCATGTAGAGTGGAGACTAGAACAGTATCCTCTGACAAACCTATGGAAAATTTTCTTTAAAATTGAGGTGAAGTAATCCCAAAACAATGGCCCAGCCAGATTACCCCACAGAGATAGCTACAGTCAATACCTCCTCCTCATGAGCATTGAGAATTCAATTAACCATTTTTAGCTCCCACCCTTAAAGTATCAGCAGACTCTCAAGGAAAAAGCCTTTAACAGAAAAAGTAGAGGCCAAAACAAACAGAGAAAGGCAACAAGGAAGGAAGACACACTATGCAGGAAAGTGAACACTTCAAAAAAAATCATCAATATGTAAAAGAAGCATATTCTTTTTTTTTTAAAGGAAAAGTAGGGACAATCAAGAAAGAGCTTTTGGAAGTTAAAAATATGATATGTCCATTTTAATTCAATAAAAATATATCAGAGCCCTGGCCAGTATTGCTCAGTGATTAGAGCATCAACTTGCAAAACTGAAGGTCATAAGTTAGATTCCCGGTCAAGGGCACATACCTGGGTTGCAGGTTTGATCCCCACCCCTAGTCAGGGCCAGTTCTCTCTCTCTCTCTCTCTCTCTCTCTCTCTCTCTCTCTCTCTCTCTTTCTCTTTCTCTTTCTCTCCCCCTTCCCCCCTTCCCTTCTACTCTCTCTCTAAAAATCAATGGGAAAAAAGATCCTCACTCCTTGGGTGAGGGTTGAAAAATTATGTATATCAGAAATAAAAATCTCAAAAGTGTTATAAGTTAAGGTCAGAAAATGTCCCAGAATGTTGTGCATAAAGGTGAAAAATAGAAAATATAATAAAAGAAAAATAAACAACAGTTCTGGAATTCCAGAAAGAAAGAAAAGAGTAAAAGGAGATAAAGGTGAAATAATCAAATGAATTACTCAAGAAAATTTCCCAGGACCATGAATGTCCAGATTAAAAGAATCTGAATGCCCCACAGTGTAAAAGAGATTCACACAAGGCACATCTTTGTGAAGTTGGAATCACTAGAGACAAAGAAAAGATTCTAAAATGTTGAGAAAAGGGAAAAGAAACTCCCATGTACCAGATCAAGAATGAGCGGGGATTCAGGCATCTCGACGTCAGCGTTGAAAGGTAGAAGACAATGGGGGCAATGCCTTGAAGAGACTCAGGAAAATTATTCACAACTGAGAGATTTACACTAAGATTATTAAGTGTGAGGATAAGCTAAAGACATTTTGAGATGCGTATGGTCTCAAACATTCATCTCCCATGCACACGTTCTAAGGATGCTACTAGAGGAGTTTCTCCGACAAATGAAGTTAGAAAAGAAGGGAAGACATGAAGATTCTGGAACCAGAAAACAGGATTCCAACCCCACAGAGGGGCTAGGCCCACAGTGGTCTGCAAACTCGTTAGTCAACAGAACCAAATATCAACAGTACAATGATTAAAATTTCTTTTGAGAGCCAAATTTTTTAAGCTTACACTATATAGGTAGGTACATTGTTATTAACTTAATTAGGGTACTCCTAAGGCTTGGGAAGAGCCACACTCAAGGGGCCAAAGAACCGTATGTGGCTCGAGAGCTGCAGTTTGCCGACCACGGGCTAGGGGATCCCTAGGATGAAGTGAAGGGAGATTTCAAGGATAGAGGGAAATCATCAGATTGGAGATTAGAAAGAGAAAACGTTCCAAAAAATGAATTAAGAGCATCATTAGTGAATGTGATTATATTGAGAGGAAATTAAAACAAGTGAAGGAAGTTTGGGAATTATCAATGATTAAAAGCAAAAACCAAGTGAAAATAACACATTATTAACTCCAGCAAAATCAGAGTTTTGTAAGAAAGCAAGGTAATCATAGGATAACAAATTCTAATTGCAATTAGCATTTACATAGTTAAAACAGCATAACTATGTTTACTACATAATTGTATTGGGAGAACAGGGAAGATGTGCAGTATGTTGAAAGAGGTATTGGAAAGTAGGTGAGGTACAGGTTTGGTGAAAGAGAAAGTTTCATCTTCAAAAGTGGGAAGAAAACAGAAAATGCCTGATAGTGAAATTTTAAAAAGAGCACTAAAAAACATTACTTTGAGATCATGGAAATTAATACCAAAAGAAACAGTTAAAACAGTTGAAGCTGATTTCCTCTAAGAATCAGGAAAGTGTCTTGGGGGGAAGGGTGTCTCAAACTGTTTGGGTTGTTATTACAGACTGGGTGCTTTATAAACAATAGAAACTTACAGTGTTTCTTACAGTTCTGGAGGCTAGAAGTTTGAGACCAGGGCGCCAATATGGTTGGTAAGAGATCTCTTCAGAGTCTCTGACTTTTCACCTGGGGAATAAGTCTAGAAAGCTCTGTGGACTCTTATATAAAAGCTCTTATATAATCCCATCATGTGGGCTCTACCTTCATGACGTAAGCCAGCGATTTTCAGCCGATGCGCCGTGCTGCACTGATGTGCTTAAAGAATTTTTAAAACATGCAATACCTGACTATTTAGTCAGGGACACTGACCTCTTTTCCCTCAGATTGCCAAATTTAAAAAAATGACAAGAGCCAACACAATAATAGAGGTTTGATGTGAATGAATCAAAATTATACCTTTTTTTGTCAGATCAGCAAAAAATATATTTTTTGCTGTGCTGCCAAATTTTAGTAATTAGTTTGTGTGCCATGAGATGAAAAAGTTTGAAAATTGCTGACCTAATTATCTACCAAAGGTCTCACCTCCTAATACCATCACATTGGGCGTTAAGCCTTCTACATATGAATTGGGAGGGAACATAAACATTGAGACCTAGCAGGAGGTATTGGGTAAAGGATTGACATTTATCATAATAAGTCTTGCAATCTGACTCTTTAAACTATGTGCATGTGTAACTTTTATAAAAGAAAAAGCAAAAATATTAAAATTCAGATATGTTATTTTATATCTACATCATTTAGAAACCCAGAGGAGGGTGTGTAGACTGGGAAAAGAGTGGAAAAAAAACACTGGAAGTCACAGGGAGAATACCACAAAATATTTGGTGGCAGCTCTTAGAAACATTAGCTGGAATTTCTCGAGTCCACAATTGAATGAAAGCTAGTTTTAGATCATCTGTCTTTAAAACCAATATGGCCTCTTTCCAAGCATGTTTGATTGCCCATGTGCAGTGCATTAAAAGCAATAATAAAGCTAATCAGAGGGGCCTCCCACAAATATTTTTGCTACATGGACCAGACCACAACATTTTTCCTACACCTACTAAAATGTCAGCCAGGATGTGTCAATGGCAGGAAGCTGTAATGACATGAAGACGTCTGCTACAACAGCCGGGCTTGTATCTTATTAAAATTTGTAAGGACCAAAGACCATAGGGGTAGAAAAGAAATCGCCTTCCTCTGGGACGTCTGTCTGTAATTCCACTCGAATGTGTTAAGTGAGTGGTATAATACATTAAAATAGTCAACATTTATTGAGCATTTACTGTGTGCCAGGAACTACTCATTGCTTTGTGTATAGTAAGTCTTCGCATCCTTCTAGCAACATGATGAAGTAGGTACAATTTTTCTCCTCATTTGGAGGGGAGAAGACTGGGGCCCAGAGAGGTTATCTCACCTGGCTCGTAAGTGATGGATCTAAAGCAGACTAACACTCCATGAGCCCCTAATGCAAGCCAATCCTGCCCCAGCTTTGTGCAAATGGGCAAAGATGTCCCTGCCTCGCTTCATCACAGCAGACCTTCCATGTGAACCCCTTAAACGGGTACCAGACCCTACCCTACTCAGTGAGTCCCTAACACATGCCAGGGTTCTGCTAAGCATCTCACGGCAGGATCTCCTTTAATCTTCCAGGAATCCAAAGAAGTAGGCATTATCGTTGCCATGTCCAGATGGGGATAATGAGGTTTGCAGAGAATAAGAAACACCCCTAGATCCATGCAGTTATTAAGCAACAGAGCCAGGATACACATCCAACTGTCTCATTCCAAAGCCCCTTGCTTCTTACAAACAGAAACGATGCGGGGGGGGGGGGGGGGGGGGCGTTGGGGGTGGAAATGTTGGTTCAAGGTTGAGAACCAACAGGAAAGAATCCAGAAGTTCTTTGAGGACAATGAGTGCAGGACCTCCAAACCTTACAAACAGCTGCCAGGTCTCATTTTGCTCAGGGTTTTGTTGTTGCCATTGTCATTGTGGCTATTGTTAAGAGATGATTTTTTTTTTTGCTTGATTTTTATTTAAATGGTTAAATTGATTGTTAAAATTTAATCATTTAAATATGAGGTATGTGTTTTAATGTGCTTAAAATTAAACTGTTGGTGACAAAGACAGAAGAGGAAGGCTGGGAGCTCTATGAGCTATCCTCATGACCCCCCTAATTGACTTATACACGAGAACATTGTCCATTTCAGACTTCTCCTTAGCAGTCCTCAGAAAAATGTCTATACTGTAGTTAAGACTACATTTACACAAGAGTGATCAGGGTAAATAATTACATTTTCCATAAGCACTGTAAGTTAAGGCAGGATTACAGGCAAAATGATCATCTATGTTTATGAACCCATAAAAAGGAAAAAGGGGTTGGGAAAGGCAGGGAAGGGAGAGACGGGAAGGGAAGGAATTGAGAGAAAAAGGTTACACCTCTAGCCCTAATGAGCTAAATGGTGAACTTCTTTCCTCCCCAACAAGGCTTCTGGGGCAATCAGTCCTATAGGACTGCAATGTTTGTCTTTGCTGAACTTGGTTGGACAGCAGTTTCTGTCTGCATCACTCACTTGGTGCTCAGTACAAGTAGTGTCTCTGTCTGTTTTACTCTTCTTGGGTGCTAACCTTACTTTTTTCCAGGAACCTGGAGGCTAGGATCTCCTCCATCCTTCCCTGTGTTCCCTGCCTTTTCACAAGGCTAAGTACAGTCTGGACTCTGACAAATATTTGCTGGATTTACTCGTTCTTGTGAGAGCAAAGAATTGAATGATAGGAAATGGGGATACTTAAGAGCAAATCCAGTTCCAGCACTGAGAAAACAGCTCAGAGTAGCATATTCTGCTGATTTGTTCTCTACGTTAGCACTGCTAAAGAAAATACTCTTTGATAATGTGGGCACCTGAGGGGAGAAAAATTGAGCCTATAATCTTGTAGTTGAGAATCAAGTATCAGAGACATACCCATTTTTGTCCATGTTTCTAATATTTTCCCCTTCTCTCTCACCCACCAGTGTTGTGAGGATCCAATGTGCAAATGTGGGCAAGCACTTTGAGCTGTGGAAGGAAGCACACCACGTGATCATGGCATTTGCTCAAGAATTGACGTGAATAGAAACAATAATAATAGTAACAACCAGTGATTTGCCACAAGAAAAAAACTGGGTTGCTTTGTTTTTCCTGGGTTTTAAGCGTGATACAATTAATGGAGCAGCTGCCAACCAAAGAAAAGAATTTTCCAAAACACAGAGCTGGGATCTCAGCAGCAGGACACCCCTCACAGAAAACCCTTGTAGAGACTATGATTTGCTGAACTCAGAACCTCTATGCAACCTCAAATAACTTCTAAATGTAATAATCCCTTTGTCTGAAGCAGAATAAAGATTATTTAATGATCTTTCAAGAATCTCTATTACTTTAGGATTTCAGAATATTTGATGTTTCTCCACATCAATTCACACACACACCAATAATTTATTATTACATCAGGAATTGAAGGAGAATTGTCTTTCAGCTTTTTATTTCCCCCCAACCACCCATTCCAGATCCACCTCCTCTACCAAAACAAACAAGCAAACAGACATACTGTTGGAGCCCATGGCCTAGCGATGAGGCATTTCCACACCTGGCAGCACCAGCTCAGGTTCCAGAAGCCAAAAGCACCTACAGGTTTGGAAGTGAATCTAAATGTGTTTTCCCCAGTCGATGGCACATGCTCATCTGGGACCTGTTTGCTGGAATCCTGACCTCTCAAGGCCCCCGAGCTGATGAACACCATTATGAAAGGACATACAAAGTGGTCCACTTATTCACTTAAAAATGGAAACCTAGACCTGGAGTACATGTTTGAAATTAGACTCTGGTGAGAGACTGTCATTGAACTCAAAAACGGTTCCTTTCTATTGGTCACATTCTAATTCCTCTTTCTGAAAGGAAATATGAAAATATCCCTTGCTGATTTCATGGCTTATAATCAAATATCAGATGAACAAGGATGGAGAGGAGATGTTGACACATCAAACTTCCCTCAGAGCCCAAGTAGATTTCAAAACTATCGTGCCAATCAGCAGATTCTCTGGCACATCCCATGGGAACATGCCTCAACGGTGACTGCACCATCAACCAAATAAAATGCCAAACTGGCATCCTATCAGCACAGTCCCTCCATGCCACATATGTAGGACAGCCTTCAGTAGGTATGGTGTAGGGGCAAATTTTCAGTAAGTCAATACTTGTGTTCTCTTAGACCAGAATCATGATACTCATCTTAATACTAGCATAGTCCAAAGAGTCTCCTATCAATGTGGTCTTTTGCAACATTCCCTCCAAAGAAAAAAGTCTCAAGGAAAATGTTAAATAGCAATGATAGAGAACCCAGCCTCCAAAATGAAGTTTGTCCATCACAGGTGGCTGTCAAGTGAGTGGGTGGGAGGACACAAGCATGACTCACAAAGGATGACCTCTGCCACTGTGGGAACCATCACTAACCCAACAATCACATTTTGAGTACCTACTAAGTTCAAGGCATTGATGAATCAAACACAGTTCAGGTCATCAGAGCTCTTAAAGCCCAGTTCAGGGCATACAACATATTAAATTAATGACTAGAGCACAAGACAGAATATTGTAGCACCACAGAAAAAGAAACAGGTGAAATGAAATGGGCATACAGATGAGGAGGAGATATGTCACCTGGTGAGCTTGGCTACAGGCTTAGAGACCTTTGTAAAACTTATTTACAAGTTCGATTTATAACAGCTCTAAGTGTTCCTAGATTCCAACTCAAAGGGAACAGGAAGGTTCTGGCAAAATGTAGCCTTGTCTTTAGGTGTACTTCTCAGGCCCCTCCTCCCTTGTTGAAAAGATGGCAATGTCAAATCTTCTTCAAATGATATTGGAACAACATATCTCCTTACCCAGATCCCTATTCTGCACAATTAATTAATTAATTGAAATAAGGTGAATAAAAACCACTTCCTGAGCCTCAGAAATTATGATGATGAAGAATGTTGCCAAAGAAAATGATGAGCTCTGCTTCTCCAGATGTTTTTCAAAAAGATGTCTGTAGTAATTTTTCTGAAATGGCTTAACAGGGAAGCTTAGACCAAGTTCCCAGATCATGAGCAAATCTTAATTTTAGCTTTACCATCAGTTAAGAGTGATCTCAAAGTCCCTTCCAGATCAAACCCTAGAAAATAAAGGAACATTTATATTTATTTTACTCTAAATTACCATCGCAAAGGCTCTGAAAGCCAAAGATTCCACAAGCTTAGAGATCATTGCTGCTAAATTCCAAACTTCTACCGGAAACCAAATGGAAAGAGGTGCATTGGGAAAATAGTTCTCACTTATTTTTTAAAAATAATTAGAAAAAAACATTTTATTGAACCATCATTTAGCTCTAATTTGAAACAAGAGAAAGTTCAGTAGAGTGGGGGTGGAGGCAGGGGGCATTTTTTTCAGAACTTGTTTGCCCGTCCCTAGTTGCAACACCCATTTGCTTCTCCCTAAAAGCATTGCAAGACTCCACCCCTGAAACTGACCTAGTTTGTGTCTGTTTCTTTAAGAAAGTGTCTCTCATGCCAAAGGTGGCCCTCACTTAGTCCAGATACATTGAGAAGGTATTTGTGTCTAGAAGGGCGGATGGACTTTTTCTAACATTCACTAACAGGCTACAGGTGAGATGAAGCAAATACTGGCACTGCTCCGCAAAGACCACAAGAATCCAAGAAGAGGCTGGGCTCCTCCCCAGTCAAGCTGGCTCATGATTCCAGAAGTGACTTGCCTTCCTTTCAGTGCTTCTGCTTGTGTCTCCTCGCCTGCTCTAGAAACACTAGAACCTAGAAACAGCTGTCAGCCCAGCCCAGACCCTGCGGCAGCATGGATCCTATCACATGAAGCCTACACCTCCTCAGCCTCTTTGCCCCTCAGCGGGGGCACAAACCTGGGAAGGAGACAATCAGACTCCACCATGGGTAGAACTACAGCTTGGTTTTAAGTCTCAAGAAACAGAAATGAACTCAAGCTTTTACACTCTCAGCCTTCACTTCTCCCCTACCCCTCATCACCCAACAGCTTTCTGAAGCAGGACAGTTCTTGGCTCCTGTCCATCTTTCTCACTTGCCCCCTCTCCTCCAGGGGTTTCTCCACCACAAAATGGCCTGAAGGGGATGGTGGCCTCACCCCTCTGTGAACGTGTTCTCCCAGCATCCAGTCCCCTGAGACACGCCCGGGCCTCCCACACCTCCTTGCCAGCAGTGACCTGCTTTCCCGCTCACCCCAGCTACAAAGGAAGAGCTTGGTCTTGGCTACCTGACAGTGGCTTCTCCCACTCACAGATACCCTCCCCTCCCCACCCCAGCTTCTCTCCCCTTCCTCAGGCTGCCCCATGGCTCCAGTCCATGCTCTCATCTGAATTCACTCCTAACCTGAGACTTCAGTGTCAGCTTTGGTATAGCAACTGGCAAAGCTCCAGCTCCCACGCAAAGACGATTTTGCCTGCACTGATTTCCTCTGCTGATGCCAAAGGGACTGGGCCCCAGGCCCTGCTCTGTACATCTAACATTTCCTCAGGGGAGTCCTGCGGTGAGACACCAGCCCAGAAATCCCCCTTCTTCCTAAGGAGCTGTAGTATTTTCACCTTAGGATGCGATAAGGCTTTCTAGACAGCTAATGAGTCACCAAGCACTATTTCATTATTTACCATATAAATGATAGCAAGCAAGTCAGAGCTTAGTCAGCATTGAATTCAACTCCAGAGCTCAGTAATTTCGGATCAATGAAGCATTCTCATTGTCTTCAAGCATTCCCCTCCTCAACTTGAAAACCTCCTTCAAACCACTCCTTTCATATTCTGCCTCCCTGTGAGGGCTGCACAGACCCTTTGGAGTGGCCAGCTCCAGGAGAACAAAGGCTAGAGTTCATGTTCTTTGCCTTTCTCTCACCAAGATGGCACAAGCTTGGAGCTTGTGGCATAGCAAGCATATTTGCTGACTTTCTAAGAGAAGCACTAGGGAAATGCAGGCTCTGAGAGTCAATCCTCTCCCCAGTGTTTCTCATAGTGAGGTCTGGTGCCCACCTGCATCAGAATCTCCCTCAGTCCTTGGTGAAAATGCAGTTTCTTCTGCCCCACCCAAGACCTGCCGACCCTGCATCTTTCCCATGTCATCTGCTCATTGGAGTGACTGAACCTCTAATTCAATTCCATTTTAACTTCCTTAAGACCTTTCTAGGTGGGAAGAAGGGTGACTTTTTGTTGAAGGAGGAGTATGAGTGGAAGGGGTGTAAGCCCCTTAGTGACGACAGAGAGCTGTGTGCATCAACAGCTGCTGCTAACCATGGACAGGAGATCATCGCCTGCTGACGCTGCCCAGCCCTCGAGCCTCCCAGTCCTCAGGCCAGCCTTCACACGTCAGACACACATTGGCAAGTAGAAAAGCACCTTCTATCATATCTCCCATAGGTTACTTACCTGAGGCCCCAGCAAGAGGAGAATGGAGTCCCGACCCTGACTCAGGTGAGATAAGCTCCACAGGTATGTGGAGATTGGAGTGTACATACTGGACCATAGGAAAAAATAGGTTTAGGATACAAACTGGCTCATTCGGGGTTAACAATCTACTGACTGCAATGCTTTCTGTGGGACAGTCCATTTGGTTCATCTTTATGAAACCAAAAAGTGGTTCATTAGTCAATTCAGTCAAATCAGTCAAAGTGGTAATGCACACAGACCCCGCCCAGGATAAATGGCTTGTGGTGAGGCATCGGGATAAAAGAAAGAGATGGGGACCGAGCAGAGTGGTCTCTGCTACTCATAACTTAAAACTGGCATCATTATACATGCACCTGCAAAAGAGTAGAACTTGCCTGAAAACATGATGTGATAAAAAGGGCTACAGGGAACACAACATATATCCAAAAGGGAAACACGTTTACACTGCAGCTCTGTCCAATGGGTGAAATACATGAAAATGTGTGAAAACAGATGGATGTAAGTCTCAGGATATAATTCAAACATTTCAGCATCATAGTAGAATACATGTATCTCTCTCTTTTATAATAACCAGATCTTCTGGCACAAATTTCTAAGTCTTTGTCCCTGACATACTAGCCAATAAGCCCAAATACCCCCCAGTTTGAAATACTCTATTACTGCTGAAATAATTTAAAAGGCTGAATTGCGGAAAATGAAGCTTAAAAGGAGAAGGGGAGGGGCTTGCTATAAGATGACAATGATGACGACAACAACGACGATGATGATGATGATGATGATGTTCTTTTAAAAGATAAATGCTATTTCAGACTCTCTCACATAGAAATATAACAAAAGCCCAAAGCTCAGAGCCATGGCGTGCCCATCTGTCGACAGGCTATTCAATTAACTTATTGTTACAGAGAAACACCAGCTCAGTGTGACTGGAGAAAGAGGAAGTCCCATGTGCTACAGTGACAGCCATTAAGCTGTTGGCAATGCTGAGAAAGCAATCCATCCCATGCAAGGCATGGTGACTCTCTCCTTCTTCCTCTGGCTCTGTTCCAACCCTCTCTTTCTCACTTCCTCATTTTTTTTTTTCTGCTCCCGGTTCATGCTTCTTTCCCTTTATTCCTTCCCTCGTAGAGGTACATCTGCTGGGGAAGAGAGAACGCCCCTTCTCGATTTCAATTAAGTGCTTATTCTTGAGCGAGAAGCACTGATGGAAGAGAAGTGGGCTTAATTCTCAGAATCTGCTGAAGCAAATTCAACTTATTTAAACAGAGCCAGGGAAGGGGAGAGGAGGAAGACTGTTTTTGCCACCTCAAATGCACTTCAAACTATTCCGCACCCTTCCCTCACATGCGTGAGGTCTTATTTTCCATTCTCCACCCTCTTGCTGACGACTCTCCCCTCTCTGTAAGTCATTTCTTGGTTTCACTTTCAAGAGGCAAAGAAGCCAAAAAGGTGGGGCCACTGAACTAGAAAAGAGCCCTCCTTCAAACTACACAGGCGCACATGTCCCAGGGGCTCATGGGTGTCAATTTGCCACAAGGACACAGCTGCAGCTTCTTTTTTTTTAATATATTTTATTGATGTTTTACAGAGAGGAAGGGAGAGAGATAGAGAATTAGAAGCATTGATGAGAGAGAAACATCGATCAGCTGCCTCCTGCACACCCCCTACTGAGGATGTGCCTGCAGCCAAGGTACATGCCCTTGACCGGAATCGAACCTGGGACCCTTCAGTCCACAGGCCGACGCTCTATCCACTGAGCCAAACTGGTAAGGGCACAGCTGGGGCTTCTTGATTCACAGCTGTGGAAATTGCAAAGTTAAGGTTGCCCTTGAGATAGCTGCACTTATCATCATGTTTTCATGATCTGAGTCCACTGGCAACTGCTCAGCGGGGGAAATAATAGCCGACAAAGGAGGAACATTAATGTGGTATGCATGGCTGTATTCTAAGCATTGTATCTAATTATAAGGAATGAATCACAGATTTAAGCATCTTAAATATAGGCATAAAAAGAAATAATTAACCCTCAAACAGGAAGTTGCTGGGCTATCGGATTGCATCGTTTGAGAACCAAGAAAAGCAAGTCAGCACACTTTAAGCCTGAGAAAAACAGAGGACTCCTCGGTTGGGGTTTCAATATTCTGTTCATTTCTGGTGGGGACGGTCCTTATATAAGCAGAAGGGTCCTTTCATGGGGCTGTGAAACTGCCGAAGTGGAAACACCCTCTCTTTTAGAAAGTGACATTCTTCAGCAGATAGCTCCAGCCTGCATCTCTCCCAGTGAGGTTTGGTTGATGAGGTGTTCAGCACTCATCATTATAAAGGAAGTTTCAGCCTAAAAGCAAGCACCATAGTTTCATAAGAAATTTCATTTATGTTTTCGTTTGCCCTCAATTTAAAAAGCTGTCTAAGAATTCCTGACTGGTTATTCTTGACCTAATCATAACATTTCTTAGACTCAGATTAGAAGCGTCTAGAAATAAGAGGTTGTGGTTTCGTCCAACTAAGTCTCATCGGTGAGCCAATCTAATCATTTGGGCCCACCTGACGTTCACAGATGATAGTGAAAATGGGTCTGATGGTGCCACAGGGAAAAGAGTGCAGCAGGAACTAGAAGCCTGGCCTTCTGGGTGCCGTCACTTCATCGGCATCCTGTTACCCAGCAAGTGGCATCTGCTGCCCAGCAGCAGGAGGAGACGTCTGAGCCCCTCTCCCCACTGCATCTGTGCGTCAGAGTGACCAAGGACACAAAGCAGCCCAGCCCCACACAGAACAAGCTTTACTGACACAGAGAAGAGACCAAGTGAGCTCGGCCTCAATAGTGGGCATCATTCCCCATGACTGGGATCCCTCGGGGCAACCGACAAGGGCAATTGTCAGGCACACACCCCTCCTGCTAGTTCGAAGAACCCGTCCCCTCATCACAAGGGGACAGATACAACAGCGGGGTGGCATGTGACATACAAGCTTAAACAGAACAAAGGAACCCACATGGGTAGGAAACAGAGGGAGATGTTCCCACACAATGTGACAAGCCCAGTGCAGGCTGTGTGGCTCTTTATCTCTTGAGAAGGAAGTGTTCCTTGTCTATAAAATACAGATCACAAGATGACCCTACTTCTCCATATAGGGCTATCACAAGGTCCAAACAAGAGCATTTATTGAAAAGAGCTTCAAAAAATTGGAAGCCTCTGTGGGCTTATAAATAACGTGTGATAAGTAATGTAATAAAGTTATCAAAGACAATGACAATTTTTACTCCAGTTGAAGTAAACTGTTGATATCCTAGAGTCCACTTTGTGTCTAGCCTAATGAAAATAAATTTCTTAGCATTTCTTGGCATCTATGGGTCCTGTGTTACTGGAGTGAAAGAGAAAACTTGCTTGAATTTCATTTTCCCAATGTATTTCCCTCTCGCTTAGAGCACCCAGTTCACTGCTCATCTTCCTCCTTAGACCTATCTTGACATTTTCATTTGCAAATACCAGGTGCCATAATGGCTGATGCTGTCCTTGACAGCATTTTTTTTATCCAGTTGTCAGTTTGCTTTAGAAAGTGTTTAAATTGAATGCAATTTTGCCATTTTAAATGGTATTTCAGAAAACAGTTAATATAATATTATGTGGTTATTTGAAAAGAGCAGGTTATAAAATTGTATGTAGTAACAATCCCATTTAACACAAACACACACCCTAAAGATTGAAAATAGACATACATCAAAATATTGAGTAGTTATCTCTAGGTAATAAGAACAAATTTTAATTTATTTTTCTTTGTGCTTATCTACATTCTCTAAGGTGTCTAAAATTAGCTACATTTCTTTTGGAAAAGGGGAAAAAAGTTAATTTAAAATGCTCTTTTTTTTCCTCCTGTAGAAAGAAACGTATTGTACTAAATAAATCAAGGACAAAGTATCCTACTCTAGCTGAAATTATCTTAATCGTGGCTCGGATGTAAGAATAAAGCAATCTTCTACTGCAGTGGCTGCAATCTTTTTTCCATAGTAAGCAAGTTTATGTCAACCCAATGCACACATATAGGTATACATGTGACTGAGTGAAAAATTCCAGGAAAGAGTACATACCTCTGTGACATGTGATGCGTTCCGATATTTTCTATCCGACTAGGGTACTTCAATGCTGGTTGCATCAACTTGAATTCACCAGCCACAGTTGGAAACAACCTGATCTATTGCAAACTCCTTATTTTACAAAAATCAGGAGCCTGACCTTCAAGTTCAAGATCGCCTTCCGAATGAAAAGCAAGTCATCCTAAAGAACATCTCTTTGGTGACAGTGTTTCTCCATCTGTCACCTGAGTCCTCTCCAGGAATGAATTACACCTCAGTTCTCTGATCCAGAACTACACAGTTTCAATACCCAAATCAGCCAACACCAAAAAGAATTGTCTAGCAGTTGAATTTCTGTGAGAAAGTGTTTGAGACCAATTTCTTGATTTTAGGCCTGGTAACATTGGAGACAGCTCTCCCTCTTGGAAATGAGTGTGAACTCCCCTGAGCTTGGACACCAGTATAAATTGCCATGGGTCACTACATGTGAAACTGGACCCGAATTCCATTGTGAGCTAGTATATTATGTGGGCACATCTCACGGCTTTCTATCCTTGTCATCTTCTTGTCTTTTAATTAATAAGAGATTTGGATGCAATTACATTAATGATTGTATTCTTCCAGCTCATGGGATCTAAGACTACCCAAATTATGAGGAAGCTAGGACATAGCCACTATTTTGAGATCTATACATTTCCCAGAAGACGGTCTCCCTTCTGGGATGGCATGCAAACAATGGTGCTCAGTGTGGGCAGGAGAGCAGTCATGATTGGGCAGCACTCTGACATCCTGGCCTTAGAGGGCTCTGTTTTCCTATCAAATCAGATGGTTCGTTCACACACTGATGTGACACGCAAACAATAACGAGTTCTTGCGGTGCCTTCTTCATCGCCGTTAGATGAATTTCTAGCTAGTGTGACTGAAATGCATGGTCAGAATGCTTTCTAGAACGATTCTGCCACTGAGAGTGTGGTTGTGGCCTCATGTCCCTGGACTGCGGTTTCTGGAGTTTCCATTCGTGGTCTGGGCTGCGATGATCTGATTAAGCTTCACATCTGCTAAGGGTTTGAGGTGGAGGAAAACGGGAACTGAAATGCTTCTCGCCTCATCAATTCTGACCACATCCTCCCTCTCCAATTACCTCCCTCCCCCTCCCCAGAAAGGGAAAAGAACAGAGAGCAGGAGTAGAATAAAAGAAGGGACTAAGTACAATGGAAAGAAAAAGGAAGAGACAGGAAAGAAGAGGGAAAAAAGGCTGAAGCCAACCTCTGCAGTGGTTTGTTCTCAGAAACAGACTCTCAGAGCGCAAATCTCCAAAGAATCGGTTTTGCTTAATCTTGATCTCTGTTTCCTTTCTTCTCCAATTTATCTAACATGAACTTTTAAATGACAGTCTCCTATGAACATTGATTCATTAAATAAAAATCTGAAAATTCAAAATGGAGTCTTGATCAGCAATACCATTATGTGAAATTATGTTATATGAGCACAGTAACCTGGTGTGCTTGTTATTATTGTGGCATATATTTAAAAATAAAAGCTTTCAAATACAGTATGGAGGGTTGTAAAAAAAAACCTGAAAATAGAACTATATCATCCAGCAATTCCACTTCTAGGAATATGTCCAAAAACAATAACTTGAAAAGGTATTTGCACTCAACCCATGTTCATAGCAGCATTATTTACAATATCCAAGACATGAAAACAATCTAAGTGCTTATCGATTGCTGAATGAATATAAAAAACAAGGAAATTCTACTATTTGTGACAACATGGATGGATCCTAAAGGCATTACAATAAGTAAAATACATCAGACCATTGTATGGTCTCCTATGTGGAACCTTTAAAAAAAAGGAGAAAAGAAAGAAAGAAAGAAAGAAAGAAAGAAAGAAAGAAAGAAAGAGAGAGAGAGAGAGAGAGAGAGAGAGAGAGAGAAGAAAGAAAGAAAGAAAGAAAGAAAGAAAGAAAGAAAGGAAGGAAAGAAGAAAGAAAGAAAGAAAGAAAGAAAGAAAGAAAGAAAGAAAGAAAGAAAGAAAGAAAGAAAGAAAGAAAGAAAATAACAAAATAAAAAATAAACCTCATGGGTAAAAAGATCAGACTGTAGTTACCAGAGGTGAGGGAATTAGAGGAAGATGGTCAAAAGCTACGAACTTCCAGTTATAAGATAAATAAGTAGGAGGAATGTAATGCACATCGTGGTGACTATAGTTAGCACTGCTGTAGGATATGTAGAAAATTAAGAGTAGATCCTAGCAGTTCTCAACACAACAAGAATGTTTTTCCTTTTTCTTCTTTTCTTTTTATTGTATCTACATGTTAGCTGAACGTATTGTGTGAATCATTTTACATTATATGTCCATCAAACTATCATGCAGTATACCTTAAACTTATACTACAATTATGTCAAACTTAAATATGTCAATTATTTCTCATTAAAACTGGAGGAACGTTTTCAAATAAAAATTACATACTGTGTTTCTAGCTTATACCTCAATTGTATTTTGTGCTGTTTTCCATTTTCATGTCTTGTAATGAACTTGTATAGATTGTGGATTAAATTCCAATTAAAAAAATAATAATGATTATTTTTCTTTAGTTTCCTAAATAAAGGCATGATACCACTGCATATATTGCCTTTCAAGTACAGTTTATTTCTCAGTGCATGACAGATCTCAGTGGTTTGAAGCCCAGTGGAAACGACAGGTGGAGAGGAAGAGACAGTGCAGGTCCGGGAGAAAAGAAGTAATGAACAGACTGCTGTTCACTCCCACGGCACTCAAGCATTTCAAAGTATTTGGCCATTTTCCTGAGCAACAGGTACACGTTATACCCACAATGGGGCACAGATTCTCAGAATTATCAGTTATCCCATCCACTACTTCCCTTTCTTTATTTCAGGAAATATCGGACAGGGAAATTTGCGTAACTTGCCTAAGGCCACAGAGCAGCTGAGTTGAATGTGTAATTCAAGGCTCCGTGCTAATCCTGCCTTCTGACCACTGGGCAGCATTAGCCTTGCTGGTGCCACTTGAAGTTGTATAGAGCCTGCTGTGCAGTGGTGCCAACAACCAGTTCAAAAACGAAATACTCAATCAACCAGTTTGTTTTATCTGCCTACATCCAAACAACTAGTTGACTCACCCGAGTCAATCAAATGGGCTAATTTTTTTTTTTAATTAGTGAAACTAAGTAGACTAACATTTTTGGCATTGTAGAGACAAAGTCATAATGAGTCATTGGAACAGAAGCGGTAAGACAATATTCAAGATGGCAGGTGAACAGAATATTACTGTTTCAAGAGATCATTGTGATTGTACCCTTGCCTCGCTGCCAATAGAATTCAGGACTGAAAAGCAAAAAGTTTATAACTGGTTTTAGCAGAATATACTGGAAAGTGATATCTACAAGCAATTGCAGAGAGGTAGTTGCTACTCATCAGTTCCATTCACTCGTCCATTTACTCATTATTTGCTTTTATTGCATGTGCCAGAAACAGAACAGGATGGTGTATGGTATTTGAAAGTAAATAAATACGGTTCCTGCCATCATGGATTTTATAATATAAAATGAGAGATCAATATGAATTAAGCAGGATAAAATAAGGGCCACATACAGGTGTTTCAAAACCTCTGCATGCATGTGAGATTGTAGAAACGTGATGGATCCTGACAGTCAGTGCTGGGGAGGCAGGAGAGGCAGGCGTCTGATCGAGAAGCCCCGGGGTGGGAGATGCAGGAGCATGAAACTGAAGACATGAAGATCCTTCTAAGACAGCCAAGGCCTACACCAATGAGGGCAACCAAAGGAAATACACCCACCTAGGGAACAACCCAAAACAGAGCACTAACTGCAACCTCAACTTCTCTTATAGGTCAGGGGGTTGGGGGAATGAGGGTGAGTAGGATCACATCAGAGTCTTGGGTAGAAAAAGTAGGGGAGAGGGACAGAAACATTTTGTTTCTTTCCACGTGTAAAGCAATATGCTAGGTGCCTCAAAGTTATCTCATCTAGTCTTTGAGAGAACCCTACAAATTGGTTGTCTTTATCTCCACATTACAGATCTCTTCAGTGATTTCCATAGAGCTTTACTGGGGATGAAGGACTTTCACATACACTGTGTCATCTTAATCCTCACCTTCCTGCTCAATGAGTAGGACAGGAACCCTCCCTCCCCTGTTTATGAAAGAAGACATGGAGGCCTTGGAACCTAAGCAGCTTCCAGGGGCAGAGCCACTATAATTTTTCCGACTTGTTGGTAGCCTTACACAGCTACCAACACTGCACAGCCACCCAAGACACTCACTTTCTCCCCAGCTTGAGTTCACCATTTATTATTGTTACTAGGTAATCAATCAGTGACCTGAAATCCAGCCGACAGAAACCCAAATTGGTAACAGCTCATGCAAGGTTTGGAAAATTTTAGCTCCCCCATTTTAGGAGAGGCAAACGGTAAGTGCCATCTCCACAGACCTTTTGGGGTGGGTTTCTACGCCCTAACTTGAGAGAAAAGGCTCCATCTGAAAGTCTTGTCAGGTCTATGTAGCCCCAGTGAAGCAGCACAGCCCCAAGAGCCGACCACATTATTTAGGGAGCACGTTGTAGATCAGCCTGGAAAAAACCCAAATCATGATTGCCCAAGTCTCAACAAAACTTACAAAAAAAAAAAAAAGCAAGTCTCACTTGGCAACTGTATGAACACCACACCTTACACTACACATACCTGGGCTTCATCATTCTTGCATAAGGGAGTTTCAGAAGGGCCAATAAAACATTTCAAGATAAAGCTCCTTCGACTTTGAGCACGATTTTAAAAGTCCCCAGGCAAAGCAGGCCCTGGATTTCTCCAAACACATAATTTAGCAGCCATGGCAAACAAGCTAGTCTGATAAGCAGCTGGCTATTGCCAACAGAAATCTCAGGGACACAGTTTTATACTAAATAAAGTATAGAGGCTGTGTGGGAATCCACCCATTGAAATTTACCCCAAAGTGCTACTACCAGACCAAGAAACATAAAGATGTAAGAAACCATGAGATACTATTTCATTCATCCCTGTCTTTTCATTCAATCGCTTCCTGATTGAAGATCCCTCTTTTTCTCAGAGACCTCCCCAAACCAAAAGAAACATTTAGTCATTTACTCTCTTTTGACAGGCGACTTGCTTAAGTCTCAACAGTATTCAAGTCCAAGCCCATGCTATAAACAACTCCACTGAAAAATAAACTCCATCTAAGGCAATAGGCCAAATACTACAAAAAACTCAGTATAAATCTAATGGGGAGAAAAAAGGCAAACAAACTCTGACGTTTCTGTCTCCACATAGCTTTACCAAAAAAGACTGTTCACCTAGAAAGTCAAAAGAGCCTAACAATCGAACCAAGAATGCTCATGGCTGCTCTCCGAGCCCACTGCGTACTTACTGAAGTCAATCATTTCATCTCCTTGCACTCCGATCTCTTCATGTGTAAGATAGGGATTATAGTAGCTGTGTCCCGTTTATTCTACAGCAATGGATGGAAGATTAGCAAGATACTGTCCGTAAAAGTTCTTGCTCTCCTCTGAGATAGGGTATCATGTAAATTTCAAGTGTAGTTATTACCACATATTAGAACAATGAAACATCTGAGTGACCATGGACCGATACAGAACTGGTCATCCTAAGGTCAAAACAGAGAGAAGGACACAGCACGAGGAGAGTGGACATCCATCTTATGTGTTAGAGTGAAAACAGAGGAAATTCAATATTGCTCTTTAAGAGTTCCACAGCCAGCCGAAACCGGTTTGGCTCAGTGGATAGAGAGTCACCTGTGGACTGAGAGGTCCCGGGTTCGATTCTGGTCAAGGGCATGTACCTGGGTTGCAGGCACATCCCCAGTGGGGGATGTGCAAGAGGCAGCTGATCAATGTTTCTCTCTCATCGATGTTTCTAACTCTCTCTATCTCTCTCCCTTCCTCTCTGTGAAAAATCAATAAAATATATTTAAAAAAAAAAAAAAAGAGTTCCACAGCCAGAAGTTGTGCTCCCCCAAAAAAAAACAACTTAAGGAAAAAAGTTTGGGGATGCTGAACTTTTTACAGATATATGTGTCAAGTTAGCACTTACCAAAATATGGTATTAGAAGAATTTTTGAATGTTTTTCTACAAATAATAAATATAATTCTAAATTCTTTTTTTTAATATTTTATTGGTTTCAGAGAGGAAGGGAGAGGGAGAGAGAGATAGAAACATCAATGATGAGAAGGTATAATTCTAAATTCTTAATTCACTAATTTCACAAACTTTACTTGGTGCCATTATATCCTGCTTCCGTGGAGAAAAGCCATTCTTTGCCCTCAGGAGTTCATGGTGCAATGGGGAAGGCAAGGAAACAATGGCCTTGGTTGAGAAATGCTTGGACACAGGGAAATACAGGGTATTGCTGGAACAAATAAAGAACGTACAGCATCGCCATCGCCATCAACGGCGTTTTCATCAAGATCTGAGTGGAAGGGGCAGTTTTAGGGAAAGCTTTCTGGAGGAGGTGACAACTGCCTCCATCGAGGGGTCAGCAAAACCACAGGACCATGAGCTAGTGCTTGGAGAGCTTACATATGGCCCACAGGTTGAGTGGTAACAGTTGGGCTGACGGTGTTAACCCAGGTCAGATAATATCCTTCGCATGGCACGCTTTGAAGATGGGATGCTATCATGAAGCCATGGGAAGCTAGTGAAAGTTTCACAGGGGAGGGACATAGTCAGAATTTCACTGTAGAAATCTCACTCTGGCAACGATTTTGGAGATAATTGGAGTGTACTGAGATGAGAGACAAGGAGACCTGTCAGGACACTGTTGGAAAAAATCCAGGGTTAAACAAACAAACAAAAAAAAACACAAAAAAAGATGATGTTTGAACTAAAGCCGTTAGAATAGTTCTTCAGATACTATTAACAGAGCTTTATGACCATTTAGAGGTAAATGAGGAGAAATCACAGACAACTGCCAGGATAAGGAAGCACAGTTCCTTCAGTCCACCTGTGGCTCTTTCTGACCTCCAGGCGATCCCATTTCTCATAGCCTCAGCAAGCCTCAGGGTAATTCCACCCCAGTCCACTCCTTTCAGGCAATTTGCATCTGTACCTTCTTTCCCCAAAAGCTGGGAATCAGGAAAAAGTTATAACTGGGAGAGGCAGAAATTAATCAACCCACCAAACTGTCATCAAGATGCATTAGCCAGTTTCTACACTGCAGCATTATGAAACATTCTGACCAAAGGCAGGGTTTCACCATGGAGATATTTGCCCCATTCTGAGGGTGCAAATGTTTACAGAGGTGGGATTCCAAATTCACTAATGGCTTTGCAGAAACAAGGCCAAGTTTGTACCTTCCCATGAGGTATATAGGCAGGGTATATATCATTAGGAGAAAACAGGCCTTGAAATAAACTTATTCAATGCAACACTGTATATCCCTTAGAAAGGATGGCATCTCTCACTTAGAGTGGCTTGTGCTATTTGAAAGCACAAACTCTTTTAAGGTTCTCACTCATCAATTTTTATTATGCTAAGGAATTCTGGCTCCATCTGTATTCATTTTGTTTAAATGTCCAGATCCATCTCCTATATTCTGGTTTGGGGATTGTACATTTGAAATGATGGCCACACCCCATACACAGGTGAAGTGTTGGGGGATGGAAGCATTACCTGACACCATCACTTCCTTCTCAGTGAGAAGGAAGACACTAGTACCTGGCTGGCAGCAGCTTTCGGAAGGATTAATGAGTGTTTGTAGAGCCCTCCCAGGTCTAAAGATAAAGGACAACTTATGAGCACAACATCTGATTGATGTTTGTTATTTTGAATGTTTCACTAAAGGACTTTTCTTATATAAATGAACTCATCCAGAAGCTTTGAGAAGGACATAGAATTGGAGAGTCTCAAGTGTGGTCTTCTACCAACTTTTTTTTTCTTCATCAGTAATTTCAAATATGGTAATTTCCCAGTGGGTAATGATGATCCTGTGAAGGTAGAATATTGATTTCATTTGCCTTCATCCTTAGACTGAATCTACAGTCAAAACAACCACTTAATTCCATGTCTTTGGAAGTAAATTAAATCCATGGATAAGTAAATAAAACTATTTCCTTTTCTATCTATGTTTAAGCAGTGTTAAACTAGTTTTGTTTTTCTGGTACATTGGAAATAAGTAGGAGGTCAAATGTTTGGATCTCAAACTGTGTATTCTGGTTGGCTTGGCTTCATTGTCCAATAAGCTGTTTAAAAACCAAAGACATAAGGAAAAATCAAGTTGGTTCCTTTGAGTCCCAAGATGATAGACACTATTTCACTTAAAATCTTAGCAATAGGTTATCATCCAGTACCCAGCTTACTGCTCCTTTTGGTTAGGAAGAGAGCTCAGTGCTATGACAAACCAGGGCACTACAGCAATATGCCCCAAATCTAAATGGAGAAGAAATAACCCCTTCTCTGATGATTTGCTTTTTCCATTCCCAAGCAACATAACAACCTTCCTTCTCTCCATTCTTCCTTTTCTCCATAGCAACTCATATTATTTCGGACAGAACAAGATATGAACTCAAACCCACCACATTCTCAGTTGAGCCAGAGTGTTGAGTTCCTAAATCAATAGATAAAAATCAAAAGACATTAGTAATCATAGGTTAAATATTACATCTTACAGATTTTTTTTTTTTTGATGGTACCAATAACTAAAGAAGTGGATATGTTCAATAAAGAATGGAACTCGGCCACCATTAGCTAGATCTTTCCAAATCTAATTTCACCAACCAGGCCCTAGGCTGGGTCTCCTAGAGTTGACCATTTCTAAAGAGATTGTACTTCAGGAAGTGTCTCTGGGAAATTCATGACTTTATCTCTCATGTCTCTATTTGTCTGAAAAGAAAACTTTTGACGTTTAGTTTTGGCTCATGGCAGACACATCTCTAAGTTAAAACAAAGGACCAGTCTCCTTGTTTCCCATCTGGGTGAACCTGGGCTTTTACGAAACCCATGGTGCTTCACTTGCTGAGGAAGTTTCAAGAAGGATATGGGAAACAGGGTCAAAAGTTCACTTACTGCATTAAAAACCCTCCAAGGCCCTTTCATAAACACAGCCTCCACCTCCACCTCTACCCTCATCCCAGTAATCGGAACACCCCTCAGGCCTTGCCTCTGTGACGTTTATCTCCTTCATAGCTCCCTCCGGCTTTTTTTAAATAAGATATTACCTTTATATTTGTGCAGGGAATCCAAGCCCAACACGCCTTGCCCTGGGCATTGCATTCCCTCTAAAGATGACCCTGAATCTTGAGCCAGAATTCAGCTCAGGACAGTTTTATCCCAAACTGGAGATGAATTGGGGAGTATCTGAAGCAGGATACAGCACTTTCCATGTCCAAGCTAGGCTCCCACACACACAAGAGGCAGCATGAGGCTGTTTGAGAAGCCCAAGCAAATAAAGCTTCATCCTGAAATCAGATTTTTTTTAAATAAAATTAAACTGAGCATCAGAGCAATGATCATCTGTTATGAACTGTGCCAATGACAGTAAAAGCTTTGTTATCAGATGCGATGGGCGAATGGCTCCTGGTCAGCTAAAAGTTCTGGTTAGCTAAGGCTGTGTTCATATTGCCCCAGGAGTCTGGCCTCTTATCTTTTCTTTAGCTCTCCCTTTAATACCTGAAAGACAGTGTATCTTGTTGCCATTTAAAATCTATGGAAATGGAGAAATAAATTTTGATTCATCAAAAGCAGCAGGAATAGTAGATGCCATTCTCTAGTTTCCTTGCCCTATGATTCTCCCTAGTCTAGCCTGTTTTAGCTGGTTACCAAGGTGAATATGTTGTGTGTTTTTTTGGGTGGCGTGCAGGGTTACTATATCCAAGACTTTAAGGTTGATTTCATTACCAATAACAGGATTATCATTTTATTAAATAATCTTAAAGCTGTAGACTGTCAAAGAAACAAAAATGAAAAAGTGAGCCCCAGGCATAGATTGACAGAAAGCCCAGCCTTTCGTTGTCCTCATGGTTCTCCTGTCTTTACCAATTATTACACTTGTGGACATGAGCAAGTAACCTAGCTTCATTGGCTCTGAGTTTTCTCATCTGTGAGATGAACATGTTAGAATCGGGGACCCCGAAAGCCTCTTTCAATCTAGAATTCTCAATGAATCTTCAAGAGAGAAAATGTCTTACTCTAGGTCATCCTCTAGAAGCCTCCAAATAGGTGTTCTGCTGAGCTAGACCCTCTGAAGACCTTAAAAAAGTTACAGCTAAATCCTCTCAAAAATAAAGTTCATTTTAGGTTAATGTAGTGAAAATTATTTGAAAAAACTTTGGCATTCAAGCTGGTTCATCCAAGCTCATGTGTGTCCATGAGTTCTCTCCTTTTTGAAAGTAAAGGGATCCCCCAGTCAAAACTTGGCCTTGGCCTCTTCATTTGAAACCAAGACATGGCATGTTGGAATCAGAACAAATGGAATTGGCATTGTAAACAGGCCACAGATTCATGCCACCCCTCGGAGATCCAGATATAAAGCCCTGCTCACCAATGTAAGGGCCTTCCCACAAATTCAGAACACAGTAGAGATTCCTGTCAACCCAGTCCCACATTGTCACGGCTGCATGACACAATGGGAGAGGTATTAATGCCAGAAGTCTTTGTTTTGAGACCTAGTTTTTCACTCACATTATGACTTTGGGTAAATGACTTAATTTTTCTACATCTGAGCTGTTTTTCATAGATCATGATAACTACTTTTTAGAATGATGATGAAGATTCAATAAAACAATATATAAAGTGCACTGTACAATGCCTTGTACATACTAGATACTCAATAAATTGTAACTATTAACATTTCAGTAAGTAAACTGAGGATATAAGGAGGGCTTTCTGGGAAACCATCTTGAATGTTGGTGGGAAACCATCTTGCATTGGCCAGGGAGATGAGTCCAGATTACCTCCCAGGTCTCCTTTTTATGAGTGTAGGAAGGAATTTCTCCTCCTCAGGAAACATTAAGGAACAGAAGGGGCAAGAGGCTCTTTATCAAGGGCCTAAACTGATTCCTTCCTTCTGGCTAAAGGGAAGGGAAGGACCAAGAAGAACTTCAGGAATGAAGAAAATTATGAAGTGACAAGGCACTTCTCCATGTGCTAATAGTGATAGGGAAGTGGGGAGAGGCATATGCATGTAAGGTTCAAACACCCAAGGATCACCATCTATACTCTATGAGGCAGGCCAGCTGGAGGACACTTGGGCCTATACTTCCCCTCAAAATCACTTATTTGCCTTTCTATATAAAAGGAAGCAAAACAGAAAAAACTTCACTGGAGACTGATCCAGTGACAGTCAGCGCTATATTGGCTGATGCTTAAACTGCCACCTCACAACCCCCAAACCAGAAAGGGAATGCCTGTAAGGGTCTTCTCATTAATAGTGTCAACCTTCATACACAGCATGTTCCATCTCAGGTAAAGCAACACCTGAAAGAGGAGGAAAAGCCAAAAAGGAAGGTCCATGTCAACTGTCTTCCCAGGGAGGCTCCCAGACTTCCAGGCAAGGTCCCACGGAATAACCATCCTGCTAGGCTCTTGGGGGCTTCACCTCCTGAGAGAAAAGAAAAGCCTCGAGAGCAAACGCTCTCTATACTTTGGTGCTACCTTGTCTCTGTGTGACTGTCTATCATTAAAGATGATGGATTAAAGGATCATATCATTAAATTGAAAAGAGAGCTCATTATTTGTTACATCATCTCACTTTAAAGAGAATACTTGGAACAAAGAGCAATGACTAAAAGCAATTATACTCGGGATTTAACTTCAGTAGACATATTGTTGGTGACTTTATGCTATATTGTAGTGTCAGACAGACCCGGGGCCAGTTCCCAGAAGGGACAAATAAAACTAATTATTCTATCATCAAAAGCACTAGAGTAGGATTAAAAAGGACTAGGCTCCCAGCTTCGTGGGAAATGTCCATGAAACTTAGAAAAACCACCATTTCTTGGGGCCTTGGTGGCCTCATCTGAACTAAAATGACTCTTTAGATCCCAAAGTTAGTGGTGGCCAAGGGGATGGGCTGAGGGTCCTGGACCTGGACCTGGACCTGGGTAAAGTACTGGGTCTATCCCTTAATAGCTGCATGACCTTGGTAATCTTCTGGAAAGTGAGATAGCAAAAATATCTATCGCATAGGATTTTAAGAAAATTAAATAAGTTCATGCACCAAGCATTGTATGTGAGAACCAAGTTGATAAAAAGGAGAGAGGGTCCTGTATTCAATGGGTTTTCAATCTGTAAGTGGAAGTAGAAATTTTCATTAAAGAAATAAGATATGTATGTGTGTATGTGTATGTGTGACTTGTGTCCACACAGTTTTTTATAAGAACTCAGTATTAACTAGTAATTGCTATAATGCCTTTAGAAATCACCCATAATGGTCGCTGGCCAGTGTGGCTCAGTTGGTTGGAGCATTATCTCATGCACTGAAGGGTTACAGGTTTGATTCCCCATCAGGACACATACCTAAGTTGCAGGTTTGGTCCCCAATCAATATTTCTCTCTCTCTCTCCCTCTCCTTTCCTCTCTCTCTCTAAAATCAATTTTTAAAAATCGCAAAATTTTTTAAATCACCGGAAATGGTTATACAAAGGCACATACCCAAGTATCTGACATGTAGTGGGCCCTGGAATAAGTAGGTCAGAATTTGTACAGAGCTTAACATATCAGAGCTAAGTGTTTAAGAAAGGCAACAATTGCCCAGCCAGCGTGGTTCAGTGGTTGAGCATCGACTTATGAACAAGGCGGTCATGGTTTGATTCCCAGTTAGGGCACATGCCTGGGCTGTGGGCTCGATCCCCAGTGGTGACATGCAGGAGGCAGCCAATCAATGATTCTCTCTCATCATTGATGTTTCTATCTCTCTTTCCCTTCTTCTCTGAAATCGATAAAAATAATTTTTAGAAAGAACGGCAATGATTATAGAGATGGTGTCAGCTTTGGAAAACAGGAAGAAAGAGAAATAGAAGAGAGGAAAGAATCCTGACCAAGATACACGGAATTTGGAGCAGTGAAATGGCAGCGGGAGGTGGAGTGTTTGCCTGGTTGGTGTTGGAAACAGAGGCCAGTAGAAGGAGGATGGAGAGGCTTGTTTCAGGACCAGCTCCAGAGGATGGGCAGTGGCTCCCTGGAGGCCAGTCCCAGGAGCACTCCCAGGCCTTCAGCAGGTCTAGGAAGGGAGCAGGGATGGACTAGCAATGTCGGCCATGAGCAGCCCAGGAGGGCTACACTTTCCATGTTTGGGCGCCCTCCTAGGCCAGGATACAGCTGTAGGTGATTGTTGTCTGGGCAAATGAAAAGAAAGATACTTAGAGAATCACCAGTCAATTGGTAAAGGAGTGTATTGACAAAGATGAGGTCAATATCACTCCTCAGGAGAAGGGGAAGGGGAGTTGTTGTTTAATGGGTAAAGAGTTTCAGTTTTACAAGATGAAGAGTTCTGGAGATGGATGGTGGGGATGGTTGCACAACATTATGAATGTATTTAATGTCACTGAACTGTACAATTAAAAAATGGTAAAAATGGTAAATCTTTTATTATGTGTAGTTTGCTACAATTGAAAAAAAAGAAAGAAAGAAAGAAGGGATACACTCTCCAGGGCAGGAGAGAAAAACACCAGCAGGGCATTTGGAATCACATGAAGCTCCTCTTCACCCTCCCGCCCCGCCCTTCCCCTCCCCCAGCCCCTGTGGCTCCACAGGCCACAGGACGAGCATTTCTGCTCAAGAAGTCACAGCTGAAGTCCGGAGGTTCGGACAACAGATCTCCAAGGCAATGGAAGGGAGAAGAAATCTATTTATAGTCAAAACTTGTTGACTTCATGGAAAAAAAAAACTGAAAGGCAATATAGCAAAATATTGATAATAATTATATCAGAGTAGTAGAATTATGGGTGATATTCCAGGTTTTTCTCTGTATTTTGTTTTGTTTTAATCTTCACCCAAGGATATTTTTCCATTGATTTTTAGAGAGTGGAAAAGAGAGGGAAAGACTGAGAGAAAGATTGATGTGAGAGAAACACATCGATTGGTTGCCTCCTGCATGAATCATGACCAGGGGGCTCGGGCCTAGGAGAAGCTTGCAACCAAGGTACATGCCCGTGACAGGAATCAAACCTGGGACCTTTCAGTCCACAGGCCAACGCTATATCTACTGAGCCAAACCAGATAGGGCTCTTTATTTTTTAAATTTCTAAAATGGACCTTTATTACTCTTGTAATACAAAACAAACTTATTAAAAAGTTTTTTAAAAACCTTTGGCTATGGCCCAGCTGGCATGGCTCACTGGTTGGGTGTCCACTTATGAACCTGGAGGTCGTGATTTGATTCCGGATCAGGGCACATGTCTGGGTTGTGGGCTCCATCCCCAGTGTGGGATGTGCAGGAGGCAGCCAATCAATGATTCTCTCTCATCACTGATGTTTCTACATCTCTCTCCCTCTCCCTTTCTCTCTTAAATCAATAAAAATATTTTAAAAAACAACAATAAAAAAAAACCTTTGACTACCAAAACCAAATCTGATTATTGGTTCAAAGTCAACCCACCCTACCAATGACAAGAGGAAATCCTGGGCCAGGATTGAACATGGGTGAGAGAAAAGCAGGAAGGAACCATTGCTCTGGTAGCTCGTATTATTACATCAGTATGAACCTCTGCCCTTGACTTCTTGAGAGCCATCAGAGTTTGGTACATTTGCAAAACAATCTCAGGGTGTTTTTGTTCTTTAAACATCCTTAGGAATTTCCTGCCTCCAAAACTTACCTAACTTACCTTTTTCCTTCTTTTTTTTCTGTACATATTTGTGCCTGTGACATCAACCCAGACTTGAGGGCAGAAACTTCTTGAGGGCAGAAACTTCTTGTTCCTCTTTCAGGCCCCCTTGGTATTTAGTACCTAGAAAAGGATTTCATAAACATTGAATGATGAAAGTTGGATCTCATCAACTCGGCCTCTCCTTCTGCTCCCTGCTGTCTGACTGGCCCTCATTTCCCACTCGTGTCCTTGACACCTGCCAGGACACAACACCATTTCTTATTCGAGAGAGAGACCAAGCTTCATTTTGCTGATCTCTGGCTAACCAGGAGCTGTCACGTGTCACTCACCTGGGGCCCTGGTGTTTTGGACACAACTTCTGCCAACATCAAGAGATGAGTCCAAACCCGTGGTTAGTCTCCCCAGGGCTGGATGCCCAATGGTGTGGCCCATTTAATAATAATACTTAACACTTGAACTGCCGCTTCTAGGAGCCTCTTCAAAGTCTTTTACAATCATTAGCTAATTAAGGCACAGCCCTGCCCTGGTGACTACAGTTATAATTCCCACTTTACAGATGGGGAAACTGAGGCAGGGTTTAAGTGAGCTGTCATGGGCCAGAGTCAACTTCCAAACCAGAATCAGAAGTTGTAAATACCTAATTCTGTGCTGAATCCACTATTTACCGCACCCTTCTTATTCTAAATAAATATCTACTGAGTAAGTGGGTGGACAGGCCTCACTACAAGGGCCCCAAAGTTTCTACAATTTTTGAGAATTGAGTGTAATTCAGCTCCAGTTGTGTCTAGCTTCTAACTGGGGAGAAAGGAAGAAGGAAAGAAGAAAGAAAGAAAGAAAGAAAGAAAGAAAGAAAGAAAGAAAGAAAGAAAGAAAGAAAGAAAGGAAGGAAGGAAGGAAGGAAGGAAGGAAGGAAGGAAGGAAGGAAGGAAGGAAGGAAGAAAGAGAGAGAGAAAGAAAGAGAGGAAGGGAGGGAGGGAGGGAGGGAGAGAGAGAGAGAGAGAGAGAGAGAGAGAGAGAGAGAAGGAAGGAAGGAAGGAAGGAAGGAAGGAAGGAAGGAAGGAAGGAAGGAAGGAAGAAAGAAAGAAAGGAAGGAAGGAAGGAAGGAAGAAAGAAAGGAAGGAAGAAAGAAAGGAAGGAAGAAAGGAAGAGAGAAAAGGAAATGGGCTTGCCATGGGGTTTTATTTCCTGAAGAATATTTTTCCACGATACATGCTTTTTATGCATAAGTAAAATGCATATGGTGGTTTAGAGTTGATTAAATACTGTTGCCCATTTCTGGCCCTCTCACCAGCTTCCTCCTAGGATGAGATTTAAGAGAGGAAGAAAAGAGAGGAAGGAGATGTAAGGAAACTCGAAGCTATGGGAATCCTCGGTTGAAGACAGAAATAATAAGTAGCCACAGTCGAGTCACATAATGTAGCATGTAATTAAGAGGATTAATACTTCCGGCCTTAGAGGTTAAGGTGCTAAGTAGGAAACTTTTATTAATTTGTTTGGCAGAAAGCTCCATAACTCAAACTATGCAAGAAAATCCAAGACTTTTCGTGACTGACCACAGCTTCCAACTACAAGCACGGAATAAAACCACGCACCTCATTCAATATAGCGTGTGGGGGATCTTTTTTAAACCAGGACTAGAAACGAATATATGAGATTTTTATAAAAGCGAGTTATCTATCCCAGGCCCCGTGGTCTTGGAAAATAGACTAAATACCACCGCTGAGGGCATCCAGGGAGCAGGACTGGCTGTGATGCGGGCTCCTGAAGGACAGATCCTAAGGGCACCGCCTGCTCAGGGTCTGAGGGGCCGGCCCTGGGCTTGGGTCACTGTGGGGTGTGGTGAGGACATTCCTCACCTAGCACGCATGAAGACACAGAGATAAGAAGGAGGAAGGAGCCAGGGACTGACCTAAAGAAAGGACAAGAGTTGAAGAAAAGGACATCTGTGACTTGCAAATCAGATAATTTTCTGTAGTTCTGAATCACAGTGGCCTCCATACAGGTTTCTTGGAGGAAGGGGGAATGTAAGATCACAGCAGGCAACGCAACCTAAGCCCAGGGCAGTACGTATTTCTTGTGTCCCCAAAAAATTGTTTGTGCAGCGAGAAACTCTTCAAAGTGAACTCTGAGTGCTTACCACTTGCAGCTTATAAATACTGGCATTTCTAAATCCCTGGGAAGTGAAGCCAAACTCATCCTATGCTCATTAGCATATGGCTGAGCACTCGGAACAGAGAGCATATATTCCAGGACAAAATTAAGACCTTTCTATTAGGGGGACAATAACACTTGGTTCTCAAAGCAAATGCCAGGGGGGAAAAATCATAAATATTTCACAAATTCTCTTCTCAGGCATAAAGGAGAGATATTTTTGCAGAATAAGGAGTGGAGAAGGTTTTGTGTGTGTGTGTGTGTTGATTTGTGGATTTAACTATTGAAATTAAAGTAATTAAATGCTATTAGCTTAACAGTTCTTGATTATTATAATGGTCCCAGGTAGACTCAAGGCAGGGTGTAGATCCCATATATACGTGGCCTTAAACTCTGTTTAATTTTTTGGAGAGGTAAGAAGAGCTAAGAAATAAATACTGAGCAACTTGAAAAAGAGAAAAAGTCAGCCCTTCTCCAGCCGAAAGAGCACTAGACACAGTGTGTGCTTGTAGCACCTGCACTTGGCCTTTCTCACCCAAAAGCCCCTGAATAGAAATAAAAGAGGATGAGATCAAAGGTTGGAGAAGACGGGACAGAAGGGAAATATATAAGTACATGTTCCTAGGATTCTCCCTTAAAGACAGTAGCTATGAGGCATAGCATGAGAGGTAGGCTGGCTATGAAAGAGTTAAAATTTTATCCATCCTATCTAGGGTTGCCTGGTGAAATACAGAACACCCAGTTAAACTTGAATTTCAGATAATCATTGAATAATCATTCAGGATAAGTATGTCCCAAATATTGCATGAGACGTACTAATCCTAGTAGAGTACTCATCATTTATCTGAAATTCAAATGTAAGTGGGCACTCGGTATTTCTGCATGCTAAATCTGGCAACCCTAGTCACAACAAAATGCTCACAATGTATAAAAATGAAAAATCAGGGAAGAGGAATATGAGCATGTGTTTGGCGTTATGAAAATAACATACACAAGAAACAGCCAGAAGAGTTGAAGTAGTTTCCTCGAGAAACAGGAATTGAGAATCGGGGACGTTCAGGCCAGGGCGCGGCTGTTTTTCTTAAGCCTTAGCAATGCTGTTTGAATTTTTCATCAATGTAGATATAACTGACAAAAATGTAAATATCATTTTATAAAGGAAATGGCCAGCAATGGTTTTATTTTAACCCTCTTTTTCCCTTTAAAAAAAAAAATAGTATGCCAAGTTGCCGACTTTCAAAGACATATTAGAAAAGGGGCAAACAATTGAAATGAGAAGAGAGGCAGAGAAAGTCACCTGGTCTCCCACTCCTCCCTCCCCAGCCACTACCACTCAGGGTTCCGGGGTTCCTTCCTCTGTGAGTCGGTGAATGCAGACCTCCAGCGGAGATATCCCCTCTTGGTAGCACACAAGGAAGCAGACCCAGGAAGCAGAAAACAGGAGCATTTTGCTGCAGTGAAAGTGTAAATTAAGAATTTAGCTACAGCCTGGCCGGTGGTGCTCAGTGGTTGGAGCACTGGCCCGTGCACCAAAGTGTCTTGGGTTCAATTCCTGGTCCTGGGCACATATGTGGATTGCAGATCGGATCCTGTCTCTGGTCTGGTGTAATCAGAAGGCAACTATTTGATGTGTCTTTCTCACATCACTGTTCTCTCCCTCTCCCTCCTTTCTTTCCACTCTCTCTGAAAAGCAATGGGAAAATCCTTAGGTGAGGATTAACAAAAAAGAGAAGAATTTAGCTACTAATTATTGAGTACTTAGTAAATGCCAAGCCCTGAGTTAAGAACTGGACTACATGGTCACCTCTCACCTTCCCAGCAACCCTGTGAGATGTTGTTATCCCCACTTTCAGTTGAGGAACTGAGGCTGACTATGGTCAAGTGACTTGCCAGAGATCGCCCAGTGGTGGAGTTAGGATTGGAACCCAAACCTGACTGAAAACCCCTGCCTTCAACCAAATGGTACATCATTTCCCAGGTGTGATGCTGGGCATGAGATTCTGGTAACAGCCCCGCCTGGAGCTCAGGGAGCTAAAGCTCTCCTGACTGCCTAGGTCAGGTGCCACAGAGATTGACCAGGCCTCTCCTGGGCACCTAATGGCTCCTCCATCTCCCTCTGTCGGGTGGGAGAGGAGCTGGTCAGGGTTCTGATGGCCTAGGATCCTGGCACTTCATCTCACCGTCTTCACAATGAGCCCACCCAGGTAGAGAGCGCACACCTGTAACTTTTCCCAGGCTCTGCTTCCAGACTGGGCCTCCACACTGAATGCATCCGACAGTGAATAAAGGAATCTAAGTTCCCTCACAGAGTCGCCCCATCATGGGCCTCTTTAAGACCTGGGATTTTGGAAAACATCCTCAAGAAGGCACACACCCCCATGTGCTTGTTTGTTTCCCACTGGGGGGGTGGGGGTTGGAGGGAGGCCGAGACAGAAGTTGTGACCACCACCAGGAAGTGTTTGCCCTCCCAAACCACTCCATTGCCTCAGAGCCCAGGGTGCAGCTCAAAGCCAGGAGGAGAAAGGCTGGGGCTTGTTGTTCTGGGCCTGGGTGTGTTCAGGCTTACGCTTCTAGAGCAAACAAGCCTAGGGCAGCCAAAGCTATGAAGACCACTGGGCATCTGAAAGCAGCCACTCAAATTAACACCTTTCCTCAAAGCTTTGATTCCTTTCAAGCCACAACTGGAAACCATAACTGATGCAACTTTCTCATCAGATACATGTTTGGGAGAATCATCAAGATTCTGCTTCTTCCTCGTGTTGGTGCAGAACCAAGGTTGGAGATAGAAAGAGCAGTATGACTAGGGTGATAGCAGCTGCCATGGTTCATGGGTATGATTATTATTTGCAAAAAGCCCAAATGCATATTCAGCGGGGTTATAAATGCCTAGAACGTCATGAGGAATGGCTCCTGGTCATTTTCAGGGAAGTCAGCTGGCTCCTCTCTGCCAGCATCAGATAATGGCTAAGATGATAAGTTTCAGCTACCTGGCTGGAGCCTCTTCCAGTATTTGATCCCAGTTAGGGATCTGATTCCCTCCTCCTGGCAGTTCTCTTTGATGTCTGAGATTCTCCTGAGGATAAGGGAGGTGAGGTGACTGCCTGCTCCTGGCCTGAGTCAGTCCCTGACTTCTTGTGTCCCTTCAGACTTACTCCTGTCCTGCCTCCCACCAGGCAGCCTGTTTCCCAGGGTTGGCATGGAAATTCATAATACCATTTGAAAACACAAAACTTCAAGAGAAGGCTTTTCTTTTTCTATGTAAAGGACATGAGTCTTTAGACACCCAATAAGAGTTCATGATTTTAAGCCAACAGTGAAATATCATTAAAATTCTGGCTTGTAGAAGCTCTGAGAAGGAGTCCTCACTCTCCCTTGCCATTGAACAGAATTTGGGCATTGTTTGGCCTAAGGGGTAAACTCAATACCCTATTTAATATTTGATCACAAATATTTATGAGTCTGCCAACCCAGAGGTCCCATATCCCCCCTTCCCCCCCCCACCCCCACCCCGACACACACACACCTTTCCCCTGCCACCCCAGGCAGGTGAGAGCTGGCTAACCCTTCTGGGGAGGAGGCTGATTGCTCAGAGAGTTGTTCCTGCTGGCCTGTAGTCTTGTTCGTTGAGTCACTGAAAATCCCCAAACTATCAGGGTGAATTGGGAACTGGTGTAAGAAGAATATAGACTTTAGGGAGTGAAGCCATTCCCTCTTCCTTGACTGGCCTTAGAGGCTGGCCAGCTGCACAGTCCTTGTTGTGGAGTAGAAAGTGGTTTATTCCAAGTTCTCAACTTCTGAACCAGAAAACATTCCCATTTTCATCAAATTCACACACTCACACATGCACACCCCAAAGAGCAATCGGCAGCTTGCCTATGAAAAGAACAGCAGATCACAGGGTCTGATAAACCCAGATGGGTAAGTTGCCGGGGTGGGTCATTGAACACCAACACAGATGCCAGCAGGCAGCACTGGGCTGTCCTCCCCACAGCAGAACCAGGAAAGCCATCAGTCTAGTAACCTGGTTTCTCCCAAGTAGGTGGGTTGCTGCCCTTGGAAAGGTTGGGAAGGTTAGACAGGACAAGCTGGACAAATCCTCTGGCTCCTGCTGCTCCCTCTCCCACTAAGAATGATGCGGGGAGAGGGGAAGAGAACAAGCTAGACCAGGGGGCAAATTCCAACAGGTCCGAATCCAACCCTGAGGATGATAAGATTCTTCTGCCCTAGCTCCTCCTTCCAGAGCAGCATTCTTCCAGGTTCTGAGCCTTCTAAATTAGGGGCAGATCCAATGGCCTAGAAAATTCTGGATAAGGCTCTCCAAGGAATCATCCACCACTCAGAGATCTGCTCCCTCCTTCTTTAAACCCTCCCTGTTCCCATCTGTCTCTCCCCTGGGGTGGACTGGCAGCAGCTCCCCTTCTTCTTCCAAGAGAGAGAGAGAGGCAGTCCCAGCAGGTGTCTCTGCCTCACCTTTTCTCCTGGGGCAAGAGGCAAATGCAGGTGCTCCTGCCACTCCCTCTTTCCTCCTAATGGGAGTGGGTGGCTAGGGAGGTGTCCCAGTCACTCCCTCTGGCCCCCGGGGGCTGGTGGTTTAAGGAGGGACCTCTGCTACCAACTCCTTCTCAGAGCTGGAGCCTATAATCTAAACCTCACACTCCCTCACTCCTCTCACACCCACCATACCCCCCTCCTCATAGCTATTTGGGCTCCTCATGAATTCTGCTTTGTACAGGACCTTAGCTTCTGACTCAAATCTTTCATCCCCGAGCCAGAAGGTGGGCTGGAGTAACCCCCGAAAAAAATTGCAGTAGGCAGCTTTGACCTCAAGGGGTTTACAGTCAGCCCCAGGAGCTTGCAATTTGGTTCTGTAGATTTACAACCCAGCCTTAAGCTCTGGCTTGATAAACTCTGAGTCTCTGCTTCTGGATCTCATCTGACCCCTTACAGAACAATACTTGGGGAGATCATACCTCTTCTCTCACCTGGTTCTCACCGTGGAAAGGAGGGAGAAGAGAGAATTTTTGAAGGATGTGAAGGTCGAGACTGGAGGATGTCAATAAGATCCTTTCTCAATGTTCTCCACAGATAGCTTCAAGGCCCAGAATCCACATGTACTGCTGTGTCCAAAAGGATAATGGCAGGAACAAGAATGGAAGGTAGAAAGCCCTTTTAGAACATGGCTACCATGCATGTACATGGACCCCTGCCTCATCAATGTGTGCAGTCAGAGCTGCAAGAGGAATCACACTGACAGGTATTAACCCATTACAGGATGGTCTACCACCCCCAACTCATCCTAGACCCTTCAGAGAAGGTACATTGGGTGGTGACACAATAAGTTCGCTCATCTGGGAAGGGTCGTGACTCCCTGGAAGGGAGCTATTCTAAGGAAACAGGGAACCCTGAAAATCCAAACCTCCCACATTAACCTTCCAGAAAGAATCCTGGAGAGAAAAGGCAAACAGGAGGGAGAACATGCTCCATGGAAACTACCTACAGGCTGTCGGTGACGTGCAGCTAAAATAAAGGGGGACAGAGGGTGAGAAGTGGTCAGTAGTGATGACAAAAGTGACCTCGCCTAGGAAATCCACCCCAAAGAGGTCCTGAGGTTTAAAAATAATTATAATTTTTGACCAAGAGAGTTCATTGTTCTAATCCAGAGATTGTCAACTTTTCCCACCTTAACTGCTGGCAGCAGAGCTAAACCAACCTCAACCTGGGTGCCCAGACACTGTGGAGAAGGAAAAGAAAAGACAGAGAAGCAGAAAAGAAGGCAGCAAACAAGGACAGAGTGGAGTTGGGGCAGAAAGTATGGCACGGAATAAAAATGGGAAAATAGTGGGCAGGAGATGGGGCAAAAGATAGGCATTTTTCCTTTGTTCATTGTCCAACAGGCCTCTCAAAGGGCCTATGCTATTCTGGGCAAGGACTAGCACGGACCCTGGTCAGCTAGCCTGAACTCGAGGTGAAATTCCAGAAGGCCCCCAGCTCCTTTCTGCTGAAAATCCAGTCACTAGATGCTTAGGTAAAGGGGATGTTTCCCCAGAAGCAATCGACCAGGATTTGGGGACTGCTCATAATGAAGCCCCTGACTTCATTCATTTTTCCAAGGGCTGTGTGCAAAGCAGTGAGAATTCCTACACCATGAACATGCAGTGACCTTAGTCTTTTCTTTTCTTCTGACGCATCTTTCTCAGCCCAATACACTTGATTGATCAGTCTTCTTGCAAATGTTGCACAAGTCAAGCTGAGAACCAGCATATGCACCGTTTTACTGACAGAGAAACTGAATCACTGAAAAGTGAAGTGTTGTTTCTTAGAGAAGATGGTGCCATAGCAAAGAAGACCCCCATCTCCCACAGTCTGCATGTTACCTGGAGTCTTCAGAGCCCAGTGCCTGGGGGACAAGCACTTCAATTTCCTGGTCATTTCTGCAGGGAGAATGGGAATGTCTAAGGTTGGGTCAATCTAGGCTGAGCTTTTAAGGTCCTTCCTAAAAGTATGTAACCATCAAATACCACCATCTCCTAGAAATGTTGTTTCTTGTCTTATATTTTCCATTAAATTCCTTAAAAGCAATAGAACTACAACCAGATAAAATAAAATTTCAGAATCACTTGTGTGACTCCCAAAAGATTCCTAGTTACCTATCTACACAGCTGAATGTGGTGAAAAAATAAGTAAATTAGATGGACAAGGGCCTACAGAGACTTCAGGCTGTACTCTGAGTAGACAGATGAACAAAGGGGTGTCAAGAGCTATGCAACTTGCCCAAGAACACATGCTAGGAATTAACTAAACTGACATAAGAATCCCAGTCTCGTGACTTCCAGTTAATAATAAGAAGAAAGTAGCATTACCATAATTAGCCACTCTGTACTAGCTTATATATAGGAATACTGCTGTGAGCACATTGCTCATTGTTTTAACCTCACTCATAAACACAGTTTGATGTCAGCAATATCACCTTTGGGGTAAAAAGACAGTGGTCCCAGAGTCTCAAAAGGCAAAAAGAGAGAAACATGACATTGAGGTTTATAACAATACAAAAAAGTGCAGATATGCCTGACTTCCTGCAAATTCTCCGTGATTGTGTTTACATTGAATCTTGTAGTGATCACCTTTGAATGTACTGGGGAGTTGGTGATATAAGGAATACTATGGTGAATCCTTTATATTAGCAAAGCATCTTTCGGCAAAGTGAATGATTCCTCCTGGTGTCCATGCCATCAGTCTTACTTAAACTGAAGTGTGTCTCTGTACTGGAATCTAATCCCTCTGTTAGTCCAAGTGCAGCTCTGATTCCATAAAGGATATGAATTTGGGAGCTTGGGAAGAAAGCATTTGAGTAGTAGTCAATCCAGGAGATAAATCAGGTAGATTTACTTCTTTCCTAGTTTCTCCCATCTTCTTCACCAAAGACTTAACCTTAATGTTCCTAAATAAAGGTTTGCGGGGAATTTTATGAGAGGAAAATAATTATTAAAAGGGTAGACAAGGAAACCTATCTTATGGTGAAGAATCAATGATATTAAAAGGCATATATTCACTAATGCTCAGCAGCATTATTCTAAAGGGAGAACCTGAAATATAAGGTCATGGATAGATACAGAAAAGATTGGAGGAAAGTCAAAAATTCATTAAGAGATTAAACTCATCATAGGAGAATAATAAACATTTTAGATCTCATATTTATTGGTGTTTTTTAATGGGAGCAATAAAAAAAAAGTAAAGGACAGGGAATTGCTTCAAGGGTAAACTGAAGTAGGTCCACTCAGAAGAAGAGGATGGCCGGTTTCTGTCTCCCCCAAAGGAGTGCAATGAGGAACCAGGGTGAGCTCAAGGGAAGGCTAGCATGCGGGAGCTTTCCTCGTGTGCTCTGATTATTAAAGCAATTCATGCTCATTGTGGAAATCTAGAAAGTAAAGTACTAAGAAGTGAGAGCACCAATGATCCCATCTCACAGGTAACTACTGTTAATTTGGGAGCATATTTCTGAAACTCTTTAAAGACAACATTTTTTTCTTTTGTAACATTGGGAATGAAGGCCACTCCAGGGCAGGGCATTTTACTTTCACATCATGGAACCAATGCCATATAAGACTGCATTCCATCGAGCAAGATGACAGAAGCTTAGGGACCTGGAAAATAACAACTCCACACTCCCAGGGCCCCTTTCCCCCCAGAGCAAATGAGCCCGTGGAGGTGCTGCCTGACCCAATCCCCACCTGGCCCTATCCTACCTGGCCCAATCCCCACCTGGCCCAGTTGCAACTCGAGACACCTATCCAGGTGAGGTGGAGCGCTCCACATCCTGACAAATGGGAAAGCATCACCCTGGGGCACTTTCTGCTCCTAAATCGAGTTCTCAGTTCAGGGAAAAAAGTAAACCAAGAGAGGAATTTTCCACTGCCCCATTAATCACAAGCGCAGCAGCCTGGGAGCAGGAAACGCTGGCAGGCATTCCAGGTCTCAGAGCCCACCCAGCCCCGCCAGTACTCACCCTTCTCTAGCAGGGTTGCCCTCCATTGTGTCCACCCTAATGGAGGCTTGTTTGTGGGAACAGTGTGTGAATGCTTTTTGCCTAATATATGATGTGGGTGGCAGACCAGTAGCCTGATCTCTTTCCAGTTCCAAGAGGAGATACAACTTGAAGACTTTTAAGAGCTCCTGACCAAATACCTTCTCATCTTGGCTTCACCATAGCTGATAAACCCCTGAGATTCAAATCCTTGAGTTAAGCATTTTTCTGCACCTGTATTTCTTTCTGAGACAGCTCAGAACAGTGGCTAAGCGGTCACTCCACCACTAACTAGCTATGTGAACTTAGGCAGGTATTGAACCTCTCTAACCCTCATTGGTAAATTAATAACAGTATTTCCCTCATAATATTGTTGCAAAGAAGCAGTAAAATAATGCACGTACAGAACCTGGTACCTAACTATTTAGGGAATGTTAGTTGTGATCTCCAGCAACTCATTCACTCCACATTTATTGATAACTGGCATGCCTCCAAGGACACATGGTTTCTGCCTTCATGGGAGTCTTCATCCAGTGGGGGTGACAAACATCAAAAACAAATAACTATGACATCACATACTCTGTGAGGTATGTATTATTCACAAACTATCTCATATATCTCCCCAATAATGCTACAAGGTAGATATTAGTGTGCCCATTTTACACATGATGAGTCTGAGGTCCAGAGGTCACCTGGTTAGTTAGTGGACGCTTGTGGACTCAAACCCATGTCTTCTGAGTCCAACCCTAGTGCCCTTGATCCATATTCACCATTCCCTTTTTTCCCCTCTCTTTCAGGGTCTCTCAAAGCTTCAAGTGGACTTCCGGAGGGTAGCTCAGAAGGCCACCTGATGCAGAACACAGCTTTAAATACGAACTTGAGAGCATTCACTCATTAGGCAATCAACTTCACCAGGTTGATGCAAAATTACCTGCAGATTTCCATCAGTCATGGTTCATGTTGTTGCTGCTGCTGCTGCTGCTGCTGTTCTTCATCCTTACGGAATTGCAACCCTGAATATTACTCTGGGACATATGGCCCTGGGACTATAAACTGCCAGCAGGCCATTGATGCTGAAGGCTGCCCTTCAATGCCTGACAGTGATGATTAAACATTGCCTATTAAAGGAGCCATAAAGAAGGCAGACATCCTATACGGATGAGTAGAGTGGAGTACAAACAATGGGTCAGATTTTCCTGTCTTTCAGGGGAGTCACTCTATCATCTTTCATGGAAGAAAAAAATCATGCAATGAGAATCTGACAGTTGCCTACAGGAGGCCCCCAAAAGGGTGTGGACCAGAAAAGGTAGCCTGAGCACAGAGGCCACCTCAATGCTTTAGCGCCTGTGTTCCTACCTCCACTAAGAAGTAGAAAGCAATTTATTTCTTCTGAATTCTTATTGTCTGCCCTGCTCATTTGCATTACTTACTATGGGGATTAGTCTCAAAAAAGACATCTGGCCTGGCATGCCATGATATCCAGTCTCAGTCTAATTCCCCACTCTGGTCCCTAGACATCTGAGCATTCCTGGAGAAAGTCCCCAATTTCACTGGGGCCTGCCCTGCTGCTTGGCATCCTTTAGTCATCTCCTGCTGATTCCCTATCAATTCCCTGTAGAATTCTCAGGGAATCCCAAAAGCGATCCCTTGTAATCCACAACCTGCCTAACCCTCCTGCCTTCCTTGTGGACAGCCTGGCCTCCTGCCTTACTGAGAACATGGTCCTTGTTATGATATATCTCCAGTCCCCACCATCAGCCTCAAGAAACTGGAGGTGTGACATCTGTCATGGCACCCTCTTCCTTGCCTCCCTACCACTTCTGAATCTTCTTCTATCTATACTTTTCTTTTCTCCAAAGACTGATTCAACCTTCTTTTTCCAAGAAGGATCCCTTTCTCTCCCACTTCTTGAAGTTTTCTCTCCATTTGGCCCCATGCATCTTCCATCTTGAATCTTGGTAAGAACACTTAACATATGATCTACCCTCTTAAAATTCTAAGTGGACAACACATTACTGTTGACTTCAGGTATGATGTTGTACAGCAGATAGCTAGAGCTTATTCATCTTGTGTAATTGAAATGTTATACTCATTGATTAGTAACTCCCCATTTTCTTAACTCCCCCAGCTCCTGGCAATCATCATTTCACTCTCTAATTTTGTGAACTTAACTATTTTAGACACTTCATATAAGTGGAATTGTGGCAAATTTGTCCTTCTGGAACAGCTTGTTTCACTTAGCGTAATGTCCACCAAGCTCATCCATGTTGTCATATAGCGCAGTTTTCTTCTTTTTTAAGGATGAGTGGTATTCCATTGTGTATATTTTGTTTACCTATTCACCTGTCACTTGTTCCCACTATTTGGCTATTGTGAATAATGCTGCAATGAACATAGGAGTGCTAATAGCTCTTCAAGATCCTGATTTCAGTTATATTAGATAAACACCCAGAAGTGAATAAAATGGTATTGCTGAATCAGATGATAGTTCTATTTTTAATTTTTTTTATGTACAAAGGTTTCAATTTCTCACATCCTTACCAACAATTATTATTTTTAGCATCATTTTGGAGGTATTAAGCATATTGATGGTTCTAATCTATAATAATAAAAGCATAATATGCTAATTAGACCAGACAGCTAAACGACATTCTGGATGTCATTCCAGACGTTCTTCCAGACGAAGCCGCCATGGCGGGGGCAAAGGCAGAGGCAGTTAGAGGCAATCAGACAGGCAGGTGAGCAATTAGGGGTGATCAGGCAGGCAGACAGAGTGGTTAGGGGCGATCAGGCAGGCAGGCAGGCAGGCGAGCGGTTAGGAGTCAGCAGTCCCGGATTGTGAGAGGGTGCAGGCTGGGCTGAGGGACCCTCCCTTCCACCATGCACAAATTTCATGCACTTGGCCTCTAGTAATATTAATAATAGTCTCCATCTCTTGAATATCTACTCTATGCCATCCCTAGGCTAAATGTTCTACCTATGTTATCTCATCTAACCACCATAGAAACACTCCATTTTACAGATGAGAAAGTATATTTTCTATAATATAAAAATGTATGATCCAGGGATTCTGTCCTCATGAGCTCTGGGAGGTTGTGGGATTAACTGGGACTTAGCTTTGTTGCCTAATTTTAAGAGTATCTGAGTTTATGCAGCCACTAATTTTCTTTATGAAGAGCCACCCTATGGAATTTACCACTGCCATTTATCAGCTCTAGCCACGAGTCAGTAGGATACCAGAGGCAGGAGAAGCCGTCAAACCTGTTTCTCTTAATGTGTCTGAATCATTTCTTTTTCAGTTTTGAAGTTTTGTGCACCTTTCATACCCTTGGATCACTACAGAGGTGTAGCCTTATGTCTGAGATATAGTGGGCACTTAATACTTTCATTGAAAAATGTGTCCCCTCTTTAGGATGTAATTGAATGTTGTACATGCACAGCCATAGCACATAACCAGACAAGTTTGCCTTGCTTACATGGAAACACATCTTCCAAAAGTGCCAAAAAGAAAAAATGTGCTTCCTTGACCCTCTAGGGTTCTAAAACAATTCCAGATTTGGGAAGAGTCAGAGACCTAAGTCCTATATGATGGCTGATTGCCTGAACACTTTAGGAAACTGGTTTAAACAAGCGTTCAGAGAGTTGATTGACCCTTAAATGACATCCCAAGGACTCTTCCCAGCCTCTCTGTGCTCCACAAGAAGCACAGGCCAGCAACTACACACAGAAAGGCTACACTCTCCCCATGCCTGCCTCTCCAAGGAAGAACAGGGCTTCTGAGTTCTTGTCGAGTTGGTCCCCAATCCAAACATGAGATCATCACAGTGGACCTCACTGACCTTTGCAGTGAATTTTGCCCTACATAATGAGAAGGAAACCCTGAAAAATATCCTCTTTCCTACCCAAATATTAAGCTTCTGATACCTATTCTGGTGAAAAAGTAAAAATATATAGGCATTTCAAGATAATGAATAAACCTAAACTAATATATATTTGGATTGGAATATCAAGATAAACACATAAATATGTAAATGCTTACACATCCATGGAGAAACATGTAGACACACATTCCTTCAGATATAAACACCACTCAATATGACTAACATCAGATCCTATAATTGGAGGCCAAGGTCTCAATAGTGTTACATTTTATTAACCTTTCCTTTTTCTGAGTACGTGTGGGGCTGATATCCACACTGCTGATATTTTACTCTGGACACCATGAGTATTTTACATGTTGGGTTAAATGGCACATTGCATTGGAACATGTTTCAATATTTTCCACCTATTTGACCTCAGTCTTGGCTACACTACCAACCCTTGGGGGTAACAAAATAGGCCACAATGGAGCTGACAACACTTTCTGATTGATACTCCCTTCACCCAAGGAACCATACACTATAATTACCATGGTATTCCATGGTCTTGAAATGAGGAAATTCTAGCACAAGGAAAGTAAGCCCTTGTCCGGTATCAGGTAACAAGAGGAAGTTAGGACAAAATCTGAGAATATCTAGCATTCTGGATGTTTTTCATCACTCTCAGTCATAAGCCTCGTGATTCCAAGAGGTAGAAAAAAAATCTAACCCAAGCCCTTGGCAGACATCCATTTCTCATACTGGTGATTTTAGTTCTTGCCTTTTTATAACACTGACAGAGAACAGTACAAATTAATACCTGAACTGTACTTACCATTGCTATACCAGACCTTAGAATTCTAGGGAATTTTTTAAATGGAATTTCAGACAGACATTTAGAAATTTGACTTTGTTGGCCAATTCCTAATGAGTAACCACCTCCATGTTCCTGTTTAGTGCCTTTGTACAGCAAAGTCTTTCATTGTCCAATAGCTGTCTTTTTAAAGTTTAGTAGCACCTCTCAAAAGGCAAGTCATTTTGGTTGTCATTTGCTTTGCGTTCATCATGAATGCTTCGATTTGTTCCCTCATCCCTTGATGGAGACAATTAGTGCTGTGCCAATGTGGAGCTTCCTAGTCACACAGCATGGAATCCTCTACTTGCTCTGGGCTCAAGAGTAAAGCACAAGAATGAACCAATACCCAGCTTCATCTTCGATGTCACAGATAGCAACTAATCGCCTTTTACTATCCTTGCAAAGTATAGTGGTTGGCTTCCCTGAGATGCAAGGCCAGTCTCCATTTAAGGCTTCCTGTGTAAGTAACTCTGATACTGTTAAACATGCCCAGAAACAGAAATGTACTGAACTGGTCTTGCCCTGTGGCTCCATTCCAATTTTGCTGCTTCCTCAAATTTCCCTTCCAGCATCTCATCCACTCATCTTCCATGATTCTATCTTCCATGTGAACTCCAGAAGATTCTCCTAGTCTGGAATGTTTATCCTGAATAAATTATTTTGGATCATTTTCCAAAGCATTGGGTTTGCGGTCGCTTAGCATCTCACCAACCCACTCCCACCTTTGCCCAGAAGTGCTTTCAAGTTCACTGTTCAAGGACCCCTGGAGGGCATGGCAGAGAGAGAACAAGGTCAATATACCTTTTTAGCCCTCCTTCTCTTCCTACTCAAAAGATCCTTGACCATCTAGGTGCTTCTCCTTATGACCCTGCCATCAACTAATCCTTGCCAGGTAATCCATTGGTAACTAGTCTCTGGAAAGACTTCAGAATTGAAGGGATAATAATAGCTCTTCAACATTATAGGCTAAATTAGTGACTGGTATAGTTCTCAGGACATTGTATACAGTATTTCACTTAACCCCTACAATGACTAAATCCCCTTATTACAAATGAAGCAATTGACGTTATTTGCTATTAAGTGACAGAGCCAGAATTTGCATTCAGGCCATCCAGCTCCAGAATCTGTATTCTTTACCACTATGCTACAGCTAGAAAGGTGAAGGGATAGATGGGCTGCCTGTTACAGGGTTGACCCTGGCCTTGACATCCCGGTTTGCAGGTCAAGGAATATATCTGGGTCCTCCTATTCTTATCTCTTCCAAAACCCTCCACCTGATTTTGACTCTGGAGAGTGTGTCCCTCTGGTTGTCACCTTGGTGCCCCAAACTCATGGGGAATAAAGAAACACACACCTGAAATACCACCTTTGGAAACTTTGCTGCACATGCTGGGTCCTCCCCTCACCTTCATTCCTTCTTCCAAAGCAACAGCATCAGTGTTCTGGGTCCTCAGGAGCCCTTTTCAATCACTAACCAAACCTGCTTCTTGGCCAAGCCCAGCGAGACGGGGGATAGAAACCAAACACCCAGAGCACCATAAGTTAAAAACAGGCTCCTAAACACTGACCTCATTGTGTTTCTGTCCAATCACAAAGCGGGAAAGAAGCATGTAAAGACTACCATCTCCTGCCCTCCCTGTACCACCTCCCCAACAGAGAAAGAAAGACTGGACCCGAATGTCACAGGAAGTCAGTGACAGGGACACCTGATGGTTTCAGGGAGTCTGGAACCCAGTCCTGAGTGCTTACCACTTCCATTCAATACACAACTTTGGAATGCCCTTCAGGTCCTTGGACAAAGGCTCCAGGATTGCGTCTCCATCTTTATTTTGACCAAGCCAAGGGGCACCATTAATTTAAAAAAATAAAAATTCATGCTTCCTTTTCCAGATTCATACAAGGCAAGCTATATTAATTAGCATTAGCCAGCCACTCTCAGATCTAGGATGAAAGGCAGGAGGCAATGTATAGTGTACCACTATTAATATTATTAGTATTATAATTATATTTTATGGCAGTTTCCCTAACCTCTACGGCTCAACACTGGCTAATTTCTCCATTATAAAACGTGCGTTCTTTTATTGGACTAAGTGTTTTGTGATGAGTTTGGTTGAGTTTTACCAGCTGGGACATAATTAAGAGCGGCAAGTCTCCAAGCGGTGCCCGTTACCTACTCCAGTGTTCGGGCAAGCAAGCAATTTGAAAGGAAACTACCACTCTTTGCAAGTGTCCAGTAGGCAACCACATCCTCCTTCAGTTTTGAAAGGGGATTTTAAGACCAGAGCTTCCACATGGCAGCTTATGCTGGGCTCCAAAGACTGCCAGTGACCACCAATCAATAAATCTAAACACAAACTGCCTCTGCCCAGAACATTCCCCAAGGGACACCGCCCCTGAGGCCCTAAAGCCCTGAGCACTCCAGCTGTGAGCTCTCACCTTGCCTGCAGTGAGAGAAGTTTAGGTGGCCAGGCTGCCTTATAAGGGAGAAACTGCAAGACAATCGCTCTACCTAAAGAGCCAATGGAAAGCGCTCTGAGAAAAACAATGCAAGAGCCTGAAAAACAATGCAAGACCACAGCATCCTTCCTACAGCTCCTGATTAGGTGGAGAAGGGCTGGCCACTCAGAGGAGAGAGAGAGCAGAACTTACAACACAGCTCTGGAGTCGGACAAGCTATGAGTGTATTACTCACCTTAGCTTCTCTATCTAATCCTCTCTGTTGGAAAATGGGGATGATAAATAAGAATCCCTACATGCTAGGGCTGTTGGCATGATTAAGCAAGAAAACACCTGTAAAGAACATAGTAAGTGCTCAGTGTTCAGGGTGGCCACCAAGTCTAGAAATATAGAAAACAATGTCAGTGGTTATTGATATTCATTTCCTTACATGATAAAACAATTGCTACCTTTCCAGACCTGGTGGCCACCTTATGCATTATCTGATGTTATTATTGAACGAAGTGCACTGTGCTCTGTGTTGAGAGACACAGAAAGGCCCCTTTGACCCAAATATCGCATCATCCCCAGTGCCTAGCATTCCCATGGGTGCTTGGTTTGAGTTTTAAGGTGTTAGCGGCTTCTTCTACATGCAAAACTCAACAAAGAAGCCTCTTCTTCCCCATCAACCTCTAGGAAAATAAGCCAGTTTTTAAATGGAAGGTCATAGTTTGCCCCTCCATGCATGGCAGTCCATTTTGACAGTGACAATCTCATCAGCCCTGGTGGGCTTTCTGCACAGCGGCAAAGAAGCTCCATTGTCACGGGGAACCGATCTCAGACATGGAAAATGACAACCCTCCCCTCCCTTCACTTAGCCTAACATAAGCTATGGAGTGTTGAGTGTTCCATTTTATTTTATTACTTAAGCCTTCTTTAAACAACCTCCAGAGATGCCAGCCCATGAGTTCAGTGAAGCCTTGCCTACGCTAGAGCTATCAGCAGGGTGGTATCCAACAGGAAGCTGAAGCCATGTTAATTACAGGGCCAAAAGGTTGGCTGAGGGGGGCATGGGGCTTCTGTAGGAGACATTCCATATTTCACGTGGACGAGCTTGATCCTTTAAGCTCTGAAAACACCCAGAGGGCAAACTGTCAGCACCATGCACAAGAATTTTGCCCTGAACAAAATGACCTTTGAGTTCTTAACTGGTTTCATATTCTTTAGGCCTCTGCGTACATATTCCTCTTCGGTCACTTTCTAACATCTTAAATGCATTTATTTGCTGGTAGGGTTAGCCCTCTCTGGCCAACAGCCACTGATTAACATCTAGTCTGCAAACCATGTAGAAATGTAATCCTTAACAAAATGGGGAAGTTCTGAGTAAGCCAACACATTGTATTGATTTGCAAATTTCAGCCCATCCTGAGCATCCTTCTCACTAAATTACTGCTCTGTCTTCGGTGAAAATCCACTGAAACTCTAGAATCAAGTGGGCCTTTTTCTTGTCACATCGTCACAAACATTAAGTTCAGTGGCTGGAGGATGCAAAGCACGGTTCTAAAACAGGGACTAAAACATCCATTGACAGGACTGGGACTTTTTTTAAAGATATGAAATCAAGGTGAGATCTCCCTTTCAGGATAACTTTATCTAGAAAGCAAACATCTTTTTCTCAGCAGCATTTCTCTTAAGTTTAGGATTTACGCGGCAGGCTTTTCTATGTTTCACTGCTAATGCCGAGAACAGATCCCCCAGCCCTCCACAGTCTAGGACAAGCCCCTGGGGACAGACCCCTCTGTATCTTTGGATAACTCAGATATGTCCCCAGAGCTTCAGTTTCCCAGGTCGTGACAGAGAGAAGACACAGGCCAGCAGGGCACCTTAGAGGACCGCGAGGATGGAAAAAGTGGATTGATACATAACTCTTTCTTTCCTCCTCTCCTTTCACCTTTGTCCAGCCAGCTGGCTACGAGGGCGGACATTCCGCCAGCTCTTCTATCTGTGGTAATGGAAAGCAGAGACACCTAATCCCCAAACTTCATCTTAGACATGCTGTAGTTGGAAACCTCTACCTGCATCGGAGCTGCTGGCGATTAGTAAAGCGGGCCGTCCACACTCCTGCCTTCCCTTGGAACGGATGTGCTAAGGGGCGGAGGAGGGGGCTGGATCTGGAATCTATGAGGAAAGGTTGCACGCAGGGCCTGTCTAATCCACAAACTGGATAGTCAGCCTCTGGTGGAACTGGGGGTGTGGTACGCCAGCCAGAGCACCCGCACAGTGAATTCAGCTCCAAGCTCCATCCCTTCACGCCACCACCAATCACATTTAGGGAGGCCCAGTGGCAGCTCCAGGCCCCTGATCCAGTTAGGAGGGCATGGCCTTCCTGTCGTCTCTGTTATAAGCATAGGACTGCACATCAGAACCTGGTCAACCAGGGAGCCAGACCCGCATTTACAATTTAATTGTTGCCAGGCACATCATGTCACTACAAAGAGATTGTAGGCCTCTTTCAGGGAGGGTTGACTTCGCACATAGTCAGATTAGATGCTCACTTATTTGGTATAATATACTGGGAGCTGAGAGAAGGCCAGTTCTTACCCACATGTATCCTGCTCCTCACCCACAAGAGGCTCTGAAATTTCATGCTATCAAACTTTCATGCCAGTGAAATGCTGTCATGGAAATGCCCTTGCTCCCACACAATCAAAAGGGCAGAATAACAGGGGTGTGTACTGTTTTATTATATTCCACCATTACAGAAAGGTCCCCATAGCAAGAAGACACAGAAAGAGAGCTTCCTCCCTGCCCATCTCATCAACATGTCTCAATAAATGCATCTTTAAGATGAACAAGATCACACTCCCACCTCACCATGGGGTCCAAAGACCCCGAGTCACCCTGTGAGGTCAGGAGTCATGTATGAAACTGCCCTAGGTTTAAGAAAGGAATGTCTCTATTTCCTTATTTCTTTACCTTCGTGTCAGAAGAGACCTGCACAGACAGTGAGGCCAATATCAGTTGATTAATGTCTGATGCAAATAAGAACAAGATCACAGGCCCATCTCTAGTTGGGGCTCGTAAACTATGCAGAGTAGAAAACTTCCCCAGCTTCCCATCACACACCTCACCCCAGAGAGGGAGGGAAGAGGATCCTTTCCTCTACTGTCACCTCTAAGTCATATCTTTCTCCAGGGGAGGGACGACTACTATTTTTTTACCAAAGAGGAGATGGAGTTGTGAGGATGGAAGCAAGAGGCCGGAGCAATACAAGGAAAAGACCATAAGCCAAGGAATGCAGGAGGCCCCTGGAAGCCAGAAAAAGCAGAAAACATTCTCCTCCAGAGCCTCTGGAAGCAACCACACTTGCCACACCTTGACCTTGGCCCAGTGAAACTGACTTCAGATTTTGGATCTCCCAAAGTGTCAGAGAACAAGTGTGGGCTGTGGTGTGCCACCACATTTGTGGTCATTTGTTACAGCAGCAGTAGGAAACTAATACAGATTTTGGCTTCATCAGGGCAGTGGACTTGACATTTGGAAGAGTTTGTCTTGGAGCCTCAGATTTCAGTGCTCCTGGAGATCTGTTACCAAGCCTCTAAGGAACTGCAAACACGTCCTTCCTGCCTCACATCTACTGCTACCCAACCAGAATGCAGTCAGATTAGAGACCACTATGTCTAATGAGTCATTCGTGTATCCAACAAAAGGTTTGGAGTTGTCTTATGTGTCCCAGGGCTGCCATGCTGAGCACAATAGTGCTGGCTGCTTCTTGTGGGCCACACTCCACCAAGGTGTGGGCTCTGCACCCCGCTCAGTTCAAGTCCCAGCAAATCCACTCACCAGTGTGTGACTTTGGGCACCTTACTTGCCTTCTCTACCCCATAATTTTCTTATCCACAAAACAAGGATAATAAACTTCCCACTTGACAGGGCTTTCCTGGAAATCAAGTGAGAAAATCAATTTACCTTCCACACAGGTCGTGCTCAATGGGAACTTTGGCTATCATTTCTCAGTGGTTTGATAGGTTGTGATCTGTGTTTGATAGCCTTTGTGTGTCATGTGACAGCCTTCCAGCCCATTTTTTCAGTCTGATTCCTCTCAACATCCAGCCTAAATGAGCCCCAAGGGCCAGGCTGAACAGATGGCCAGTCCCCCTGTCCTAGGAAGACCAGGGCTCCAGGCCATTGTCAGGAGTCCTGTGGTCTTCAGAAGAGTGAACGAAATCAGTTGACCACTGAAAAATGCGGAATTCTCTGAGGGAGGCCCAGCCTGCTACAAGGCACCTCAGGCGACTCTGCCCCTGACGGTAATCAAAGTAGAGAACAGGACGGCTTTGTGCATCAAGGGTCAGTTTATAGAAGACAGGTTGCTTACGGGCCTAACACAGGAATGGTTGCCTACAGCAGAGGAGAACTGAGAAGAGAATTTCTGACTCGCTATTATGGGATGTCAATGGAAGGAAATCCAGACAGCTTCAGCTCAGAGCCGGCAGTTGCCATGTGTGGGGCTGTGGTCGGATAGGGCAGTGTGTTCAGAGCTGCCTGGCATCTGTGCTTAAAAGGAACCAACCATCCTTGCAAATGGCTGTGAGAGGCAGTCCCAACACAGGGGAGTGAGCCTCCCCAACCCGTGAGAAGGGAGAGAGCGACCACCTTTTACAAGATGCATTTAACTTAATGGCCCTTCCTAGTTTACAAGATGGAGTTGTAATGACCCTCAAAAAGCAAATGCTCTACCCAAGCACCCACGCCACGCCCTCCCTCCAGGGTCATAGGATTCATTAAGACATTCCAGATCAACTGTTCAAATGACTGGATTCACACAGCCAACTCAACAGCAACCCAAAAAGTCCTGTTTCTTCTGCTTCTTTAAAAAAAATTTTTTGGAGTGTGTGTGGAGGGGTACTTAACAAGTTTGGTCAATAAGTATTAACTAATTTTATAATCAGAAAAAAAGAAAACTGTCATTTTTTGGAAGTTTCTTATGCCCAAAGGCCAAAAATTTAAAAATCCCCAATTGGGTTGCTTTCTTAGTTGACTACCTGGTAGTAATTAGGCATCGTGCAGACACCAACCAATCCTTCTGCTGTGGGATCTCGTTCAAACCAGTTCACCAAATGAGGACGCAGTTCTGGGAGCAGATTGCCTTGCCTGTCTCCACGCCACATCCCTAAGTTGCAAAACGGCTTCCTTAAGAAGACAAACTCTTCTCCAGGTGTTTGCACATGTATGGGCTTTCACTGGAACACAGTACAGAGGAGTGCTTGCTAATGCACGCTTTTTGTTCTATGGGGGCAGGGTCGGGAGGGCAGGACAGGGATGGGCAGGGGAGTGGGCCTGCTCTCCAAATCCCGGCTCCAGTGCCAGCCTGCCAGACTGTGCACACAGACATGACAGGGGATTGTCAAAACGCACCACAAACAATGTGGCTAATGTACCGAGATCCCCTGCAAAGAAGCTCAAACACAAGTGAGAAGGAGCCAGGAGATACCCAAGTCCACATGGAGTCCCAGAAAAGGAACAGCTTTGGGGAAGTTTGATCTGCTTCCTCCGCTGATCCCCTTCTCCAGAGAGATCAGAGAGAGTGGGCACAAGGGGAAAGAAAGACTGGACTCTGGCTCTGCCCTGGAATAGCCTGTAAGCAGTTCAGGCAGAATTTCTTTACACAATGGATGAGTGAAATATGAACCATGCTGCCAACATCAGCAGGACAAGCAAGCCCTGTGTATTCCACTCCAGAGGGGCCTAGACACATTTCAGAAATAGCAGGGACTCTGCAGACTGGGACACTAACTCCTGTCCTGGGCTGACAGTCACAAAACACAAGTTAATTTTTGTTTTGCAAGATAATGCTAAGGACAGAGGGGAGTGGGATAATTCGGGCCCCTTCTGGAATCATATGAACTGGTCATAATTCTGACAAGGGTGTAAGGACACCTTTCCTAATCAAGGATGTTCTCAAAAATCATCATCATCATCATCATCATCTAATGGAATCATGGGGCTTGAGGCCATCTCATCTAAGTAACAGATAAAGAGCTGACTCCCAGAGAAATCTAGCCAACGGCCTCAGATCATTCTGTGGCACAATCAGGATCCCAAGTTCTCAGACTTCTGGGCCCATCATCATCATATGTTCAAATGATCAATGAGTATCTCTGAATTCTGGGGTTTTCCCTTTCCTAGGCTTTTGCAAAGGGTGTGGACAAGTCCCATCTGAGGGTGTATTCACACCACTTGAACAAGATGGAATAAACAAAAATGAAAATGTTTTTCCGAAGTTTGTTTCATTTGAAAGCACAGGAAAGGAGTTGATGTGTTCGTTGTTTTAGAGAACGGTTCAAACTTGTGTTCTGTGGATAAACCTGCAATATAATGTGCCATCGTTCAAAAGTTTTCTTTTGGCCTTTTATTTTTGAATTAAAACTTTTTAATTCTCTCCTTAGCTTGGAAATTGGAGGGAATTTAACAACAGAAGAGTCGATAATGGCTGTTGTCCAGCAGAGATCACAGAAATGGTTCTAAATTTGGGGGTGGGTTGGGGGTTGAGGACAGGGCGATGTCACAAAAGAGTACATAGAGCAATAATGCTTCTAAATCTGCCCTGACCAGTTTGGCTCAGTGGATGGAGCGTCGGCCTGCGGACTGAAGGGTCCCAGGTTCGATTCCAGCCAAGGGCATTTACCTTGGTTGCAGGCACATCCCCAGTAGGAGGTGTGCAGGAGGCAGCTGATCGATGTTTCTCTCCCATCGATGTTTCTAACTCTCTATCCCTCTCCCTTCCTCTCTGTGGAAAGTCAATAAAATATATATTAAAAAAAATAATGCTTCTAAATCTTTGAAATGGAAATAAGACAATTCACCATTGTGAGGAAAGTATCAGAAGCAGACCGTGATGGCATTTGAGTTTGGGTGCTTTAATTTTGTGAACAGGTGTTTTACCAAACTCAGTCAGGCACGCAGTACCTGGGAAGAATCTGCTCCCCCTCCAAGAGTCCTAGACTCAGGAAATACTAAAATGAAGTTCTGTGATGATGAACCGGCTTTTTGAATAATTTTAAAAACAGAAAGGTTTAGAGAATAGACATTGAGCTCAGAAGGCAGGCTCTGGGTGTCCCCACTTCTGTGGCCTACTGTCTGCCTGGCAACCAACCCAGGGGCCCAAATGGGAACCGCACCACAGTGCATGTAGATTTTTTGAAAGGGGAATAACACGTAAATGTCACAAAGTAAGAATGAGATACTGAAGTCTTGGTTTCTCTATTTCCTGATCTGCTTAAAAAACAAAAAGTGGTTTTAAATGGACTTCAACTGAGACACTTGCTAGGTATTTGTTGAATACATAAAAAGCGCTTAAATTCAAATTTTTTACTTCATAAACTTCACTGTTAGAAATATGAGAGGAGTTCACAAATGCCAATGCTGTGCAATAACCACATAGTATTTTTTCTATTATGTTGGCTTTTTAAATGTTTTAGAGAAATAACCCAAATTTGTGTACATATTTCTCAAGTAATCTATGGATGAGTTAATGCAACTATTTCAAAACTGAGGCAAAAGAGGTCAAAAATTAATTAGAGGGAGTTTACTCAAAAATATTTAAGCAATATTTAAGATCTACGATCTTGTTGTTTTTCTAGGTGAGACCCTCTCTAGTACTGCTCTCCTAGTGTGTCTTATATTTACTTTAAATGAAGAAAAAACAAAACCATTGAAACCATGAAAATATATAACCTTCTAAGAAACTGAATCATATATAGCAATCATATATTTTTTTCAAATCTCTCATATCTTCTGGAAATATCTTAGAATGTTGACTCAATATACAGGATGATAAAATGACATTTTCCTGAAGGAATAAAATCAAATATGCCACTATAGTACCTAAAACAAATGGAGCTAGAGTACTGAGTTGGGGATTTTTCTGTGTGCCCCCCCACCTCCACCTTCTCCCACCTTAAGAATGCCAAGAATTTCAACTCCCTGTTCTTAAGGTGAAAGGGCATTCATTAACTCAGATCTGTTCGTGAAGAAGCAAGGTAGTGAATCCTGAGACACTGGAACCAACCATACCACAAAATCTCCCAAGTTTCAGGTGGCAATAGATGATGATTTCCTTTGGTGCCTCAAAAGAAACTGAAAACAACATTGGAATTGTAGATCATTAATTAGGACCCAGTAAGATCTCCATCTGCATCTCAGTGATTCTCGACTCCTTTATTTCAACATTTAACTTTAGGTTTAAAATATTTGCTAAGAAAGCAGAAAGGTGATTAACAGAAGTTTTTAAATGTGTGTCATAGTTACACATTCGGTCAACAGAGGAAAAGGAAACTATACAGCATAAGTTACAAAATGGTTATTTCGTGTTTCGCAAACATTCCAATAAACTCTCCATGTGGTGTTACTCAATTCGACAGTAGGAAAGCAACAGAAATGACCTCAAGAACCAGCCCAGCTCCTTCACGTCTTGCAGAGAACAGTGAGGAATCCCTCAGCGGCAGTCCGCCTGGGAATCTCAGCGAGGACATCTTCCCGTTTCTCCTGCGAGAAGACTGGCTCCTCATTAGAGGTGCACAAGGAAGAGGGAGCTGCAGCTCACTGAAGGACCCCGGAAGTTACTCCCACCCCAGCGTAAATCCTCGGACTGCATGGAAGGCTCTAGAGAGCCCAGTTTCCCAAAGGAATAAACGTGGATGATCTGGGGTTTGCATGATCTCCTAGTGAATAACTTCACATGTTTGGGTGTTGTTTCTTTTTAAACTTCTTTTTCTTAAATTAGCTAGAGCTACCAGGTTCTAGAAGAGCGTGGCCACACTTTGATACGATGTTACTGGGTTGTTTTAAAATATTTCCACTTTATTATTATTTTATATTATTATTCCAACAGATTAGATTAAAGGCAGTGATCACTAACACAGAGTACAACAGAGCTAACAATCAGCCAGGCTGCTCCCCGGACCAGGGCTGTCCGGCCTAAGGCGCTGACATGCATGTCGGTAGCTCATACACTGCTACCCTCATAGCACAGGCTGTGGGAGGAGTGAGTGAAACGACAGATGCTGCTGTACCCTTAGAAGCTATTTAATAAATATCATCAAAAAACAAAAGGGAAAAGAAGCCCTCTGGAGCACAATCACCTCAGGTCAATTGAATATTATCTAGTTTATTCAACCAAAAATTGAGAGAGAAGAAAAATATTAAACAAAAAAAAAAAGCAGATCTTAACACTAGCAGTAAATAAATTTGTACAACGATTCAGTCTGTATAATATGATGAAATAAATCTACATCTTTTCTTATTTTGGTGCTTTGAATTATACATACAAACAACAATTACAGGGACTGGATCACGCAGCATGTAGGCCTGGGAAAAGGCTATCTGAAACCCTCGATGGCAAAATGTGAGTGTTAGCACGGATTGCCCGAACTGATACAATTTCCTAAGCAGAGGCCCACAGCTTTGAACAAATGATTCGCCTACGACTTTTTTTTTTGTTCTTTTTTGTTCTTTTTTTTCTTTTTTTTTTTTTTTAAATGCATCAAGCACCTGTGGCCAGTGAAGGGAAACAAAACTGGCCGTTTGTCCATTTGGACATCAGACCTAGTTTCTTCTTAATTTCCACACTTGATTTCCCCCATCTTCCTTAAAATTCTTGGCATCCTTTGTGCCTTCCTTACCGCTACCCAGATGCAATAAAGTCTTCTTCAAATGTACAGTATTTCTTACATTATAAGTTATATGCAATGTTCAGCATTTTTTTTTTTTTCACAGCACTAGAGAGACCCTGTTAAATAGGGAACATGAGTCTGAATGGCTTATTCACAAATGGGATCCAGATTCGGTGATTGGGAACGCAGACGCCACAGTGAGCTCCTCGGCAAAAGTGGCAAACATTTTGCCTTCTGCCTTCAGAACAAACAGATATCCATCGGTTCTCGGTTTCATGATAGACTCCTGCAAAAATGCACGTAGAGGGGGCTGGAGGCACTCTCGCCTGGAGGCCTTTGAGCATCGAGCGGAGAATCTAACCCATGGCGGTGACCATACTGGAAGGGTGGTGAGGTCCAAAGGAGAGGCTGGACGGCGGGTGCATCGGCGTCGGAGTGGTCAGCATGTGGCTGGAGTGGCTGAAGGGCGAAATGTGGCTGAGGGAGGACATGTGTCTGGAGAGGGCGGCTGGGTTGAAGGAGCTGCTCTTGGGGAAGTCCTCCAGCGTGTCATGTACCTTTTTGCACTTTTTGGATTTGCTAGACATTTTTCGGTTTCTGGTCTGGATGCCTTCCTTCTTCATAGTCAGGGGTCTGTTAATCTAAACAAAGATCAATTTTTTTTTTTTTTTACTTTGTTGCTGGCTCTGAAATGGTACAGGCTTTCCCACTCCAACACAGGTCCCTCTGACTGCTCAGCTCGGGGCTCTGCTTTCCTGGGGCCCCTTCCGCCCACCCCATCCTGCCTCCTCCCCGGGGACCCACGGGCCCGCAGGCTAGGTCTGCAGCAGAGCTCTGACTGTCAGCCTCTATCAGTTTCCGAAACCAAGAGACCAGAGGAAAGGTGTTCCAAGCAGAGGTTATTAATCATGTTCATCCACATCAGCCATTTGGGGGAAATCTGCCTGCGGGAACTCTGGGTCCCCAAGGACCACATTCTAGAGACCTACCCAACAGGGCTGTGTTTCCCTAAAATATAGCAACTTGACTTATTCATTAGGATTTCCTTAGACTATTTCATCGGGATGGAGGCATCTTCAAGGGGGAAAGAACATTTTGTCTCCTCCCCTGAAATTCGTGTTGGACTTTAAAAGCACTGCCGAGGCGGCCAGACGTGTTTATGTGCATCTGCTTCGGGAAACTAGGACTGTACCCCAATTCAAAGTAAATTTTGGCTGCCTCTCTTCTACCTGCCCTTTGGCAGAGAGGTGCTGTCAAATCTGCCCCAGGAATTTGTATGTTCTGGGGTCATATTTTAATACAACCTATCTTTTCAAAAGGTCATCTCTTGCCCATGTCACAGCAACTGCAATGACTGAAGATTGCAATTTCTACCTAGTTCTGACTCTCCCCTGCTAACTAGACAAACAGCTAAACCACTTGGGAGATGCAAAGCACTGTCCTAGCATGAAAGTGCTCTCATCCTAAAAATCAAAGACCAGGCAAGAACTAAAGACAGAGGCAAGCAACTACTTGAAAGGGTACAAGTCTTCAGCCTCTGAGACAGCATACCACCTCTCTCTTCTCCATGAGACTCACTGATCTTCTTTTAAAGATACATTTGCTTTGGGGTGGGGGGGGTGCGGGTAGGCTGAATCAAGACAGGGGACATTGCAAAGCCACAGAGACCACTCTCCATGAGGAGTCAGAATCAGATTAACCGCAATAGCAGCCATCTGCCCCGTGCAGCAAACCACATCTGGCCTCCTTTCCAGGGATTGCGGCAAAGCAACTCAAGGAGGGAACGTCAGGGTCTCGGTCATTCCTGACTCCTGGGAAAAAACATCCTCAAGGGTGAAAAAAAAAAGAAGTTTCTCATGGCTCTTGGATCTACCTGTTTGTTCCAAAAGTGAACAAACAGCAGTTAAGGAAGAAAGAATTCAAACAGCCAAGAGGGACGGGCTGCTGACCACGCTTCTGAGAGCAGCAAACACACAGCTTCCTGGAGCTTGAGCTGGGAGAGGTCACGGGGAGTGGGGGAGGGGTGTTGGGACGGGGGGCAGTGTCAGGGGGTGGGGGGTTACAGAACCTCACACTGAAGCTGAGACCTGATTTCCCCTTGTGCCAGGAAGGCAGCGTAAGTGATGGCAGAAGAGCTAAAAGGTCGTTGCCAAAAGAACATCTCTGGGTTCCTTCTTCAAAGTTATAATCAAGGTAAAGGTGCTGCCTACAGAGGTGATAGGAATCTACTGTCACATCAAATCTTCCCCCAGATAATGTCCGGACACACAGCTCTTTACCGGGATATCTAGATACACACAGCCAGATATCTAAATATAACATCTAGTTACACCGATAGCCACACAAACCCAGATAACTAGTCCCAACACCACCTAGATTCACTGATACTGAGATAGGTAGTTATCTAAGCACATAGATAAGCAGAAAGGGAACTAACTTATGGCATACATATGCAGGTATCTCGATGGGCAGAACAAACAACAGGACGAGAATGTTAATGGATTAGTATCTCTTATTGTTAAATACACAAAAATAGCCCCCTTTTGTGAATTCTTACTAAACCAGAGAAGACAGAGAAGCCACTCTTACTGATGAGCAAGTTTCTCTCCCACAGGAGCCCAGCCATGAAGTCATGAGCTAATTAAGAATAGGAGGAGAATGAGCGGTGAAGAGAGTGCCTGGACTTTTCTTTGATTTGATGAGAAATTCATAATATTCAGAAACATTTATCTGAGCTTGGACACAAGTGAGATCATATCTCATCATGGCTAAGGAGTCAAAGAAACTCATACCTGGTTAATTTCCCATACTTCTATGGAAATAGGAAAGAAATATACTAACACACACAATTCATTGCTTTGAATTGAACTCGGGTACATTCTACAATGAGAAGGCATTGAGCTTCCACTGGTCCCCATCAGTTCTGATGCTCCCTGGGAAAGCCATCAGCTTCTCTGAAATCGGTCCTGCCTCTGTCACTTCACCAGCCATGTTCCCTTGCACAAGTTACTTGCTTCTCTGAGTCATAATTTCTTTAAGTAAACCGGAAATAGAAATAATTTCTGCTCTGTCTACCTCATGAGACTATTTGAGGCTCCACTGTAATCAAGTAACATGAAAGGTTCTTTGAAAATCATAAATTACAACCCCAAAATAATTTTATAGGCTGTGCTGATGACTGGAGAGCTCATAAACTCGAATGCCCCAAATCTTCCAGATTTTCATCACAAATCTGTTTCTCTCCACTGCAGTGAGCAAGTAAATTCCCCCGAGGGAAAACAGACTTGGGCTTCCATGCTGACACAGGCCAGGGATCTAAGAGAGAAGAACCGACTCTGGGCAGACCCTGGTTCCATCAGTGCTGGCCCTGCTCGGGCCCGTAGCAAGAGGGTGGCACTGAAGGCAGGGAGGTGAGTTTTGCAGGCTCTCTGGGAATCTCAGCAACTTATCCCCAAAAGGTAAAAAAGGACAAGGGTGCTGGGGTCACCGTAAGAAGTTCTCCTGTGACTCAAAAAATTTAACCAGAAACACTTCCTCCCCAGTTCCCAGGTATTCCTGGGTAAGAAGAGGTGACTGCCAGAATGGCCGTGAGCAAAACACTCTGCCTTTTTCCCGTTCAGCCCCAGACTTTGCCAAAGTCAGATTGGCCACGAGACTTTCGGAAAATCAGACGGAGCCAAAGACAGCGACAGCGAAAGGGAAAGGACAATTCTGTCTCTGGGATGAAGGCAAACTTCAGGCCACACTAGGTCATAGCTATTAGCCAGAGTGGTTTGGGGGGAAATTTTTTTTTAAGGCAAAGACACTGCAACATGGGTGGTCCCCAAATTAAAAGGTTAGAACTGACAAAGCTAAACCCAGGTGACTGACAATTATCATTCTGCTAATGACATATAGAAGGAGAAAGGCAGGGCTTCTTTTCGCTGGCCTGGGTAAGCACTCTGTGATTCTTTCCTCAGCTTTCCTCGGTTCTCTGCTGAGCAGGACAAAGCCAGCAGATGAAATCTCTCAGACATTTCATCTTGTGTCTCCTGTACAGAGAATCCATTTAAAATTCTCAGCACAGGGTAAGCCAAGACTTGCCCCTCAGTAACTGAATCTCGGGCCTCTGCGCTTCAGGAATTTCTATGCCATGCATTACAATTCTAGTTACTTTGCTCTTTTTTTTTGCCAGAAATATAAACACAAAGAAACATCAAAATATAAATGGTGACTTGTTTTTGTTTTCCAAGGGGAAGTTTTTTCCCCTTAAAAACCCAGACCCGAATCCACCACCCATATTAGATTGCTGCATTACCTGCAGTGTTTCCTGATATTCTCCGCACCTACCACCGGGGCTGGATTGTCTGTCTTTAAGCCCTTCACTCTCAGCAAGGCTACGCTGTACAGAGCAGTTCCCTACACTGGGTTCTGCTGCACTGATTATCGGAGGCCTGTCGTTCGGCCCAGAGAACAGCATGCAGATTGAGAAGGGGGAACCTGGAAGGGTGACGCTGTGCACTGGGCATCGTCAGCAAGGGCGACGGCTGTGGCTGGCCCCCCTGACACTTACATTGTGCAGCTTGTAGTAGAGCCCGCAGGCGTTGCAGACAGGGTCCCCGTTGGCATTCCTTCTCCAGAGCGTGGTAGTGGTGGTTTGACAGTTTGCACAGGACGTTCCTGCCCTTCTTGCTGCCGACTGGGGAGTGGAGAGAGGGGAGGAGGGGGAAATCAAAACAAATGTTAAATGTGTTTTCAGAACTACAGAGACAGACATAAAAAAATTATCATTGAAATCAAAACTAGCAAGTGGCCCACATGAAAGTAAGGAAGATCCCCAAAAGCAGCCTCAAAAAGAAAAATATAGAAGATCCACTGGCAGAGGAGCGTGCCAGCCTGCAGCCGCGTGGTCAGAATTTAGCCTGCTGCGCTCCTGTGTAGAATTTGGGAGGATCAGTTAAGCCAATACTACCCTCTGAGTCAATTCCCCCTTCTCCCTGTCCCACAAAGTCCACCAGATGTTTAGTTTTCACGAGCGGCCATTCTGAATTAACCAGTAGCCTCCTTCGCCAGGCCCACAAAAGGTCTTTTTCAAGTGCAACTGCTCAGATATGACTTCTCAATGAGGCGCCTGGCCATCACAATTACTAACAGCAAAGTAAGCACAATCCCAAAGGCACCAAAAGCACTTCATAGACCCCAATAAAACAAGGCTGGCTTATAAAGAACAGAGTGCTAACAGAATGAGAATGTCTGTGCCAGGGTGAGCTTGCATACATGGGGTGCATAATTTAGGAAGCACCAAGCAGGACATCCAGAGTGAACAAGACCTCGGCAAATTCACGGCAGTCCTACGGTGACACAGCCCACACTCAGACTCGGTCACTCACGGTGACAGCCATCCTCATTCTCTTTAGGCAGCTTTTAGTTAATGAGACAAACTATAAAGAGGGGATTTTGGTCTTCAACGGGAACGTGGCCCCTCCTCCTGCTCTCATCTCATTCCACCTTCTGGAAATTAGGTATTTCCTATTTGCTGTTCACGGAGCACAATAGTTGCAGGTCAGATGTCAGCCTCAACTTGAATTTTAATTATTTGATTGTGTCACTGCCTTCATTTCTTTTAAAAGAGAAATTTATCTTTCACTTTCTTTTGGCACACATTTACAAGGGGACTATTCTCTATGTCCATACTGTCAAAAAGAAAATTAAACTCAAAAACTTTGGGGGAAAAATGGAGTTGGGTCACTTCTAACATTCACCTCTCAACTCAGCCCGTCCCCCACAACATAAAAAGAAAATTTTAACCACAAAATTATTCCTGCCCCTGAACTCAAAAATATTATGAAAGGCAAGAGGAGGAGAAAGAATTCAGCTAGCTTGATAAAAAAAAAAAAAAAAAAAATCTGGCATAGTTATAAAAGCATAGGACAAAAGGGACAGAAATTGTGGCGTCCTTTTCCATCAATTTTTTTTAAAATATATTTTATTGATTTTTTACAGAGAGAAAGGGAGAGGGATAGAGAGTTAGAAACATCAATGAGAGAGAAACATCGATCAGCTGCCTCCTGCACACCCCCCCACTGGGGATGTGCCCGCAACCAAGGTACATGCCCTTGACCGGAATCGAACCTGGGACCCTTCAGTCCACAGGCCGATGCTCTATCCACTGAGCCAAACCAGTCAGGGCACCATCAATATTTTATCAAAGATCTGAAGCTGTCGGGTATGGAAACCCAGTGGCCATCCTGAGTTAACCAGACTGCTTCCTTTCCTTTCAAAGCCACTAAATTGCTCTACAGATACGCTCCTCCATCCTACAGGCTTAAATAGCAGAGCCTCTCTTTTTTGTAGTAGCAGTACTTATTTTCTGCATTCTAAGGAACTGGAAATTAAAAACAGCCCTTATCTATCGTAATCAAAAAGGTTCTACTTTTTAGACGCCTGCTTTAAAAATAATTCAATGCAACCTACCTGCCTCTAACCCCACCTGCCTTCATGAAATGTGATAATTTAACACTCAAATAATTGGTTCGTCTGTTTTCTTGGGAAGAAAAAAGTACATTAAATCAGTGCTTAATGATTTTGACAATTATGTTATTATGTGATTATTATGATCTTCCTGTACTTTTTTTTTTTCCTTTAAAAGAAATACTCGGATATAGTAGACTAATATCTACTCAGCCACCGGATTTCCCAGCCCAACAACTTGGAATGTATCACACAAGTACACCAGGCCAACTGGTAAAATTAGAGTGTGTCCTTTGCAGTATATTGGCAGTTTCATAAATAGGAGCAGACTCAGAAAACATCTCCGGTCTACAGACTTTATGCGAATTTATGCAGAACCTCCCAAAGGCACACTGTTTGATTCACTAGCAGGAGACAAAGTACATTAATAAAGCAAGCTAGTCGGCTGGTTGTCAGACCTACGAAAATCCTGGCGACACTGAGGGACGAATTCTATGGCTCTTCCCTTCGGTCACTTCTCCCATTTCCTGCACTGTTTACTCAGTGTTAGATATGCATCTGACGGGGAGCTAGCTACATGTTGGGCTGGGTGGCCCTCAGTGAATCTGCAACTGTGCAAAACATGAAAATAACAAACTGGAGAGACAAAGCTGGGATGGAGGGACAGGAAATATAAGAGAGAAGAAAAAGAAAGGTTCTAGGTACTCAGAAGTCAAATGCATCTAAGGGCTAAAAAAAAAAAAAAAAAAAACCTGAATGTGCTCCGAGTGTCTCTCGGGACAGAGCATATGAATTCTATGGAACTAAAACTATAAAACCACCCAGAACAGATGAGTAAGACAGAAAAGACAGCTGAAAATGTGACAGCCAATGAACTCTAGAATTAAAAGTAATTATTACTCAGAGTCTAGTGATTGCTTCTGAAAGGTGAGTGAAGACAATATCATGCAAAATGCAAGGAGAGCTTCCTATGCAATCTGCCCAGACAGAAGAAACCCCAAGAAAATGTCAAATGTACTCCGCTCATCAATCAGCCCGCAGTCTGAGACTTTACTTCCCCTTTTTCCTTCTTTACTTTTACCTTTAAAAAAAGCTCAATTATAATAGTACCATGACTTATTTTTAACAAGAGGTTTTTGTTGTTAGTTTTTTCTTTTTAACTTTTTTTTTTTAATGAAGGCCAGGTTTTGAGTGATTCAGAACATTCTTTTGTGGTGTGATCATATTCATTCTGTGCTAACACCTCCAGCCATTTTTTTTTTTTTTTTCAAACACGTCTTGTTCTGATCCGTTCAAACATCTTGACGTTTAGGTTAGGGAAGCTGAGTTGTTGTTTATGAGTTATCTCTAGTGCTCAGATATCCGGCAGCTTTTTCCTAGGAAGTTAGCTTTGCACATGAGAGAAAGGAAAAAAAAAAAAATACCAAAGTGCATGGGGACCAGAAGGTTGAGAAAGTTGGAGAAAGGGGCAAAGATCAGAAAGAATAAAGCCTAGAGACTAAGGATTGCCAAAAATTAGTCACGTGGGCACTTCCATCCCTAGAAAGTTTTCCCTTCTTCTGAAGAGGATGTGAAAGGTGTTGAATTGCACTAAAATCTGATGGGAAAGACACATAATTCTTTTTTTAAAAAATAGAAAAGGACTTGGATTTTTTCCCCCCTTAGAATTTGATGGATGCTTCTTCAACATTAATTTGCATGGGGAAAACCCCCTCCTCCCGACTCTACATGGTGAATGTCAACACCACAAAAAACATTTTGATTTCTCGACTGTGGTTGTAAAGTTATGCTCTGCCAAGCCTGCTTTTATTTGTCTGTTGCATGCGATTGCTATTCAAGCTGGCCTGAGGTTCCGAGGACAAGTTGACAAATGAACTTCTGCTAGTTTTCCTAATAAATGCTTGATAGCGCCAGGTTTTCTCAAGTGTTTGTAAAGGGTTAAGAAGTTTAAGAAAGAGAAAAGAGGGGGGATAAAAACTAGCACCCTAGTGATAGTAGTTCAATGGGGGGGATCTAAGACCAAATGCTGGGTGACACCAAGAGGCAATCTGGGAATCACACAATTTTTCCCACAGGAATTACGTGTGGAAAGGCCTCACTTTCTAAGATGAAAAACTCCACTGCATACAACGTCTTCAGCTTGTGAAATCCTGTTAACTGGCCCCATTAATCTTAAATCACTGGCATGAGATTCATCCAGCACTGAGGCTGTGATCACTTCTACCACTTCAGGACCAAGTTCTGGGGGGTGCCTGGGACATTCTGTTCTCATCCTAGGTTTCTCCATCTGACTGTCATTATCAATGCATCCTAAGTCAGTGGTCCTGGTCCGGTTAAAGCACTCCTGCTATTAGCGAAATACATTTCCGATTTGATAACCAAGAAGTCAGCACCCTTAACAATTTGGTAAGTGACTGGAGAGGAAAATAATGAGAGAGAAAGCTTTTCTGTGCATCTAATTTGAAAAAAGAAAAGGGGGGGAAGGGGGCACTATCCCAAGCAAGCTGACATGACTTTGAGCTGTCCTGCCAATTTCCTGCCGAAAGCTCTCCTTCCGGGAGAGAGGAAATTAAAAACACCAAATGGTTAGTATTGGATCAATGCTTCCCAAAGACAACTCACCAGCCTTCGCTTGGGCTTAATCAGGGGTCGGTTCTGTCCATTCATCTTGTGGTAGAGCCCACAGGCGTTGCACAGGTAGTGCCCAGTGCCATCTCGTCGCCACAGTGGGGTAGAGGTCGCCCCGCAGTTCACACACTCCCTGCCTTCTAGAAACAAGATCACACATAAGTCACTTATGGAAGGGAAAAAAACGCAGAAAAGCTGATAGTGCACAGAATTAGAGAATGACAGTCAAATAGAGAAGTGTGTTTTTTTTCTCTCTTCTCCCTCTTTTAGGGAACTTTCCCACCCCATCTCCCTTCAAGGTGGCTGCCATGCTGAAGAGTTCTTGAATGGCCAGCTCATGGCCTAATCCTGTGGTCGGCAAACTGCGGCTCACAAGCCACATGTGGCTCTTTGGCCCCTTGAGTGTGGCTCTTCCTAAGCCTTAGGAGTACCCTGATTAAGTTAATAACAATGTACCTACCTATATAGTTTAAGTTTAAAAAATTTGGCTCTCAAAAGAAATTTTAATCGTTGTACTGTTGATATTTGGCTCTGTTGACTAACGAGTTTGCCGACGACTGGCCTAACCCATACACATAGAAGTGGACCATGAATAAATTGCCACAGAACCTTGTTCTGGGCCTGCCCAATGCTGAGGACCAAGGCAAATTTCAACTCGAAAGAGTTCCCTGAGAAAATTCAGAGCCCCAGACACCCAAAGGCAAACATTCCATTCATTTCCCTCAAAGGAAAACAAAAGTGACTCATTCTCATCAGTAGGTCTGTCTATACAGATTGATTAAGTAATAAAGATTAGGATGGGGAGAAAGGGAAGATGAATCAATGGCAAGATAGGTAAACAGATAGTAAATAGATGAATAGATTGATCAATTGGCTGACTGATTTTAGTGGAGAGGGCTTTTGATTTTACTTCCCATAAAACTGTAAATGCCCCTGGCTGGCAACTAATAGATGAACTCCCAGCAGGGTCCACTCATTTTCATATCTTTTTTTCCTCTAGAAAAGGCCAAAGCTTTCCACAGTTTCCCAGACACTGTGACAGGGACTGAAGTGCCATCTTTAGGCAAGAAACCTGGAGGTGAGGGCAGGGAAAGGGCCTGGAGAGGGGCAAAGTGAGAGGCAGAAGATCAGAATAGACCAGTTAGGGAAGAGGGTGGGGGGAGCTCTTGGTCAGCTCATTAACCAAGGCCTGCCTGCAGTTGCTCCTTCTCCAAAAAAACAAACAAACAAAATCAACAAAAACCGGCCAGGCGAGGTTTGGGCAGCATTCACTCAGGGGCAGAAGAATGAGCCAGACCCACCTCCGGAGGGAAAGCTCCTGGAGAGAATCCCTCAAAATACCATCTCAGGACACGGGGAGCTTGCTTACTGAACGCTTTTCAACTTTTGCAGGAAGAGGACTGTTTCTGGGTGAACTTGTCTGGTTGTTGGGGGCTGTTCTCCACACCTGGCTGCCCTGAGAAGGGACCCCGAAGGAAGGAACCCCCACCCCCTCTATCCCGCGGTGGGGCCGGAGGGTTTTGCTCTCTTTGGGGTACTGGGAGGGAGGTGTTGGGGGATGGGCAAAAGAGAGATGAGCTCCTAAAGGTTGTTTTAAGAGATTAATCAGCTAACTCAACCCAGCAGAGCAATGGGGAATCTTGACTCCTGGCTGGGAGGGCAAGGCTGGCCTGGGGACAGGGCCTGGGCTGCCTCTGGAGACCCCAGACCGAGTAGGAGGGAATCAGAGAGCTTACACCTGTAGCCATGCTTTCCTCCAGGGGTGAATTTGGAGAAGGAAAAGAACTTTTAGGAAATGCAAGAGGGTTTTGTCTCCTTTCACTGTGGAGTCCATGCCAGTACTGAGTTTCTGTTCACTTTCCTTTTCCAAAAAATAAAAATATGTATGTCAAGGAGTTAAGAGAGATTTTTTTATTATTTCTCTTGTTCCAAATTTTAAAAAAAGGTTCTTAACTTGGGGTCTTCACAGATCCTTCCAAGAACCCCCGTGATTATCTACAGAAACGTGGTCCTGGTGTGCCAGGAGCACTTCCTAGGGACCCAATAGCTTCCATCGATCCTCAAAAAAGGCTTTGGACTGAACTGCATCCAGACACCTTTCACAGGGTCCAAGCCCACGGGCTGTAGCCGCTGGATGTGGGGGAGGCATGGAGGAAGGAGGGAGGGGCGCATGGGCAAGGAGGTGCCAGGGGCTGCCAGAGCCAGGAAGCGGGCAAGCCCTGCAGGCTCCGTGCCCCAAGTGGGCACTGGGTCAGCCCCATCCGGGGACAGGGATGCTGGCCTGGCCTGGCTGGGGCTGCCTACTCTCCATCCTGCCAAGACAGGGGCCTCTCAGGCTCCCAGCCATTTTGTCCCTTTCCTACTTGCCACTGGAGAGCTGGCGTGAGGCTCCTCTGTCTCCCTGCTCCTAAGCACCCTGGGCTGGGGGATCTCCCAGCCTGACGAGATAGTCTGACTTCCTTTCCTTTGTCAGGCGGTGGGGAGGATGACAGCTTCCTTTTCAGAGGGACCTTAAGAGTTAGCAACGGTTGCCTCCTCAGCAAGGCGCTGCTCAGTAGAGCAATTTTCTGTCTTGATTCACTCCGCAAGTTTGCGATTGACTTGCGTGGGTTTGACTTATTTTTTTCTTTTCTCCTTGTTGCCTCTAGGCCGTGACTTCCACAAACAACCAGTTTTCCTAATGGAGGCCCTGACTGTTTCCTGCTTTCTCTCTCTCTCCCCTCACTCACTGCCTAGTGTGAGCAACTCACACAGACACCTCTGTCTTAGGTGACAAGAACCACAAAGCTGCGTGGCCTCTTGACATTCAACAGCCATTTCAAACACCCCTTCGCCTCCGACTGAAATCCAGAAACGGAGCTGAAGGACAGGGGTGGGAAGCAGGGGTGGAGGTTGTGAAGAGGAAGGTGGAGTGAGATGCCCACAGGAGGTGGGCAGCTATGAAGTGGCCATTTGCAGAAAGGCTTTGTCTTTTGTTTGCAAAGATCTATCCCAGCGCCAGCCCTCATTAGAAAAGCAATAGGTGCCCTAACCACAGCTTAACGGTTTCTCCAAAATGCGACAACCCTCTCTTCTCGGTCTCCTCCTTGGCAAGTGCAAAGAAGAGGTTTAAAAAAAAAAAAAAGCAACCACTAAAACCAAAAGAATCCCCCTTCTCAAGAATGCCCACCACTTCCACCGCCTTTACACAGAAAATGTCTAGAAACTTCCCCTCCCCGATCCCACACTCCCAAAAGTCCCGGCTCCCTGGATGCCCAGGTGTGCTGGCCTTGGTTTTTTGTTTTTTGACTGTGAGAAAGGAATAAGAGGAGGAAGTAAAAAGTCAAATTTCAATTGGCTCCTTATCTCTCTCCCTACACACACACAAAATAAAATAGGTATATAGGTCCCCCCGATTCTGGTTTAGAGAAACCGCAGCTCTCCTCACCTCCCTACTGTTCATGTTCATATTCAGAGTCTTTAGGGAAAAGATGAGAGAAAGAAAAAAGACTAAACTGAGGAGCGAAGGGTGTGCACAACACAGGGGGAGAAATCAAACATGGAAATGAGGGCAGAGAAACCAGAGGCTTTTGGGAAAAGTCCTCTGCTCCCTCCCCCATACACAAACCACCACACCGGCCTCAGATACCACGATCTTCCCCCAAAACTTTTAGCCCCACCAGAAAAGAGAACTTGAAAAACAAAACCCCATCACTACCTCAAAATGCACAGGTCTGCTTTCTTTGCAATCAGACCTCAAGCCTTTGATCTAATCCCAGGTTTTCTGCAGAAAACTGCACCCCATTTCTCTCAAACCCTCCACTCAGTGCCAAGCCCAGCCCCTGACCAGGCAGCCAGGCCACTCTCCTGGCCCGCTCTCCCTCTTGCTTTCTGACTCCACCAGCAGCCTACCTCCCTCTCCCTCTGCCGACTTTCATGTACTGAACATGCAGGTCTGAGTTTTTCTGTCAGCCTAACCGCATCCGGACTCTATTAAAGTTCCTGGCTCGGGATAAACAATGCAACTGTCGCGTGCAGCAGTCTGAAAATAATTGGATTAGCTAAAACATATCAACTAAATAGAGACAGTCCTACCCAGGCAGTCGGAGTGAATGTCACCCTGGAAAAAAACCTGAAAACTGATCTCATGGTCACTGGGTGCCCAGACCCCTCCCTCTCAAGTTTTCTAAACCGGGGTTTTGCCAGCTCTGTTTCAAGACTGCTCATCTCGCCCATAAAAAACAAGTAGTTTTCACCACTTCTTTGAATATAGAAACTCCATAGACGGAGGACAGAGGCAAGACAGTAGTAATGGACCGGGACAGTCACCCACCCTGAAATGGACACACCCACCACACAACAGTCTTCACAGAATCATCTCTAAAAACATAACTGAATCTCATTTCAGTGAATCCTAAGCTTTCTGATTCAACTGCTTTGGTTAGAAATAAAATTGGTGGTAGTTTCTTTCTTTCTTTCTTTCTTTCTTTCTTTCTTCCTTTCTTTTAAATTATTTTGTGTGGGTTGGGAGGTGGTGGGCATTAATACAAGTGTTTACACCAGGAAAATAAATAAATAGTGCGCTGTTAAGACAGGGTGTGTGCTTTTTGGAGAGAGGATGAGCAGAGGAAGCACAGGCACACACCTGAGATCTGTTGCAGTCCTTCCCACCTCCTCTGGCTTCAGATCCATCCGGGACTCTGTCCTGAGACACCAGCCTGCCCCTGCCCGGGCTGCAGGTACCTGGCCTTGTCTGCTTTTGATTTACACGCAGCCGCTTCCCGAGGACAGAGCCTCCCTTGCTGTCCCAAAAGTTACCATGAGGACCCCCTTTTCCACGCAACGAATATGTGGGCTGCTTTTGCAGCGTCACACTCAGTGCAAAAAAGATATATACACTTTATTTACACATGTCTGTATAAAGGGCTGTCTTCTGCTGACTGAATGACCCCGGTAGAGCTGGGCGGAGAGGAACAGTCAAAAGAACTCAGAGGCCAGGAAGGGTCAGAGGAGGGACCTGTGTTTGTTTAGGTTTCAGGAGGTTTCGTTTTAGCATTAAACACTAAAGAGTTATTCCCTCGCCTTCCATTTGGTCTTGGAAACTGACTGAAGGTTACTTGGAGAGCCGGGTCAGCCTCCCCCCACCCCCCAGCAGGCAGGCAGGGGAGGGTTTGTGTTTGTGTTTGTCTCTCTCCTTTCTCAGCCCATTGGGGGGTTCAATTAGATCCCACTGCCACTCTGATCTGAAGACTGGCTGAGAGGGGCACACCTCGTTCTTTGCGGCTGTTAGAATGGAAAGAAATCACATCTCAGAGGGGTCTGGGGCAGCACCCAGTGGAGCCAGCCTGGGCTCCCCTTTCCTTACCCCGGATTTAGGAGAAGGAAGAGGCAGAGGAGGAGGAGCGACCCCAGGGGAGAGCAGGCGCCTACCTGTGCTGGATCTCGCCTTGGGCCTTGACTTGCACCCAAAGCCGGTGGGAGAGCCCCCGAGCAGGGTGCTAGGAGGGAAGAGTCCGGAGCTGTATTCTGGGACGTAGGGCGGGTAGGTGGTGATGGGGTGGTGCGCCGAGGATGCTGCCCCTCCCAGGGTGGTCATGCTGCCCCGCGAGTGTGAAGACTCCAGCTTCATGCTGTCGGGCAGCGGCACCTGGTACTTGATACATTCCTTCTCATCCTGCCGGCCTGAGCCCGCGGGGCCGGGTGTGGACAGGGACGGGTCCGGGGAGACGTCCTTCGGCGGGGTGGGCGGAAAAGTGAAGAGGTGCGGGCTGGAGTGGCCCGCCGACAGGGAGGAGGACGAGGCTGGGGGATAGACCGAGAGAGGCCCCGGGGAGCCGTGGTGGATGGACGTCTTGGAGAAGGGGCTGAGATTCCAGGGCGAAGCGGTGTGGTGGCTGCCCAGGGCTTTGCCACCGTCCAGCCAGGGCAGGGATCCGTGCAGCAGCGGTGGGCGACACACCTGGCTCCCTGCGGGAAAGGGCAGGAGGCAGAAAGGCTGATGAGAACAGCCCGGAGGCCCTCGGATTCCCCTCCACCCCAGTCTCCCTGACAGGAAAATCCCAAACACAGACCGGACCTGGGTGCAGGCCCACTCTCTCTAATCCAGGTGGTGCCCGAGTACCTTGGGCAGCACATTCGCCGACTCCATCCACACCTTTGGGGACCCCTGGACCTGCTGGGGTTGGACCCCAGCAACACTTCATCCCTCCCTCCCACACAAATGTCCCATCAAAGCCGGAAGCATGAAGGGCCTGTGTCTGACACCCAAGAGGTGCTGAGATGGAGTGAAGAAGGGCCCCTTGGCTTATTGGCCTCTCCAGATACACTTTCTAAATCACATCCCCTGCGGTCCCTCTCTAGAACCTGACTTGATTTATTGGCTTCCTTCAATGGCCGGGGTCCCCCATCCTAGACCTAATCCCAGTCAGCCTGATAAGAGTCAGCTGTGAGTGATGAGGCCTGAAGGGGTGAGCCTGGCCTCACCACTCAACACCAGGAAAATACACTGGCCTGGAGAGAGGCCAGCAGCAGTGCCCAGCACCCCGTGCCCAGAGCAGGAAGGAAAGGGCTGGGAAGAGAGGAGAGGTGAGCTTCTTAGGGTCCCTTGCAGGTAACCCTACTTCAGTGCTTGCTCATAATTGGCAAGGCCTGAAACGGGATTTGCAGGGAAACTGTAAGTGTTCAGACTGCTGGAGAAAGTTCTCAAGGCTGTGCCCTGGGATGCCTTTCTCACCCTCCCCAATCCTGTAGAAGAAAATAAATGAAGGCCCAGATGCCCTCCAAGTTGTCCCTCACACAGTGTGATATGTGAATGTTCACCTGAGCTCCTGATACACACAATTCCAGCTCATGTGTATGTTTCGCTCACACACGGCTGAAGGTAGCCATAACCTAGACAAGTCCATACATCCACTCTGAGAGGGGGGAATTTAAACTGCAAGTTCAAATCCACACACACCTTGATCTTTTAATCCAGGGCCTGCCTCAGCGTTTGACGTTCTATTTTAACCATTAAGAACAATACTGAAACTAAAATCTTAAGAGGGAGGAAGGGGAGGAGAGAGGAGGGGAAGGAGAGTTCTCTGAACACCAAGGGTCAAGATTCAGATTATGCAGGAAGTAGTATAGTAAATAGTATGAAGTCTGCATCCACGCATTTCCACTGAACTGCTGATCTGCACCGAACAAGGGCAGAGAGCGCCCCATCCGCAGAAACAATGGTTGAAACGTGGTGACAGCAGGGCGGAGGACGCCTGCTGCCGGAGGGGCTCTGTCATCTCCGCCAAACCCGGCACTGAGAGAGCCTGGCGCGTGTGAAACTTTGCTATTTCTTCTTTAAAAACCACCCTTGCTGTTGGCAAGCGCTAGTGCCCCCTCCCCAACCCCAACCCCAACTACACAGGGCTGGGTTTCTTTTTAGCATTTCAGAACTCCCAAACTTCTCAAGGTGAAAGAGAAAGGAAAAACAAAGTTAAGGCAACTGTAATCGCTCCTCCATAAAAAAAAAAAAGAAACCCTGGTGGATCCTCAACCTTCTTTGGGAGCCTCAGGGACTGTTGTAGGCCGGGGGAGACGGGAAGGCCGTCGTTGCGGGGAGCAGCAATGGGGCAACCTACAAGCAAAGCCGCAGGAAAGTTCTGTGCAGCCGGGAATCTAGGAAACCGCAAATGTCTCCACCTTAGGACAGGAGTCTTTCCACCAAAACCCCTTACAGCACCACAAGTCCATTCCTCCGGGCGCAGGCGTAGCTAGACCTGCCTAGAAACCTAAGGTACTCGCTTTGCGGAGCAGTCAAAATCAGGGCTGTGAAGAAAGACGGCTCTCGGGCCTTTCTGGAAATGTGTTCGCTGGCAGAAGGAGCTACGAGATAGCTGGAGGAGCGAAGCCCTTTGCAAGAACCGAGCCTGAGTCGCTTTGGGCCAGCGCCGGGTGCCGGCGGGGAGCCTGGCTCCGGGCGCCTGGACCCTCGGAGGCCCCCGACCGGCGGCCGCGCGGGGAGACGGGGCTGCAGCCCCGCGCCTGCCAGGTGAGCGCCCGGCCCCAGGGACTCCAGCCGCGGAGAGGCGCCTCCGGGACTGTAGTGAAAAACACACTCTCAAGACGGTCGAGGCGGCTTCCTCGCCCATTTCCGGGCCCCAGGTTTTTAAAATGAAGCACTAACGGCGCTGGGAGCTTCGGCTGTGTCTCCCCACCCCGGGTCCCTCCCGGCCTCCCCGACCTGGGGCAGCGGGGTCTCCGCACCCGGGGCGGACTCACCGTGGTGGGTCGGCGGGTACCTCTGCACCGTGGCCCTCACCGAGTTTCCGTAGTAGGACGAGACGTGGTTGCCTTGACCGTCGATGTTAAAAAGTACATCCACCTCCTCGGGCAGGGGGTACTGCGCTGGGTCCATGTAGGAGTGGCTGAGACCCGGGTGGTGCGTGTCTGGGTGCTGCCCGTTGAGGACCGCAGGGTGGTGGTGGCTCACCCAGCGCGGCTGGTCTGCCGTCACCTCCATGGCCCCGGCTGCGCTCGCGCCCTCTCGCCGGGCCCGGAACCCGCGGGTGGAGAGGGAGGGCGATCGGTCTGGGCGGTCAGGGGGTGGGGGCTCCGAGGATCTGCAGGTGAGCTTGCCGTCGGAGGAGCTCGACTCGTTTAATGGTTTGTTTTCAGTATGGGAATGGGAAAAGTGGGAAGGAAAGAGGAGCAAATGAGATTTTTTTTAAAAAAAAAAAAATCTTTTGAGTGGTAGTTTAGCAAAGAGAAGGGGAAGAAAAAAAGAAATTAAAAAAAAACAGGTACAGAGGATAAAGGGGCCCCAAACTGCAAAGGGGGGCGAGGACAGCTGGAATTCTGCAAGTGAGGCTCTCCTCCAGCGGCTCCAAGGCGGAGGCCCTCCTCGAGTCACCTGCAAAAGAGAGAAGGGGAGACCTGGGTGAGCTCCGAAGTTCTTTGGCACCTGAGTTTATGAAGTGGCACCACCTGCCCTGGAGCCGCCGGCCCGCGCCCCGGGACACGCACACACACGCGCACACGCGCGCACCTCCTACAGAGCTGGGAACACCCGGACGCAGCCCAGGAGGGAAAGACTCCCAATGGACATCCCCGCAGCCTGGCTCTCCCGGGAGCCCGGGAGCCCGGGACTGGCTGAGCCCTTCCAACTCGGACGACACTCCCTCCCTCCCTCCGGGGGACACCGGTCCCAGGAACTTTCTTCCAGCCTCTAGAAACTCTCCAAAACAGGAGGGTTGCGTTTTAAATGTTGTACAGTTTTCCCAAATGCAGAGAGGGGGGGAAATCAAACTTAAATAAATAAATAAATAAAAGTCGCCGGTACCAACCTGGTTAGCGAGGAGCAGAGAGGAGGAGGAGGCGTGTGACCTGGAGCAGAGAGTGCTCCGTCAGATTGCGTGGCTTGCTCTGTCTTGCGCTCTCCCCGTCTCTCTCTCTTTTCCTCTCTCCCTCTCTCAGTATTTTTTTTTTTTTTTACAGGGAATGCATTCTTTCTGAAAGTATCAAGACGGCGCCAGGCAGCTCAGTGTTCGCAGACAGCTGTGGCGCGACGCAACTTAAGGAGGTTCTAGTGTCATCTGCGAGAGAGGGAGGAGCCTGGCGCTGGCGAGGAGGGGACAGCCTCCCCCGCGCAAGGAAACTGCAACCCAAACCCGCTCCGGGGCTTCACCCCCAGCCCCTCCTCTCGCCCCTGCACTGACCGGAAAGGGGCGCCTCGCAGGGCGGCCAGGGCGGGGAGCCCGGGGGCGGCGGGTGGGCGAAGCGGCCGGGGGCGGGGGCGGGGGTGGAGGGGGGCGGGCAGGAGGGAATTCGCGCTCTGGCCCTTTAAATGTGGCTCCAGCTCCTGCCAATTCTTTCCGGCTGGGTGGACTATTCCTTGCCGGAGAAACGGGCCTGCTCCATTCATAAACTTAATTTCTACAGGCAGAGTTGCTTTTTCAGACTTTTTAAGTGAGCAATTTTTTTATTATTATTCATTCTAGGGCGTATTGAGAAGTTCATTGACTTGGTGCTATGAGCATGTAAAACTGATCAGAAAAAAAAACAAAATTAACGTCAAAGTACTTTGAGATTTGCCTCTGGAGAGAAATATCTGCGAGTTGAGAAATCGGGCAAGAGAAATATGCCTTTGATTGAAACTCCGCGTTACTTTTGGAGTCGTTGTCAATACGTTCCCTGGCCTTTGGAGTTCACAAGCCTCGCGAAGGTTTCAGCTGTTGTAGCTGTCCTTTTCAGACCCAATATCTGTAATCGAACTGTGCTTTTGACTTCAGTGGCAAAAGTGGATGGGATGGATGAAAAGGAAAGAGGGAGGAAGACTCCAAATAGTTCCAACTGCAGTGAGGGATCGGAAAGGCGGGACTCGGGTCTTCACTCCAGTGACCCAACTTTTCCTGACTCACTCCGATTCCCAGCGTATTTCCCCAGCCTCCTTCAGCGGCCGCGGGGCAGGACCGCGGCGACCTAGCCGGGCTTGGGACTCGGGCCGCGGAGCCCCAATCCCGCGGCGGAGGGAGCGCAGCTTGGAGACGCCCCGCAAAGGGCGGGGCGGAGGCGGGGCTGGAAAAGGAGCCAATCAGCGGGCGAGGCTATGGCCGGGCCGCGATTGGCCGGCCCCGCGGCCTCCAACCTCCGCTGCCCGTCCGGGTCCTTTGAGCCACTGCATCCCCTAGTGGCGCTCAGTCTCCTGCAGCCGCGCGGCCCGCCGAGGTGGCCGAGGCGCACAGGGGTCAGGCGGAAGAAGACTCAGGTTCCACCGTCCGTTCCCCCAGCACAAAGTGTGAGATGAGAGAGCGAGAGTTCTCCCGCAGGCTTTCCCACGGACGGTGCTAAGAGTTTGATGTGGGTTCTATTTGAATGGAAGACATTATTCCCTTTTCGCTCCTCCACCCCATAAAATTCCGTCAAATACAAAAATTGGAGCTGGAGGATTCCTTCCATGCAAAAACATCGATATTCAAATTCAGCCTTCACTTGGTGGGGGGGAGTTGTTTTAATACACAATCCTTATAGAAAGATGAGTAACATTTATTTTGAATAAGTGGTGAAAACGTGGGTCCTCCGGGTCTTGGATTTGGAGTTTCTCTGGAGTCTCCATCTCCTTAAACCTGGTGTTTGTTCGAAGTCGGTGGAACAGGAAGAAAATCCCTAAATGAAGCACCACCACCACCACCCACCTACCCGGTTCCTCCTGAGCCCGTTTCGTCCCCGGCTGTCAGGACGGCCCAGTAAAGGAGCATCGATCTTCCTTTCTCTCTGACCACTGCTCTCTAGGGCCAGTCACGCTGCCAGCCTCTGCTGCTCACAGCGCTCTCCAAACCTTTTAATTATTTAGCTTCTAACATTCACCGGAAACCGCTCCACAAACGGGGACAGAGGAACGCGCACACACATTTTTGCTAAAAGTCCCGAGATTAAGATTAAGAATGGAAGCAGAAAAAATGAACAGCGCTTTCTCTGAGCGTCAGTCCAGGACCAGGATAGGTGCGGGCCTGACCGCTGTCCAAAGCCACCCCATTCCTGGAGGCCGCGAAGGATAAAGGGAGCCTGTCCTGTGGAGAGAAGTGCTGCCCACGCCAGAACTTGAACATGTTAACTTCTGAGGCCGAGAGCGATTTTTAAAAGACAAAGAGAAAAGATGTGTGAGAAGGAGGCCTTCCGGTGTAGCGGCGCCTCTCTGATAACCTACCATACTGGGGTGGGGGGTGGGGGGCTTATTCGTTTTAATTAAATCACAGGCACCCAAATCGGGCTGCACTGGGATGGAGAACCCCCACCCCCCGACCACCCTGAAAAAAATGAAAGCTCTGTAAGGCCCCTCCAGGTCTGGGTGGTTTGGAGCTGGCAGGGAGGCGCGGGGGCTGCGGCTGGATACCCGGTGCAATGGAGCCAGCCTGTAGGGGGTATTTAACATTTAATTCCCAGCCGGTCCGCCCCTGTTCCCGGACTGACAGTGGGTAATTGGGAAAGAGGACGTTGCTCTTTTGATGGCCCGCGCCGGCCAGTCTCGCCGACGCCACACTGTGTTTGACGTCACGGGCCCAGCCCCAGAGCCGGGAGCACAGAGCAGGGGGGTAGCGGCGGGGGAGGGAAGGAGGAAAAAGGAGAGGAGAGGGATACCGGGGAGGGTGGGCCGAGGTCGGCCTTGGGACCCACGGGAAGGAAGGGGGAAGGGAGCGCGGCTGGAGAGAGGCTGCGGCGCTTGGCCTGAGGCGGAGAGCCGGGCTGCGGGGGTCTAGGCTAGGCCAGGCGCCGGCTAGACCCGCCTCGCCGGCAAATGCAGGCTGGGCTTCCTCCTCCCGGGGAGGGCGGGAGACGGGGGGGCTCGAGGCCGGGGGAAGGGGGGAAAGGTGGTCCTGATTCCCCTCTGCCATAGCCCGCAGAGCAGATCCTGGCCTCCTTGCGGAGACGCTCAGCGCCCTTCTGCAGACCTGACAGCCCCTTCCCCGGGCACCTCTGCTTGGCTGGTCTGCGAGTCCCCCCTTTTCCCCGGGAGCAGCCGGGAGGAGGAGAACGCGAGGAGAAGACCGAGGAGGATGCTGTCGCCCTGGGCTCCAGTAGGGCGCGAGGCCTCCCTCACCAGGGTAAGGGGCAGGCGAGTGGCTTGGGTGCCTGGGACCCTGGAGGCAAGCCTCCCGAAGCTGAGCAGATAACGGCGCAACCACCGCCCGCCTACCCCTGCCCCCACCCCCAGGAGCCGAGTCCGAGCGTGGGGCGGCGGGAGCCAGTGTGGCCTGTTTGCAACGCCAGGCCTCCAGGCGGCTGCTTTAGGCGTCAAGTTGAGCGAGGTGTGTGTGCCCTCTTGGGGAAAGGGTAAGAAATGGAGCCTTACTTTCTCTCCTTGGTTGGGCTCAACTGGGACCCACCCCCAGCCCCCAAACACATGCTCGTGTATGCGTCCCACCCACCCGCCCTTCCGGGTGCGCAGAGACTCTGTGGAGATGGAAGTGGGGAACCCAGCCCCACCAAGGAACCGGAGCCCCGCCGCGCAGAGGGGAGGAGCGTGCCCCCCCAGGCTCACCCCAGGACTCAGGGATCGGAGATCCACGCGGGAGCGTCACCCACCCGAGCCTGGCGACGGGCGCGTCCAGGCGAGCTCCGCGGGGCCGAGGTCCTGGGAGCAGCGGCCGGGGCCGCCGCGCTGTCCGAGGAGGGTAACCAGAAAAGCGGAGCCTCGGGGTCGAAGTCATAAAGTTACTAATCCCGAGCAGGGGGAGTGAGCGTGCCTCGGGCCGCCCGGGGCGGTCATTTGAGCGTGTTTACTTAAGGACTTTGCAAGCGGAGCGCGCGCGAAACAGTCGGATTTCCAGCGAGGCAGCAAATATTTGCAGGCGGGAGAGAGAAGCGGAGCCGGGCCGCGCCGCCGGGTCCCTCCCCCCGGAGCCGCGGCGCCGGCCTGGGCGGACCCGGCCTCCCAGTTAAAGACTGAAATGAAGCCGGGAACCTGCGGGGCTGGGGGCTGGGAGGGCACAGAGCGACAGCACAAGCCAGAAATCGGAGCGCGGCCCCGAGGCCCAGGCCAGCCGGGGCTGGGGGAGGAGAAGTCACTTCCCATCCCAGCTCGATCCATCTTCTTTGCCTGCGCTCGGTCAATAAAAAATGGTGTGAACGGGCCGCGGTCGCTGTGCGTCTGAGAGGAAGTGGAGGCCAGAGGTGCCGAGGCCGGCGCCGGGCCCCGCACCAGCTGGGTTCGCACCCCGGCGGTCAGCAAGCCCCAGGCCGGCGGCCAGTTCGCCGCGGGGAGCCTAGCGCAGCCCCGCGGGACATTTAATTGGGAATCTGCCCTGTAACAGTGGCCATTGTTAGATCAATTAGCGAGAGACAATAACCGCCAAGAAGCATTTAAATCCGATTCCCTCCGCCGGCTGCAGCCGAGACCCCGGCGCTCCGGAAAAGGAGCCCGGCCTGGGAGGAGAGGTCTGCCGAAGTGTCGGCGCCCTTCCTTTCAGATTTTGTCTTAGGTGTGGGAATCCCAATGGGGCAAGTTAAAGCGGGGAGAGAGACACCAGGTCGTCGTCCTGGAATGCCCTGGCTGGGCCTCGCTAGCCCCGCGGGGCTCCCCGGGACCTCCGCGCCTGCCGGCGGCCAGCGTCTGAGCTGCGGCTACACGCGGGTCCCCGATGCCTGTGAGAGAGTGAAAAGCAGAACAGACAGGGACCCGGACGCCGGCCTCCTTCCTCCTCAGCCCGAGGTCCCCCACCTCGATCCCGCGAACCGCGTCCCAATTTCATTCTCCGCTGGGAGAAGGGACAAAGCAGAGAACCCCCTTCTGGCGCGTACACACCTCCCGCTCTACGGAGCCAACCCCATCACCCCCTCCTCTGCCTCGGTCCTGGTATTAGGTTACCGCGGCCGGGCGAAGGTTTTTACTGGATACGAGAATAGCGCAGGTAAAGCTGTACAAACAGCTCGCCAGCTGCCCGACCGGAGGGTTACGCTGGGGACACAGCCCAAGGCGCCACTGCCTGGCCTCGGCTGCGCTGGCGGCACGACGGGGGAGCCGCTCCGGCGCACGGGCTAAACACATGTTAAATCTGCAGTCCCCACCCAAGCCCCCTTCTCCTTCCCGCATGAACTGAAGCGCAGATCAGCGAACTCACAGGGCGATGAGAAAGAAGCAGGCAGTGTGGGGGCTGTGCTGGCTGTTCGCTTCCAATGAAAACAGCGAGCAGGAGACCTGGGCAACGCAGAGGAAAAGGGGGACCCCAAAACTCCGGCGATGGGAAGGTGCCGGAGGAGGAAACGTCAAAGGGGAAACCCGTGGGAACTGGGGCGAAAAGAGGTCCGCGGGCTCAGCCCTCCTCCCGGCTCCCACGCCCACCCGCGCCAGGCCCGGGGTCCACCTGTCCTGGGAAATGAGCCAGCACTCTGGGCGTAGTGTGTGGTTTTATTTACTTTGTTTGTTTATTCATCTATCACCGGTTAAAATTCGGAAAGAAACCCGCCCAGACCAGGAGGAGCGGCGAGAGTTGTGGCTGTGGAGCGTCAAAGGGAGAGAGGCGCTCAGATTGCCCCCCTCCCGCTCCGCCCCCACCGCAGGCCGTGCCCTCCAGCTCGGAGGGATCCTGGCCCTCCGTCAGCCGCTAGCCACTTCTCCGGAGTTGAGAAAAACCCTGATTGTCGCGAGATAAAAATGGGGCAGGTAGGGGTGTAGCGGAAAGGGGGAGGCGGGAGGGAGAGAGCAGGGGATTTCTATGTTTTAGTTTGACAATGCAGAGGTCTGAGGGGCTGGCACAGCGGGGAGCCCCGTGGGTTGAGTAGAAGAGAAAGATTTCCCCTCGTGGGTGAGTGGAAAGGCATGCGAGTCACCTCGGAGGACGGGCGCACCTCCCAGCCCTGCCTCCCTCCTGGCCTCTGCGGCTGGCTGGTGGGGGGGGGGGGCAGGTGGGAGCCACAAAGAAAAGGAATGGGTGGGAGCGCTCCAGCAGGTCCACGCAGTGCTTCCGGGGCCCCTGGCCGCTGATCCGCCCCCCCCCCTCCCCCAGATGGCTCTTAGGAAGGGGCTCGCAAGTCTAGACCCTCCTCCTGTGTTGTCCTCAGGCCGCTCCGCTGAAGCCACCGGGACTCCCAGGGAAGTGGTCAGCATACGGGAGTCACCCAGCGAACTTCTGGCCCCACCATTTTCCAGGCGATGAGGCCTGCAGGTGGGCACCTGCTTCACTCCCCTTGGCCTTCCCGCCTCTCCGCTAGACGCCCGCCACCTCACCGCCACCACGTCCGAGACCCGTGCCTGCCCTACCCCAGTCCCAGCCCGGAGTCCCAAGCGCTCGCCTCCTGCCGACTCTCCTCAGGCCACTTCCAGGTGGCATCTCAGGAGGACGCGTTATCTTGGGGCTATTGCGTTGTCACTTCTTTCAATGAACCAGAAGACCCGGGGTGTGACTTTTGCTGGGAAAACGACCCTAGGCTCCAAGGGATGGGGGAGTTCACCACTGGGAGAGGGCAGATGGGGGAGGGTAATTTCGTTCAGATCAGGGGACAGTTGAGGCGAGCTTCTAAAAGCACATCTTCCTCTGGACACGCTGGAGACCCCACGGTAACCTGTGAATGCGCCCTGCTCAGGTGGGAAGACGCCATCCTGCGCGCAACCCGTCGCCTTTCTTCCCTTGAAGGATGCGCCTAGCCGGCCGCCTCTCCCCGCCAGGACCCCGGCTGGCGCTGGACTCTCCGCCGCCTGCCACTTGGTGGAACCCAAGCAATTTGTTATATAAAACAAAACAGCAACCACACACGTGTGCCTGCAGATCCGCAGCGACAGGCATGTAGGGAGACTCGCTCAAGCGCCTGGACAACCATTTTTTTTCTTTCTGGTCCTTCTAACCGACCGTCACCACCTCCAGCCCCTTCTGTCCAGTGGCCAGAAGCAAAGGGGGGTTCGGACTCCAACTCGGGGGCTGCCTTGGTCCAGGCATGGCTGTTGCTAAGCCTCTCTGATTACTCCAACCGTTAAGAAAAAGAGATGATCAAGAATACTTGGTCGTCACACAAAGACACCGCGAAAAGAATGCACATTTACGTTCAACCGGGCTCAGATGTGGAACATGAGGCAATACCTCAGTGCAGCCCAGAAATGGTTAGAATAACCCCTGCTAGAGAACACTGGTTTGTTTGGGGTTTTTTTTGTTTTTTGGATTCTTTTCTCACACACCTTGTCCGGGACACAAATTGCCTTAACCTCCAGAAGATGGGTTCTCAGCCACCCAGCTCCCACATACCTGCCTCTTCCCAGGCTCTCTGTGTGGCCCTGGGCTGCTGGGCATCCCAACAAAGAAGTTCCACCAGAGTACTCGGGCATCCACTCCCATGCCCTCACTGCGCTCCCAATGACCCCCACCTCACATATTGTCTGGGAAAAGGCAGAGTGGAATTCTCAAATAAAGGAAACGTAGCTTCTACTGTCTCTGGGCTTTTGGCTCGAGAGACAACCCAACCCAGAGTCCCCAGGGCTAGGGAAGAGCTCTTGTGTAGAATAGAGGGGTGGGCCTGCAGGTACAGGTGCTTGGGTTTGTGTACCCAATGCCACTCGCGATGCCCTCAGAATCCATCTGGCTCCTAAAGCCAGGAACCCCAGGCCTTGCAGGGCCACCGCTGGAACCTGGAAGCTGAGCCTCCTGCTTGGTCCCATGCGGGAATCGATCATGGAACCCAAACCTCACCTGGATCTTGGTCAGTCCGACCTGGACACCCTACCTTGCCCAGGATTCAAATGGGCAGAAAACAATTTCTTTCCTCAAAATCACACAAACATTTAAAAGGTTTAATGATAAGCCTCCTCCCACAAACAGCCATTTGGGCCCTGCAAGCATCACTCTACCAGCCTTACTGGGACTCCCTTCCCAAGCCTGTCATAGGACCAATAGCCCCTCACACACACACACCTTTTCTGCCAGAGCCGCTAAAAGGATAGAAGCGCTGCAAATGCTACATTATTATTGTCTCTTTAAATTTTGTAATCTGTCATCCACAATCCAAGCGTCCCTGGGTGGATGTGGCTGACAGAGGAGGAAAAAAGAACTAGGGAACGTGGGAACCAAACGGAGGGGAGTTCCTGCGGGTTGGAGTCATTTTCATCCTCTGCCCTGGACGGAATTACCCCCATGTCAGTTTCCTCACACCCTTCCACATCTGAGAGGAGGCAAAGGCATCTTAAAGAAACTCTCCTGCCTACATGCACTCACCCTCCCTTGCATTTAATCTGTTTTGGTTGGGAACCTCTGATGAAATGACTATTGGGAATCTGTTGGTCCAATGTCCCAGGAGAAAGTAAAATACTTGTCTCCTCTTCCTCTCCTGCTCCTCACAACCCTGGGCACCCTCTCTCCCAGGCAGCGGTTTTCTTGGTTTTCTTACTTGCCTCAGGGTGCTTCTGGAAGCAAAGGTACTTCCAAGCCATCAGCCCCCCACCCCCCACCCCATTCCCCACCACCACCACCTCCATGTCAGATGCCCACACAGCTGGGCTCCAACTTTTATCTCACAGCACACGGCTGCTTCTTTAATTATATGCAGAGACAATGAGCCTAAACACACACTTGTACGCAGAGGGAAATAAACATGAAATTGACACTGGGACCCTGCAGCCACCTTGAAAGAAGACTGAGCTGCTCCTCCATAAATGGGTTCTTTTCCCCAGTGCTCTGCCCTGCCTCAGTGGAACATGTGTGCCCAGCCCTTCCCCGACATTTCTGCCAGCTCTTATTTTTCGGTTTAGTTTTTCTTCACCAGCTTCGTTCTATTAGCTCTTTTCTCCAAACAAGGACATACACACATGCACACACCATGCTCGCCCAAGGTCATTGCAGAAAGCCCAAGATTTCCAGTGACCAGAACGAACAATAGGACCGAGGCTTACTTCACTTTTCCCCAGAGGCAGCTATCCCTTCGGAGCCCTTTTAATTCTCTCCGCGTGGAGCAGGGGGAGCCGGGGGAGCGAGTGCAGAGTTAGAGGGAGAAGATAGCGATATTCACTGACCTGGGTAGCTCGCGCCTGCTCCTGCCGGCCAGCTGTTTTTTATTATTTCCTGACTTGCCAGAGATTTGAAGGCAGAAACGACAGGCAGACTTAGCCACTGTTGTCGCCGCCGCCGCGGTCCTCACTGCCCCAGCTGCTTACGGCATCTCACGCAGGCTTCCAGCAAGAAGTAAAACCTGGGTGATGTGCATCCTTCCTAGGAACCCCCTCCCTCCCTCCCTCCCTCCCTCCGCCTTCTCCTGCTCACTGTACTGAGCGAGCGCTTCCGGGTTGCAAAGGGGGAAAGGGAGGGAGGGCCGAAGACTGAGCGAGGAATGACCCCCCCCCCCCTTTGCAAACACGCAAACTGCACACAAGGGATGGACGAAGCTGGCAGAGTTGGGGTGGGGGTGGGGAAAGATTGCCTCAAACGTGATCAGCCCCTAGAGCCAACAAAGCCCACTCACTGTATTTGGCAGGGTTGGAATTCACATTGTAAATGTCATCGGTAGTGTTGACTGGGCCATTACCTACCATAGATATAAAAGCTTTGGTGGAGTTTTTCTCCCATTTTGGAGAAGTGGGAGCCCAGTGGGAGTTTCTAGAGATACAACTGGTGGCCAGCATTAGCAGGGCCTGTACCCCACAGGGCTTTCCCCCTCCTTTCTGACTGTTCCTCCTGTTTCTGTTTATGCTAACACCTCAAAAAATGCAAGCACTCTCCAGCCACATCTATCTTTAGCCACCACTGGCCAGTAAAAGTTAGGAAAAGCAGGATGCTGGGTGACCTGGCTCTAGGCCTCCCTACTCTTTGGCCCTCCTCATGGTGGGCATAGAAACACTCAGAGGCAGAGGTATCCATGCACCCAGGAAGTAGAGGTTTGGGGAGGAGGCTCTATAGGGGTCCCCACTCTTTTCATAAATACTTCTAGGGGGAAATTTCCCTTTTAGGAGCATGAGATCGGGAAGAAAGAAGCAGAAGTTGCTCTGAAGATCAAATGTCTAAGGAAAATGGTCCTATTTGTCGACCCACCCACCCAGCAACTCCAGCCCTCCCCTTCAAAGCCCTCCCCTCCTGTATCATACCTACTTTTGCTGGTGGAAGATCAAAATAACCCATGGAGGGGTCTGTCCTGAATAAATTTCTGCAAGGGTAAAATGAAACTCCATAAACATTGGGGTAGAAAGGTCAGGGTCCATTTGTTTTGACAGGTAGAGTTTTGCCTTCACAATATTTATACAATAAGACTATGGAGACTGACTTTAAAAATAAATAAATCTTTGGGGAGAAATAAAACAAAAAGTGTCCATTGCCAGGCCAGGAAGTCACGAAGTTTCTTGTGCTGGAACCAGGGCGGTAGGAAGGAATTGCCCAGCTTCACGGTGGGAGTCCAGCGGTGGCTGCGGGGCTGCAGGGAGGCCAAGGCCATTGGTCAGCAAGGTCAGAACAAGTGGGGGCAGAGGTGGGGCGGTGACCCAAGGAGGGGCAGTTAGGGAGCGCCAAGGAGTGCGGCGTGAGAGTGAGACTTTCCGTGGAACGAGGTGTCTGGAGAGCAGGTACAGAGCGATGCCCAGGCCAGGGGCGCCAGGGGCGCCAGGGGCACCAGGTTCGGGGTGGGAGGGAGATCCCGGAGTGCGGCCGCAGCCTCCAGCCGCCCAAAGCCCCTGGAATCAGACATACCACCACCTGTCTGTGCCCTCGGCCCCCACAGACCCTCGGGATTCCGGGTTTAAGCCGAGAGTGGGGGTAAAGGGGATTCTCTCTTGCCAACCTGACCAGAAGAGAGGGGGGTTCCCTGCCCTTGAGAGAACCCCGAAGCCCACCTCAGTCACAAGTTCAGCCCCTCCTCTCCCTCCTGCCCTCTCGCGCCCTCCTTCCGCCACCAAGTGGCAGAGCCAAATTCTCTGGCGCCAGGGTGCGGAGTCGGCCGGGCTTCGCGTTTTGAGGACTCAGGGGGGCAAGGTCACTCTGTAGACAAGCTTTCACCAACTTGTTGCCCTGGCGCATTCCATGGAGCTGTGTGGACTGTGCCAGGGAGGCCGCGAAGGGTCAGGCCGCGGCCGGTGGCGAGAAGTGGGTGGCGGGGACTCCGGAGCCCTTTTAGGTTCCTGAGTCCCCCTCGATTCTACCCGCGCACTGCCTCTTGGGGAGCAGGACTGCGGGCTCCTGGAGGAGTCTCCTCGGCCTTGGTGTTAGCTATAACCCACCCAACTCGCTGTCCACCAAGCCTGTGGGCTCTTTGTGTCTTTCTCCAAAGTCCCCTCCCCACTCTGGTCCGTATTGTGGGTCCCAATCTCCCACCCCCTCTCCTTTGAGCCCCCCCCCGCCCCCCCCCCCACACACGCAGACTCGCCCCCAAGTGGAAAGCCCCGGTCCCGTCCCTTAGACTCAGGATCCCAACCCCCTGGAACCCAGGACTGGCTCCGGATCTGGCTTCTCCAGGCCCCCTCGGCCACTCGGCGCGCGCACCCCTCGCCACCCTGTCCACGCGCGCGCCCGCGGGTCCCGGCGGGTCTGGCGGCCCCTCGCCGCGTTCCTTTTCTGCTGACGCGGGCACTTGCCTGTCTCCAGGTCTAAAGTGACTGGCGAGGGACTGAGAAATGCGATCGCATACACTGCGCTCCCCCAATTCCACCTCCAGCAAAGGAAGGCTTCATTTGAGGAAACCCGGCTGCCAAAGACACTCGGACTTACAAATAAATAAATAAATGAATAAAAGGACCTAATTAAAATATAACAGATTTTTATTTTAATGGTTATAGAGGGGCAAGACTCAGAGAAGAAATGCCAGCTGAGCATGTCTTGGCTTGGTAGACTTAGAGGTGGACACTGCTGCTTAATTAGGGATACAAGAGCGAGTTATTGCAAGAGGGTTGGGGGCGATTGGATGGTGAGATGGTGAGGAGGGAGTGGGATGAAGAAGGAGAGAATTTATTCTGAGACGTAAACAAAGTGAAGGCTCAGGCTCTGGTCGCTTAGACCGCTGAAGATTTATTCCCCATTTGTAGACATCGCCTCTCCTCGCCCCCCCCCCCCCCCCACCACTCCCGCACACCGCAAAGCTGGTGCTTTAATGAAGCTACAAGTCGCTTTCTGAATGTTAAAAGCTCCTGCTCGGGCTCACTGATTCGTGGCTCGGGTCTCTGTGAGTGTACGCATATACTTGCGCGTAAGAGAGCACACCGGCCCTCGGTCATTCTGGGGCGACTGTCTGTGTTACAGGCTGAGGCTCCGCGGATCCCAGGGTGACCGATCCTAACAAGTCAGAGGGGACAGGGTGGCTTCACTCCCAAGATTTCAGGACCTTTTGGTGAAAGAAAGAAGGCAGGCACCCAGCTGTCGGCCACACACAGCCTGACACACTCAGGCGCTCCTCACCTGGAGTTGCCGCCCCTGCGCACACAACTTGCTGCGGGCCTCCCCGGTTCCTGTTCCCTCACTGAAGCGCCCGCCGCCGGGCCTTTTAACCCCTTAATCCTGGGTAGGTCACCATCCCTCCTGGACTTGGGTTCAGAGGCAGAACCAGGTAGAGAACTGTTCTGAGGCTCCTGGGCCTCAGGACAGAGCTTGGTTTGGGTTCTTCTTGGAGGCAATTGTGCGGCCTAATTGGCACCAGCATCTACTGCTTTAAATCCTGTGGTGCGTTGGGCCACAATCCTACAACCTAAAGCATTTGATTGGATTTTAAGTATAAAGGGAAGTCACCAGGCTTGTGGAGGTGGAAGGTAGATCAGTAAATGACCAATAGATCATAGAAACGGTGTGTCCCAGATCTCTGCGATGGCTACGCAGATATGAAGTTCACCTGTTGGATAAAGAAAAAGGAGACCCTGTAGGAAGGAATAATCGCTGACAGCATCTCCAGTCTTTCTAAGAATGTGTGGCCACTCAGAGTTGTTCTGCTCAGCGTTGGAGGAACCATATATTTATTCTTTCAGGTTTCCAACATCCCGTTTCTTTTCCCTAAAACACAGGTAATATTTTCCTGTCTGCCTACCCTTCATCAACATCACCCCCCTTGTCAATTTCTGCCTTTCTATATATACCCTCAGATTGGTGTAGTTCTTTCAAGGGCTCACACTGCCAGATCAAACAAACACACACTCAATATTAGCCTTGGTTTAAAAGTTCTAATCTTTCAGTGCCATTCATTGAGATTTAATTTATTACAAATGTGTAGGATGGGGGGAGGGTGTTGGGAGGGCACAACCAGTGTCTGGGGTGGGGACAACCAGTTCTTTCATTTTTCCTCTTTTTTTCCTAACAGAACATTTTTATTAAACTCAACTTTCAGGTTTGTGACTTTGCCTGTTTCCCGTCTGAGAACTGCAGGCTGGTTGGGGTGGGTGGGTGGTGCTGGACTGGGCAGTGGGGGGCTGGGTCGTGTGTAACCAGGGACATCTCAAATGAAAGTTTCACAAAGCAGTGACTGGAAATTTAAAAAAAAAAATCAGACCTATTCCACCCAGACGCCCTAAATAAATAGCCCCGTTTGCAAATTCCTATCAATTATTACGTGATGGGAAAAAATCCTATCTGAAAATAAAGCACGTGGATGTGGAGAATTTTAATTAAATCTTACTGTGGATATAATAACATGGAAGTGATTTTTCATTCGGCGCTTGCCTGCTCACCAGTGTTTTATGGCGTTTTCTTGCCTCTGACTTTATTTTAAAATATTAGATGAGGTGGAGAATTATAAACGACTCTTTCCTTATCTGTACTGCTCACATATCCAGGATCAGAGGAGCTGATTAAGAAAGAAGTCAGAGGCAACGTTGGATTCATAATGATTTGGAATAATGAATCCTTATCTCTGCTTTCCAGATTATCTGCCTTTCAGCTCCCAATGTTTTGTTACATGGGATAATTTATTGCATCTAATACATCACAATGAATCTGATGGTAGAAAGTGATGGCCAACGTTGTGAAAAGGGGGCCCTTATTTTTTATCCTGGGGCAATGAAACTGCTTTTGCAGTTTTTAATTGGGAAAATATAAGGTAGATCTGATTAAAAAAAAAAAAGAACTGGGTATAATCTTGCCTGCTCCTGCTTTACCACGCTGCTCTTTAATTAGTGTGTCAATTTCAGGCTGAAATTAACAAGATCGACCTGAAACCAGTGCTTAGTTTCTCCCCAGCACCAAGATCCTAATTTTTAACATGATTTATTTTTATGAAAAAGGAGATAATTAATCATAAACGTTGACTAAAGCACAGAGCCAAGTTAAGATAAAATGCCATTTGCATCTTTATATACAAAGGTACCAATGATGGTAATTTTTCTGAGATTTCTCCTCCCCTCACCACCTCCTGGCCACACAGTTCCCAACCTGACTGCTGCCCATTCCAGCCCCATTCCAAGTAAACAAAAAACAAAACAAATTCCAGTTTCCTCTCTGTGATATATATATATATATATATATATATATATATATATATATTCATTCAGCTCCTCTGGCTTTGTCTGTTAACACATGCAGAATGTGCATAGGTTTTCTTCTCCCAGAGCAGAGTGGTAGGTGGATCCTCCTGTTCTTCCAAACCACCCCCCTCCACCTACACTCATCATCTTCCCTCCATTTTAGAGTTAGAGAGAAGAGGACACACATCTCATTTAATGCTTAATTAGTTACAATAATTGGCATTTTTGTTTCTTTTGTCTTTTGCCCGAACACCAAAGGAACAAAAGCCATTTAACGCAACAGGCTTTACTCTCTGCCTCTTTTAGGACCGATTTCAGAATCCAAGGCTACACCCAGTGTACTCCACCCCCCCACCCCCACCCCCACTGACAACGCTAGCAACCTCCCGGCTTCAGGAAGTCCAAGGGGCAGGAGTCACTGGTAATTTGCTCTTTAAGCCTTTCGTGCCTGTTGATTACTTTCTGGTTGCTTGGATTAAACAATCTTTGCAAATATGCAAACCAGTGAGAGGAGATTCATACATATTCGCTCTCCAATTGTTCCTCCTGACGTCAGATGATCATAATTTCTTCATAATTGGATGCCTTGCACCTGAATAATGCTCATCTGAAATTCTCCACATTTCTCTAGGTTGCAGTAGATTTTGTACTGGGAGATGGGAGGAGGACTTGATTTTTTTTTTTAAGAATTCTTTTCTGTTCCCTGTAGTTTCTATTGTCTTTCTTCCTCCCCTACTCTTAAGAACATTTACTTCTGAAATGTGAGGATTTGGAGCTTGTTTCCTGGGAATGTAATTTTTCAGACAGTTCCAGAGTAGACTGAAGAATGGTGAATACAGGCTGATAAAAATGGAGGAAATGGGGGTGCCTTTGGGGCAGACACAAAGATGAGGGTCTATGGAGCTAAGTCTACTTTCCTCCCTCTGCTTAGATCTACTAGAGAGTCCTGGTCAGCACCCCTCCTCACCATTTACATTTCCTCTCCCGAGATTTCCCTAGGATTCCCAGCCAGCTGGAGTTCAAGTCTCCATTCCTGCTTCTGTCCCATACCCTCAAGCAGAGTGGGCAGCCACATAATCATAGATTTTAGAAACTTGAATCTTGATGGTAAAGATATTTCAAGTTTTAGTGGGAGAGACAGATAGACAGACAGACCTGATTTTCCGGGATATTTTCCCTTTATTTTTCAGTTCACTTTGGCCTTAGTGGACTTCAGATGTCTAGTTCCAATTTAGTATTAACTATTGTGACTTTTCACCTATTCTCTCTCCTCTTCTTCACCCCTTACCCTTCTCCCTTCTCCTCTCTTCCTTCTCTTAGGACACACCACTCCAAGAATTTCAAGTATCAATTATAAGTAATATTAATTTCTCAGTCCCAACCAATGAAGTGCAGAGGATCTGATAGGAGGATAAAACCGGTGCTTCCCTAGATGAAACAGACCAGTGCAGCCTACTGGGCCGTTTCCCATGCCCAGATGAACATTCAATTTTCCAGCATTATCTCCGCACTTAAACTCGCTTTCTCCATTTCTGTGCCAAGATAAATTTGCATAATATTTGCAGCTGTAATTAGCTGATGAGCATCTCCCAGCTTCCCCCTTTTGTTTCTCTCCGCATTTGGTCTTCCATTGATGCCACGTTTGATCTTTAATATGACAGGATTCCCGATAGAGGATTGCATATCTTATCTTCCTGGCTCCAAAATTTTTTAAGAAGGAGGGAGGGAGGGAGAAAGTGGGTTTGGGAGGGGGGTTGGGAAAAGAGTGAGTGAGGAGAATGAAGCTTCACTAGTTAGAGTTTGAAAAGGTTAGGTTGGAATAAGGTATAGGTAGTGACAGAGCAACCAAAATAAATGGAGAATTATGGTGGGGTGGGTGGAGTGGTATAGGGAGGGGAGGGTGAGGCAAGCCTCTCAGAATGGGAGAGTCTGGAATAAGTGAGTTACTGCTTATAGAATTCAGGAGTGGGGTTGGGGAGCGTGTGCTGATACCTAGAACTAGGACAGGGGTGGGTTGGGGGGACTGTGGTTAGCAACTCCTTTTCTGGAAAAACGTAATTGCTGGGGCTTGGAGTAAGACCTTCTGTTGGGTGCTTCCCTCAAGCAAAAAACTGGAACTTTTGAAACCAGGCGACTTGCTTATCTGCTCATCTGTTTGTCTCTCGTCAATAGAGAACACAGCAGTCCTGAATTTCTCATATGCTGCCGACGCTTCTCATTCTCTCCTGCGCCGTTTAAAATAAATAAAGCCCCTCATCCCGGGGTAAAAAGAAAGGAAAACCAGAAAAAGAAAAAAGGACAAAGGAAATAAGGGGCTGGGGAAAGGGGAGGGGAGTGGGTGGCAGCGAATAGAGTTGCATCCAGAAGTGGGGCAGAACCAGCGCAGGCCCCCTGGCCCGGTCCCGGTCCTCATTGTTCGGTTCGTTTTCTGACTTGGGTGGCAGCAGGGTGGGAGGGAGGCGGATTAGAGGAGCCACTGGTTGAATCGGTATTTGTGGGAATCCGGAGGGGCAGAGAGAGAAAGGAAAGGGAAGAGGGAGAAGGAGGAAAAAAAGAAGACAAGAAAGAGTCGACTTTCATGCCAATCATTGGAACAAATAGCTAACATTTAACGTTTACACCCGCACTGGCGGCGCCCTGGCGCTCCGCGGGCCTGGAGCCGGGCTAAAATGTCCCGAAAGCCTTTGGAGAAACGAGTTTCCAGCTATCAGGTTCTCCCCATCTCCCCCTTTCACAGGGCTTCGGTTTCAGGCTGGACTTGTCCAATGTCTGCGTCGCTGCTGCGAGCTCCTAAATGAGTGTCAAGGAGGCGAATATCAAATAGCGCCAGGGTCAAGGCGGTTTAGTTAACCGTGCGGGGCGCTCAGGACCTGAAACTTGTGTGGGGCTCGCGGGGGAGTGAGGCTGGCGGAGGGAGGGCGAATGAATGAATGCATGAATGAATGAATGAAGACACAGACACGGGTGGGCAGAGAGGCCTTCACACTCCTCCTCCTCCTCCTCCTCCTCATCCTCCTCCTCCTCCTCCTCACCCCCCTCCTCTCACCCCCCACCCCCCCCACCCCCCGCAGGGCAAAGTAGGGCACTGTGTTTGGGAACAGTTCCTGAAAACTTTTCCCCCAATGAGGCCAATTTCCTAAAGTGAAGTAAAGAAATTGGGCTCTTGTCCAGGCCCGCCAATGTGTCCCTTTAGCAACTGCATTACCTCGAGGCCTCAGTTTCCCCAGGTGCTAAATGATGGGGCTGAACCAGGTGACGGCCACGGTCCCTTCCTGTGGGAAGTGGAGCAGGCTGTGGGCGCCAGGAGGTTCAACGTGTGCGGAGGTGAGTGACATGGGACCACCGTGATCTCCCTGCACCCACCCTGGCCCTCAGGCGCTGGAGAAAGCCTCAACTTCCGCAACTCCTGCGCGAAGGGTCCCCCAACCCCGAGCTCTGTGGCCAGAAGCAACGGCCACTATTCCGGGGTCACCGTCGGGGGAAGTCCAGCTTCCCTTGCCCCCCCCCCCCCCCCCCCCCCCCCCCCCCCCCCCCCCCCCGCCACCAAGTTCCTCCTGCGCGCTCTCCCGGGTCTTGTGCCTCTTAAGAGTTTTCAAAAGACTTTTTTTTTTTTTTTGGAAGGGAGGGGTGTATTGAGGTTTCTTTCAAAATTC